>NC_084795.1:28676233-28995926 GCF_963169125.1 Humulus lupulus
ACATCTTACACAAAGAATATTATGTTGTTGCACTAATGAAGAACAAAGTGTAAATATGTGCTAACAATCCAAAATATATGATATTTAAGATGAAAGAAGATATTTGAAAAAGAAAAATCCATAAACTTTGTTGCACAAAATGGAAAATCAACATACAAAATAAATACTATCTAGTTACATGTTATTTCATCATCACCTTAATAGTCTTAAAAAGATTAGAAACTCATAACTAGAATAGAAATTACAAACATAAATAGGAAAATTTGGAGGAGAAACCCCCAAATTTTTCCTCTAAAAACTCATAGGAAAAATAACCAAAATGAAGAAAAAGATGAAGAGAATTGAGAGGTCGTGAAAGTGTAGAACTTGTGTAGTGTAACCTCTCCCAAAATTAAGCACACCAGATGGTCTTGAAAATTCTTTATTTATAGCCAAAATGAGAGTATTAAAATAATTAATTTAAATTGATTAAATTAATTATAATATGGCAAATAGAGGTTAAATTATAGGGTGTAATGATGATTTTGGGGTAAAATGTGTAGAAAAGGTTGGGTAAAAAGTTGGTATTTTTGGCAAAGGGGACAAGTAGACAAAATGTATTTGTTGGGCTCAAAAAATGGGGAAAAGGCAGTTGTTGGGTGGCTGGGCCAGGTGTTCAGGCAGCTGGGAGGGACCTTCGGCTGGGCTTGCTGGGCAAGAAACGGGCTTGAAGGCTGAGTGGGAGGCCCGAATGAGCTGGGCTGAATGGCTGGAAGAGAGGCTGGTGCACTTGGAGGCTTGGGCCACTGGTAGGCGTCTGGGGAGACGGCCCAAAGGAGCAGCGGGAAGCTGCTGGGGTGCGGCAGGCCTGGAGGAACGGGCCTGGCATGTTGGGCTTCGCTGGCAGCAGGTCCGAATGGCTGGGCTGGATCCTCTGGTGGGCCGACTAGTGGAGACGGGCCCAGGTGGGGCAGAGGTGCAGCAATGGCAGGCAGGCTGGGCCTCGGTGAGCTTTTGCTTGCTTATGGCATTTTAAAAATGTCATTTTTCATTTCTTTTCCTTACTTTTCAAAGCCCAAAAAATGCAATAAATTCCCTACAAAATAAATATAAAATAAATCATAATAAAATATTTTCAACCATAAAATAAATCAATTTAATTCTTTGAAAATATTAATTATAACTTAATTTATATTTAAAATTTAAGTTCAATAATACAACCTTTTTTTTTACCTCAAACTAAACAACAATAATTCAAATAATTAATTACAACATTTTACAACAAAATAACTATAAAAATACACAAAAATCTATAAAATTAAAATAAAAATAATAAATTCAAAATTACTTTAAAACTTAATAAATCAATTAAAAACTCAAGAATTAAGCAACAATTAGCACATAAAAAGTGGTAAAATAACTCTATTTTGTAGAGTTATCATCTGTTAATGTCACCTCGACATGGCGCGACAGGACTCGATGAAAATTGATAGCCTTTGAAATTGTGTATCTCGACATGCCTCGATAGGCCTCAATGAGAACTAGAATATTTAAAAAAAATTATTATTAACTGTTTTTTTATTTTTGCAGATGCCTAACCTTATTATACATTTGGAGAAGCACTTTCCAACACGTGTTACTTATAGGGGGAGTGCTCACATGGTAACCCTTATAAAGCAGTTTCAGAGGCTTGACTTGATTGGACGGGCAAAGGCATGTCCATTGGGACAATTCTTCAAGGCGAAGGATTTTAATTTTTCTGGGGTTCTATTGCACCAATTAATGTTGCGTAAGGTTACCAGTGATCAGATCATCAATGAATATCTTAATGGTGAGGAGAAGGTTAGTTTCAGTCAATTGGAAGATGCTCTGAAGGATTGTACAAACCCTGAAGATGCATTTAAGATGGGTTTATGCTACTTGATCGAGGGGGTACTGCATGCCCCTGAGAAAAAAACTAGCATATGGGGAGATTCACTAAAGTTGGTTGAAGATCTTGATTACTTCTTCAAGTAACTGTGGGGGAATCTTTCCTTCAAAAAGTTGATTAGAGAAGTTCAAAGAGACATGAAGAAACAATTGAAATTGTACGAGGATAAAAAGAAGGGCAGTTCAGGGAAACAACAAAAGGAGTTCAAGTACAGTTTCTATGGTTATGCCCCCGCACTTCAGTATTGGGCTTTTGAGGCCATACTAGATATTGGGAGGAAATATGGTGAGAAAGGTGGGAACCAGATTCCCAGGATGCTTAGTTGGTCCACCAAGATCGATATCTTCCCTTCTACAACTCAGTTGGTTCCATTGTTTTCCCAGACTCTTGTAAGTTCCACTTTATCTTCTTAAATAATAAAATTAATTTATTAAGGGAGCATTTGTAACAAATGTTATTTGTTAATGCAGTTGGTTGTATTTTCCATGCTGAAGCCACGTCTCGGTGAGGTAGAATACTACAATAGCCTCTCAGACGTTGATGGTCATCTATTCCCTGATGTGGGAACGATTATAGGCGAGGATAAGACTAAAGTGGAAGAAGAAATAGATCCAGAGAAAGTTGTAGAGAAGCTGGCTGAGGTTGCAAAATTGACTTCTTTTTTTTATGAGGATGTCCCAAAGGAGATTGAGCCTACTCCACTAGCAGCTACATCATCATCAGGGCATGTGTCCCATCCTAAATGGGACTAGCTGGTACAGAGGCTTGGGAGGGTAGAGCAGGGCCAGGCAAAGCTACTAGAGGATTAGTCAGTGATCATGGCTCAGTTGGCCAAGTTATTGTCATTGGTTGAGAAGCAGTCCCTGACATCAGATACAGAGTCTGACATTCTCCCTGCAGATTATCAAGTTGATGGTCCTCCTTCTACTCCTGTGAAGGAGACTATGACAGCCACTGATGATGGTACGCCTGGTGTAGTCATTGTCGACCCTAGTGAGGTTAAAGGCTTTGAGGTTAAGAGGAATAAACACAAGCCAGAACGCTTAAAGGACTACACCTACCTGACGAGGAGGACACGCATGCGCACAGACAAAGCTGAAGTTGTTATAGATTCTTTGAAGTCGTGTGACAAGAAGCAATTGCGTACTTTTGAGAAGTGGGTCTTAGGGAAGATTAACAACAAGCGGGATCGGGATGTGAAGACTGGTAACCATAATGTGGCGTGGTTCGTACAGTTGAACACAATCAGGACTTGGCTTTGAGATTCTGTAAGTACTTTAGTTAAAAAGCAATTCCAATTTGAAATTAGTTTTTTTTCTAATGAATTTCCCTTTATTGCAGCATATTGATGTGGCCATCCACTTGTTGCGTAAGCGACACCACTTCTTAAAGGCAACGTGTCACCAAGAAGTTGTTGTTTTAAATACAACATTCCCCCAGGTGTGCATGGGTCGTTGGCAGAATGTTAAGAAGACCGAGGAGAAATTTATGTGGGATCACCACATAATGAAATTCACCAGTGGTATTCCTGATCAGTTCCTGGAATTATGGAATGATGCAATTTTTTTATACTTTGTCTTACACATTCCACATGCACAACATTGGTTCGCCGTCGAAGTTTCAATTGATAATTGGACCTTGGTCGTTTATGATTCCAATATCTCGGTCCTGAGTGATGCTGCTTTAGGGGAAATCATGACGCATTGGTGCAAACTCCTCCCTGATTTTCTATATCAGTTGTCGCTATATGATGACCGTGAGATACTACAGTTGGAACCAGCACGACCTGCCTTCGCCCTTTCAATGTTGACGGCTACTACCAGACTAAGTCCGTTAATCGAAATCAAGGTAAAAATGCTAACACTAGTGTAATATGAAATCAGTTTATTATGTTCAAATTACTTTATTAACGATGTTTAACTTTCCTTGAAAGCAGTGGCGGTTGTGGCATGTATGTCATAAAACATATAGAGCACCGTATGGCGAATGTCCCACTTGACACCATTGTGGACGAAAACATGCAGTTGTTCAGGACCCAATGGTACGTGGACCTATTTTACCAGACATTAGTTCCTTGAGTTGATTACCACTGTTTTCGTCTTTGTATTTATGTTTATAAGTTTGGGTCTTTTGGGATACGTGTTTAGTTGGTTTTATTTTGTATGGAAAAAACTATGACAATTTTTTCAATTGATCCTCGATAAAAAAATCAATAAGCCTCGATAGGGCACGATATGCCTATTTCAAAAATTTGCAAAATACTAAAATTTTACTCTGCCTCGGTAAAACGCAACGAGGCTCGACAAACCTCGACACAATAATGCTAGTCTGCCTCAATAGGGCTCGATAAGGCTCGACGAAACACCCCACGCGCAATACATGTTTGCCTTGATAGGGCTCGATGTGGCTCGACGAACCTTGATACCCTAATGCTAGCCTGCCTCAATACCCAAATACATGTCTGCATCGATAGGTCTCAATAATCCTTGACAAGGCACGATAAACGTCGGTAAATTTAGTTGTAACATTATACCTCGACTTTCCTCGATAGGGCTCGATATATGTATGAAATTTAGTGTCATTTAAAACCTCGATAGGCCTCAATTGGGCTCGATTTACTTAAGAAAATTGAGTGGGATATTACACCTCGACTTGCCTCGATAGGACTCGATGGTTATGTTAGGATTATGTCTTAAAAGCATGTAAAAGACATTTATTATTTCGATGAATAAATAAATACAATGGTCTATTATTGTTATATTTAGATTATTAAATTATTGTTTGAATAATTTTGTAAATATCAAAAAAATTCCATATTCATTATTGAGGATGTGATCTTGTATTAGTACGAGAGAATTAAGATCACATGAATGAATAAAAATAGTCAACAACAACAAATTGAAGTTATGGAATTCTTTAATTGGGGTTGTAAATACAGTTTGCTGAGTATCATGTTGATACAAATAATCTAAATTCGGATTATTGATGTGGTAAGACATCTCGGTAAAGGTGCTTTATATAATATGATTATATATGACATAGACCGATACAAATAAAAGTCTTTATCCAAAAATCATTTCATAATAAAGGTTTGTAATTCATATCATAACTGATGATCATTTATAGATCAACCTAAATTCTGAGTGTTCATGAACTCTTGTTCATGTTTATTAAATCTTTTGATTCATTCGTTAAGGTCTCTTCATAGAATGAGGCTAATGACTTTTGTTTTGGAGATTTAATATCATGAATGGATGGGAACATGTATCAACAATACGGAATCTAATATTTCGTAATGGATCGTATATTAGTTCCCTTAAGGGTTAATTCTGGAACTGAATGATTTTGAGCTCAAATCCATAATTAGATTATAAATTAATTGTTCACTAGTGAATTAATGGTACTTAAGGAATAAGAAGTAAATTAGAAAAGTAAAATGGTAATTATTCCATTCTAATTTATGAACTAATTAATTAGAGGGTTGAACTATTGTAAGATGGTTATATCAATGGACAGCTTAAAATAATATTTTTGTAAAAGTATATCTATAACATAAAGAGTTCAATTCTGAATTTATAGTGGAGAAATATCATAATTAATAAATTAACTATTATAATTAAAGAGTTTAATTATTTAGTTTTAATTTATTGGAGCTTAATGTTATAGGTCAATGGTCACCGAAATGGCTCAAACAAATACTGACAAAGATAAATACAAAAATGAGCAAAATGACTTATTTGATAAGTAAAATATTTTTCTATGCACTAAACATAATTATTGTATAATTATGTATAATTAATTAATTAAGAATTAATTAATTATTTGATTTAACAAAAATATAATTAATTTTGAATTAATTTATTTTTGGATTTTTGGTATTTAAATAATACGAAAATTTGGGAAAAATCACATGCCTTCCTTGGCATGTGGTACATGTGTAGCACAGTGCACAGTCACTGTGCTACATGCACAAGAAGCTTCTAGAAGTTTCTTTGTTCCACAATTTTAGTTATTTAAATATTAAATAAATAATGATATATTGTAATATGATTAAAATATTATTATTTAAACAAAATCTGATAACTGATTAGTTATTTTAAATTGGTTTAAATAACTAATATTTTATTTTTAATATATTTGATATATTATGTAACGACCCCAAATTTCCTAATAAGGTTTAGGACCTTGATTAGGAGGTCGGGAGGGCCATAATTGATTTACTGTGCTATTATATGATTATATGCATGTTTATGTGGATCATATTATTATATGATGATAAATGCATGGATATGTGTATATATTTTATTTTGGGGGCATTTTGGTAATTTGGCCCGTTGAGGGCATAATTGTATAATTGTATGCATTTTGGTAAGCTATTGTTGAGGCCACATTATTATGTGGATTCGTTCGAGCTTTTGGACATGAGACAATCGTTGAGTATTAGTTAGCGGTTTGGTCATAACAGGGTTAAGTTCGGGGCTCGGGGTAATTTGGTGATTAGAATGTTGCCGAGAGTTAAGGGGTAACGAGATATGAATTAATGGTATTCGAGAATATTGAGAATAACGAGAATTTGAGGGTGTTAATTATAGTTAACGAGAAAGGTGCGAAAGGACAATTTTGCCCTTGGTGGCTGTTAAGGACTTTAATTAAACTTGAGGGCATTTAGGTCTTTTTACCTTTCAGGATATATACCAACACTTAGGCTGGAAAATAGTAGAAGCTAAAGGAATAACAGAGCATCACCTCTTGCCTCCACCGTTCATCATTTTCTTCCTTTTTCTTCTTCAATTTTGAAGCTTCTTTTGAGGAATTAAGCTAAGGAATCAAGTGTTGAGGATCTAGGGTAGTGTTCCATCATTGAAGAGGAGTTCATACCGAGCTTGAGGTAAGATTCCAACCACTAGAACTCTGGTTTTCTGCTCTGTTTTATTACTGAGTTTAGTTGAGATTTTGGGTTTGAAAGTAGAGAATTCAATGGGGTTTTTGGCAAAGTTTGGGTAGGTTATGAGGCCTAGGACCAGTATATATGGTATTTGTGTTCATTTGGGGGTTTAAATGGTGGTTGGAAGCTTTTGAAACAGGTTGAAAATAAAGAATTCGAAGGAAGAAGAACCAGGGCCATGTCTGCCTGGTCCTAGCGCTATAGCGCCCAAAGGGTAGCGCTACAGCGCTAGCCAGGGCAAAATGTCCCTGGTTGTAGCGTTGGGACACTAGGGGGGTAGCGCTGTAGCGCTACCCTGTTTTCTCAGATGCAAATTTTGGGTGTTTTTAAGGGTTTTTGGCTTCGGGTTTCAATCCTTAAGGCTCGGGATCGAATCTACTCACCGCTTGGGTACAATTCGGGGTCCCGAGAGTGAGGTTTAGGTTAAGACTCACTTATTGGTATTTTCATTAATTGGATTCCATATTTGGTTGTGACTAGGTGGCCGCTAAGGGTCATTCGTAAAGTGTTTCTCGCTCGAACGAGAGGTAAGAAAACTGCACCCGATTATGTGGTTAGGTTGGGACTAAGTGTTCCCTATATTTGTATGCATTATTATGTGATTGTGATGGGACTAAGAGCTCCCTATATATGATGTCATAGATGGTATTATGCCATGGGACATATGATAAACAACCTAAGAGTGTCAAAATCAATATTTGCGCACATGGCGCGGCTCGGACACTGGTAGCCGAGGACAGCTTATTAATCACTGAGCTCGGTTAAGCTGGCCGGAGTCAGTGGGTATAACACTAGGGGCGACCTAAGTGGGCCGAAGACAGTGGGTTAAACAGAGAGAGCAGCCTAAGGGTGCTGACCCTAAATATTGTGTAATGATTAAGATAAACTGTTGATTATGCATATGATTGTTGTTGCAATCTGATAAATATGATATGTTGATTATCTGGATGACAAATTGTTAATTTGTCGATTGATGTCACTGAATAGGTGAATGTTATGAATTGCTGAATTCTTGGTTATGCATTGTGAAATATTTGGTTATTGATATTGATCAAGCTATGCTATTATGTTTTCTTGCTGGGCCTCGACTCACGGGTGCTATGTGGTGCAGGTAAAGGCAAGGGTATGTAGATTCAACCATGAGTTGGAGAGCTCTGGGGGCGAGGTGTACATTGTCAGCTGCTCGGCCACCACGGTCGAGGGATTGTACAGGGACGGAAACCTAAAATGTGTATTTTTCCATTAGAGTGGCCTGAGTTGTTTATAACTTTTGAAATTTTTGTAAATATGCCACTAAACCCTGTTTTGAGATTCCGTGTGCTAAACTGTCATTTTTAATAAAATAATCTGTTTATGACCAAAATCTTTTATTCCTAATCTAAGTTGATGACGTTAGATTCACCTTTTGTTTAAATGGCTTGATTAGCAAGTCATGCACTATTTTAAACACACAGTGTAACGGTCTTGGTTACCCATGGCGTTACATATTAAATATAGGAGATCAGTTTTTTTCAGAGCGATACTTTTCAGTGATAGAAAATATTTCGTGAAATCTCCCTGAGAGAATTAGAACAGTGATACAAGCATAGGTCACTGTTCTTCACAAACTTAGGTCCAAACTTTATCAAATCTCATGTGTTGAGAACATCTGATAAATAGATTTTGCCTATTATTTTGTATAGCGAGCCCACACTCGTTCTTTGTGTGCTCAAAACATTTTGGAAGACCCTAGTGTGAGATCTCAAGATAGCAGCAATGAAGGACTTGAGGTAATTTTCTATTCATCTCTTTGATTCAATATATATATGTATGTGAAGAAGTAGATCTAGAAATCTTGTGGGATTAAATTAACAATTTTGATTATTGTTCTGATGCATATAATCTCTGATTTGATCTATAAAAACCAAAAAATGGTACCAGAGCCTTCTTCACATATATATATATTGAATTTGTGTGGGTTTAGTTTTATGCATTTATATATTTTTTATGAATGAATGGATGGCATAATATGATTGAATGCATGGGAATGTTGAATCATTAATTGTATGATGTTTTTGAGTTAGGATTTGTTTATGATTAGATCATTGTGTAAGCCATTAAGGGGCATAGGATTTATGTAATTTTATTTGGTTTTAGACACCATAAAATTGTAATTCTGATCACACAAAGTCAAAACGGAGCCCGGGATTCAGAATTCAGCCACCGCTCCTCCGAGGCCACCCTCCGAGCCGCCGCCAGGGACATCGTACAGACCGTACAGTGGGCCCCGACAGCACCTCCAAATGCCACGTGTCCCCGTCTTACTGGTCCATAATTTTTTTTATTTTTCTGAAATTAATTTGTTATTTTTTTATTTTTAAAATGTTAAATATCCTATTTGTTATAAATTTGATATTTAAATAATGAGATAATTTTGTTATCCTAACAAACATTTTTGAATATCTTATTTAAAAATTTATTTTTTAAAATAACAGATTTTAATTAAATTTAATTTCTGTTTAATTAAAAGTTGTTTTAATTAGAAGGAAAATAAAATAATGATTATTTAAAAGTTTTGTTTTGATTAATCAAGATAATTAGAAAATTATTTTATTATTATTATTATTCTGGACCAACGACACATATCCTACCGAAAGTTAAGTAAAGAAGCCCAATGGAGATCAAGGCGGTTTTTATTTTATTTTAATTTTATAAAGAGGTTGTAAAATTATAAATACCCAAAAGCACCCATTCCAACATTTATTGGTTATTTATTTATTTAAATAATTTTTTTCATGTGGCTGATAAATGTTCATGCATTTTGTGCCATACATAAAAAACTCACACAGTCATTATCATGCATCTCATTGGTAGAATCATGATTATTAGGATTGCCCTATATGTTTATATGATTTGTTTTGCGAAACCAATTGCATATAAATTACTTAGTTATATTCTTTAAAAACTTGGTAAAATATCACACCGGTTTTAAGTCTTTATGACTTAATTTCTTTAAACCAACTTTATTTTAAAATTGTTTTTTAGTAAAGTTTAGATGAACATAATTGGTAATTTAAAATTGGATATGGACCTAGAAACTTGCTTTCTTACCAATTTTAATTATGTTCGTAAAGTTTAAAAAATCTATAATTAATTTGGAATTAATTAGGTTAAAAACACTTATTTCAAAATAGTGAGTGGGAGAGGGTTGATAACTCAACATAACTCGTAGTCTCCATTATTAATATAACACCGTGAGATATGAATAGTGCCTCGCAACGGCTTTGTTTTCGTCCCCCTAAGGAAGGTGTCTAGACATGTCAATAGCAAGGTTATACTTCTTACAAAGATAGGAACTCATGATGTATTTTAGGTTTGACCGACCCTAAGGCGGCATGTCCTAAGTTAAGTCATGAACTCTAAAATAATGGGTTACACTCACAAAGTTGTGATTAAGCTTTTGCAGTGGATAATCATAACTTGACCAAACTAAGCGGTACTTTAATGTTTGAAAGAGAAAATAATGAGTTATTTTAAGTTTTAAACAATAAAGATAAGAATGTCTTATAGATTCTCTAAGATTAATTTGACCGACCCTAAGGCGGCACTTTAATTGTTAGAAAGTTTTATCGTGGAAATTAAACTTTATTTTATGTGTTTTAATTATGCTCATGCATCACGTTTAATTTCCAAAACTTTGATATTTATTTTTCTAAATATAATAATATTTGTATTTATTTATTTATTCCCAGCAAAAATGTCTATTGGTGAATTACACACCAATGTTTTTCTCAAATCCTTGGTTTTTGAACCTGAAAATATGCTACACTGGTTTCGAGGCATGTTGACCATTTTTTCTTATAAAATGATGATGTCAACCGTCTGTGAAAAACCTCCAACAAAACCACCTTTGGCTACTAGCTATGAAGCAGAAGAAAAATATGCAAATTGGATGAAATCCTATTGCTTGTCACGTTATTGCATGCTTTCAACCATGCCTGACGAAACAAATGAAAAATATATACACTATGACTCAGTACATGAGATGTGGCGAGCAATGACAGTGGAAGTCTTTGCTGAGTGTCATCGTTTATATCAAACGAAAAAGGTAAATAAGATTTACATATATTTTTCAACTTTGAATAATAGATTCAAATACTATGAATATCATATTCAAAATTTTGGATAGTAGATTCAAACATATATGTCACTAATCTATTTTTCTTTTGTTTTTCTTTTCGCAAAATCAAAACCCTGAGGATTTTGATAGCGAGTAAAGAGCTGGAGGAGTTGGAGAGTAGTTTTATTTAGTAATTTTATCGTTAGTTGAACAATTTAAATTTCTTTATTTTGTTTTAGAAAGTTTAGATTTCTTTAAACAAAGAAAACTACAGTCTAGAAATTTAGTTTATTATTAGTAATTTTGATTATTAATGTTTAGAAACTTATTTCTATTTTTCCATAACATTTATTTCTTTATTAATAAAGTAGTTATTATTTAAAGAAATTATCTATTTACTTGTTATGCAAATGCTTTGGAATAAACAAAGTTTACATACTTATAATGAATGACAAATTTTTTATAATTCTGAATTATTTAAAACAGCTAATCCTAGATCTATTAAATTGATTCTGATAGTGAGACATATCTGTAGCACTTGAGATTGGGCCATATTGGTCTAGACAGAACAAATAGGCTTGTAAAGGATGGTCATTTAAGAGAACTATCTATTGGATCTCTCCCTGTTTGTGAATCCTTTCTAGAAGGCAAAATGACCAAGAGACCTTTCTCTGCTAAAGGTTCAAGAGCCACAGAACCACTTCATCTAGTACATACAGATGTTTAGGTCCACTTAATGTACAAGCAAGAGGAGGTTATGAATATTTCATCACTTTCATTGACGATTATTCAAGATATGATTACCTATACTTGATGCAAAGAAAATATGAAACTTTTGGAAAGTTCAAAGAATTTCAAGCAGAAGCTGAAAAGAAATTAGGTAAATCACTAAAAGCACTTTGATCTGATCAAGGAGGAGAGCACTTGGACTTTGAATTCGAGGACCATCTACGTGAGCATGGCATTCAATCCCAACTCACAGCACCTGGAACGCCACAGCAAAATGGTGTTTCAGAAAGACGGAATAGAACGTTATTAGATATGGTTAGATCAATGACGAGTTTCTCATCATTACCACTGTCATTCTGGGGCTATGCGATTCAATGTGTTCTATACACATTGAATGATGTTCCATCTAAGTCTATCCAAAAGACACCCATAGAATTTTGGAATGGTTGTAAACCTAGTTTACACCATTTTCGAATTTGGGGGTGTCATGCACGCGTGCTTAAAGGAAAGACCGGGAAGTTGGAATCACGCTATGAAGCGTGCATGTTTGTGGGATATTCCAAAGAGACTAGAGATAGAATTTTCTATAGTCCAAAAGAAAATAAAATATTTGTATCGACAAATGCAACTTTTCTTGAATATGACTATGTTAATAACCACAAACCTCGCAGAAAGGCTGTTTTGGAGGAGATGATCTTGAATGAAGTTGCAAAGTCACCAGCAACAACCAATGAGAAACGGCAAGAGGAAATTGCTAGCTCTAATCAGAATAGTAGAGAACCTCGTCGTAGTGGGAGGGTTAGTAAGCAACCCACACGCTATGAACACGAAGTTTAAATGCTTGTGTCTGACACAAACAAAGACGATCCATTGACATTTAAAGATGCAATTAATGATTCTGACAAGGAAAAATGGCAAGAAGCCATGAACCAAGAAATGGAATCGATGTATTCCAATTCTGTCTGGGTTCTTGAAGATCCACCTGAGAATATCAAACCCATTGGTTGCAAGTGGATATTCAAGAAGAAAAGAGGAGCGGATGGGAAAGTAGAGACTTTCAAAGCAAGGCATGTAGCCAAAGGTTACACACAGAAAGAAGGGGTTGACTATGAAGAAACATTTTCTCCTGTAGCCATGCTAAAATCCATTCGTATACTCTTGTCCATAGCTGCGTGCATGGATTACGAGATCTGGCAAATGGATGTCAAAACAGCTTTTCTGAATGGCTACCTTGACGAAACCATTTACATGTCTCAAGCAGAAGGGTTCAAATTAAAAATGTCAAGAGAAAAAGGTTTGCAAGCTTCTTGGGTCCATTCTTGGACTCAAACAAGCTTCTAGATCTTGAAATCTTAGATTTGATGACACAAGTAAAACATTTGGTTTTTGAACAAAATGTTGACGAATCTTGTGTCTATAAACAAATCAAAGATGGTATAGTAGTATTCCTCGTTCTTTACGTAAATGATATATTACTGTTGGATATGACGTAACATCATTATCAAGGGTAAAGAACTGGTTAGCTGAACAATTCCAAATGTAAGATTTGGGAGAAGCCAAGTATGTTCTGGGCATTAAGATTCTTAGAGATAGACAGAACAAAAACTTTGGCACTGTCTCAAGCAACTTATATTGATAAGTTGCTAAAATGCTTTAATATGCAAAACTTCAAAAAGGGTGATATGCCAACCCATTCTGGAGTATTCCTTTCCAAGGAGCAGTGTCCCAAAACACTTTAGGAAGAGGAAGACATGAGACAGTGTCCCTATGCCTCAGCAGTAGGCAGTCTGATGTACACTAAGTAGTCTACAAGACCTAACATTTGTTATGCAGTAGGGATAGTCAGCCGTTATCAATCCAATCCTGGATTGAGTCATTGGATCGCAGTAAAGAATATTCTCAAGTGTCATAGAAATACTAGATATTATATGCTTGTATATTCAGGTGGAGACCTGAATCCCACTGGTTACACTGATTCTGATTTTTAATTAAACAAAGATAGTAGAAAGTCTACTTCTAGGTTAGTATTCACTCTTAGTGGTGGAGCAGTTGTCTGGAGAAGCATTAAGAAATCCAGTATAGCTGATTCAACCATGGAAGTTGAATACATAGCAGCTTGTGAAGCAGCTAAAGAAGCAGTTTGGCTAGAAAAGTTCTACACGGATCTGGAACTGGTTCCAGAAATGGAGAAACCACTTGTTCTTTACTGTGACAACAGTGGAGCAGTGACTAATTCTAAAGAACCAAGAAGCCACAAGAGGGGAAAGCATATAGAGCGCAAATACCACTTAGTCAGAGAAATCGTACATAGAGGAGATGTGTCCATTCTGAAAATTGCATCAGAACACAACCTGGCAGACCCGTTTACGAAGACACTTCCTGCAAAGAAATTCGAGGGTCATGTACATAATATGGGATTGAGAGAAATGTCTTACTTGCTTTAAGTACAAGTGGGAGATTGTTAGGAGTATGTCCTAAAAGCATGTAAAAGACATTTATTATTTCGATGAATAAATAAATACAATGGTCTATTATTGTTATATTTTTTTTTTGATAAATCAGGAAAGTTTCATTAATCAATCAACAACAAATACAATTAAGCCCTCAAATAGCCAGAGCTACAAAACAGGACAACCCAAACAGACTCAAAACAGATTCCCATTACAAATTCCCAAACCAAACTAAGTTTCTTTGACTAATTTTCTTTGGCATTATATATGTAATTCTTGTCTTTACATTGAATTTCATATACTGTATAATCTCCTTAGGCTGAGTAATTTTCCCCAGCCAAAAAATCTCATTCCTCACCCTCCAGAGCTGGTAAACCAGAGCTGCAATGGCAGCCGAGTAGACCTGCTTTCTAAAAGTATTAACTTTGGCCCGATCAATCCATCTAGCCACCTTCAACAGAGTTGTTGAATTAGTTTTCCAATTCAACCAAAGCAGAACTTGCTGAAAGCAATTGATGGAGAAAGAACAATTAAAAAACAGATGATCACAGGATTCTTCAACTAGACCACACAGCAAGCAATCAGAATTCTCAATTATCCTGTGTCTTTTGAGCCTATCTTTAGTGTTTAACCTGTTATGAACAGCCAGCCATAAAATGATGCTATGTTTGGGTGTATTCAGCCTTCCCCAAACCACTTTGGTCCAATGAAACCTACCAAGATCAGCATGAATAGTATTGTATCCATAACTGATCTGATATCTCTCAGGTTTAACTTGCTGCAATGAGAACAGATTTTTAAATTTCTCCTTAACTTCCACAACTCGAAACAGGAGCAATGTAACTCCACCAATCCACTTGTTTGATATAAACATGATGGACCCATTTGACCCAAAGGTAATCTTTCTTCTCAGCTACAGCCCAAATATACTTTCCAATGGCTGCAATATTCCAGTCCCTACTGTCCTTGAAACCTAAACCACCTGAGTTCTTTGAGTTGCAAATAAGGTCCCAAGCTATACGCCACGGTCTGTTTGAAGAGGCTTGCCCTGTCCAGAGGAAAGCTCTACAAATGGCTGCAATCTCATTCAAAACTTTTTTAGGAATAATCATTATCTGACTCCAGTATGAATGAATTGAAAGTAGTACTGAATTGATCAATGTAACCCGGCCAGCAAAGGAAATGCTCCTGGAGCTCTAGCATTTGATTCTAGCAAGCATCTTGTCAAGAAGAATATCACAATCTTTTGCTGAAATACGCTTCGAGCATATTGGAATGCCAAGGTATTTGAAAGGCAGAACATTTCTACTGTAACCCGAAGCTTCAAGGATTCGTTGGACTTCATGCTCATTCATATTACTACAATAGATAGCTGATTTAGTCTGATTAGGACATAGCCCAGAAGTATTAGAAAATAGTTGCAATCCTTGAAGCATATAGTATATAGATCTGAAATCACCATGACAGAATAACAGAATATCATCAGCAAAGATAAGGTGATTAAGCTTTATCCCTTCACACCTAGCATGAAATTTAAAATCCTTTTTATTTCCTACTCGAATCAAGATTCTTGAAAGGTATTCCATCCCCAATACAAACAATAACGGTGACATAGAATCACCCTGCCGCAGCCCCCTCTTAGACTTAAAAAATCCATGGGAAGAGCCATTAAACATAAGCGAGAATTTTGGAGTACGAACACACTGCATAACAAGCTGAATGAATTTACTAGGGAAATTGAAAGCTTCAAGCATTTCCTCAATAAAATCCCATTCGATAGTGTCATAAGCTTTTCGCAAGTCAAGCTTAATCATACACTTAGGTTTCCCAACTTTCCTCGCATAGTGATGGACTAAATCTTGACATATCATGATATTGTGAGCGATAGATCTCCCCTTGACAAAACCTCCTTGATTTTGAGCTACAAGCACCGGGAGAACAGCCCTCAACCTTGTGCATATCATCTTCGTGGCAGCTTTATAGAGAACATTACAGCAGGCTATGGGTCTATAATCACTCACATGTTTTGGACATTTACTTTTCGGAATAAGAGTCAAAATAGTAGAGTTCAACTCCTTTAGAATTTTTCCAGAATGCAGAAATGACAGCAAAGCCTCACATACTTCATCTTCAACTAAATCCCAATTATCCTGGAAGAAAAATCTGCAATATCCATCCGGACCAGGAGCTTTTGTTCCAGGAATCTCCCATATGGCTTTTTTAACTTCCTCTTGACTGAAAGGCAGCAACAGATTATTAGCTTGCGAATTAGTAAGAATTGTACCCAGAGAAACTATTTTTGTAAGCACTTTATTCCTCACAACCATCTTACTGCCCAGTAACTTCTGATAGTATTCCAGAAAAGCTGTTGTAACCATATGAGGCTAATCTATCCATTCACCCAATTCCGAAGTAATAGAATAAATTCTATTCTGATTTCTCCTCTCTCTAATGCTAGCATGGAACAAAGCTGAGTTAGTATCACCATCCTGAATCCAATTAAGCTTAGCTTTTTGCTGCAAAAAAGAACAGTAAGATCTATGAATGTCAGAGTATTTTTGACGAGCTTCTTGCTCCAATTGAATAAGCCTGGGATTTAGAGGGTCCTTATTCACTTGATCTTGACAATCTGATAAAGCATGTGAGGCCTCTAAATCAGTTACATGAATGTCCGAAAATCCTTGTTTATTAATCAGTCTCAACGTGCTCTTTAGCCTTTTGAGCATCTGAACCACTTTGTACATCAATGTGCCATCTACAGGACGAAGCCAGTCAATGTGTACCAGATCTTGAAAACCAGGAAAGGATTTCCACATGCGAAAGTATTTAAAAGGCTTCCTACCAGTGACTAAAACAGGTGTTACAGTAAGAATCGCTGGAGAGTGATCAAATAGTCCCTCATTCATAAAGTGTACCTCTGCAACTCCATGAGTATCCAACCACTTTTGATTAGCCAAGATTCTATCAATTTTCAAGTAAATTCAATCATGGCCCTGCTGTTTGTTATTCCAGGTAAAAAAATTCCCACTAAATTTAACATCTTCCAATTGTCAGGTCTCCACACACCTCTGAAAAGAATGAGCCTTAGTATATTTAACTCTAGCACCAATACGCTCCTCTTTAAACAGTATATCATTGAAATCTCCCAATACAATCCAAGGATCTTCCATAGATAGGTCCTGTAATTCCATCCACAACAAATTTCGACTCTCCTCAATATTCATGCCATACACAAAAGTTACAAAGAAGCTGTCCTTATTCAAAATTGAACTAGCATGCATATGAATCATTTGACTAGAGCATTTGATAATTGAAACATTGAACACAAAAGGATTCCAACTAACTACAATGCGACCTCCCTTATGCCGCGCATTATTCGAAGTAAAGCACCAGCCAGAAAAAACTCAAAGGTATAAAGCTCCCAAATTATGAGCTTTAACCCTCGTTTCAAGAAGACCAACCAAGCCAATCCCCTTAGATAAAATTAGATTTTTAACTTCAAGCTGTTTATGATGGCTGTTGATCTCCCTGACGTTCCAACTCATTATTCTATCCATTTGGGAGAGAAGGAGCTCCCCCTCCTCCCTTAGATTCCTCTACAGCCACTTGCGAATTATCTCCTGTCTCAAGATCAAGAACTTGAAAAGTATTTCTGATGATAGTTTGCTGAGCCACCTCTGGGACCTGTTTAGCTTTGTCTTTTGTTTTCCAGCCTTTAGCAACCGGCTGAAACCCATCCCGATCTGTTTCAGGACCCTGTTCAGAGACTGGCCCATGCAAGTTCAGATCCTGCTTCACGACCCACTCCTGTTTCTTACCTTCTTTCTTCCTACAGTTTTGAGTTAAATGCCCCATCCCCTTACAATGAGAGCAAACCAGAGGTTTCCATTCATAAGAGACCATCACAGAGACCTCACAATCTAATTCATTTTCAAAATAAATGATTTCTGGGAAATCCTGTGTTAATGAAACTTCTATTAAAATCCTTGGAAAACTAAGCTTGTCCCTTCCTCTTGTTATCGCATCAACCATTAATGGCTTCCCTAATTGACCGACAATCTTGTAAAGAGATCGTTCTCCCCAATATTTCAGATCTAAATCATGAAGCTGAATCCAAGTGGGAACTCTTCGAACATCTTCTTTCTTGAAATCAGTAAATGCATCCCACGGTTTCATAACCACTGGTTTCTTGTCAAAGAAAATAAATCCTCCTGTAAGAACATCATCCCTGGCTGTCATGGAAAAAAATCTAATAATGAAAATTCCATGAGATAGTTGCCCAACCTTGTCTACCCCCTTATTTTTCTAGATTCTTCGAGCAAACCCATCCAGAACAGAGAGAGGAGGATTTTCCCACAAAACATAACAAACAATAGAGGAATTCCAAAATGATACTTCATCCTCAATATCATCCATGGTGATCTTAACTCCTCGACCATTTGATTTGTGTTTCTCACAATCAGCATCTGAGCTAGCAAATTTAGCACTTAAATCTTGCACTATGTTTCCAGATCGCAAAATTGGAGGAGTAGAATGCTTACCTTTCTGCACCTCCTGAGAACATTTCTGAGATGTGACTAAAAAATTCGAAAACACATCCCGTATCTCCTGTTGACGATTCAACAACTTCAGAGTCGATTTGGGCGAGAGGATCTCCGGGCCAACCTCTGGACAATGCTCCTCCCGAAGGATAGTCAATTCCTCATCCCGTTCAGTGTCCTCCTTCTCTAAATCAGTATCTTCATCAGAAACATTAAGAGGATCGATGCCAAGTATAGCAGCCATAGATTTTGTTTTCTGAACATCCCCTGTAGAATCCAGACCTCGTTTTTTCTGTTTCTTCTGTGTCGATTTGAGTTTACCTTGCACCTTGACCCTTGTCTTTGCCATGGCACCAGCCCTCAAGCTGAGAACAGAGCAGAGAGCAAGAAAACCCTATTAATGATTTTTATTATTGTTATATTTAGATTATTAAATTATTGTTTGAACAATTTTGTAAATATCAGAAAAATTCCATATTCATTATTGAGGATGTGATCTTGTATTAGTACGAGAGAATTAAGATCACATGAATGAATAAAAATAGTCAACAACAAAAAATTGAAGTTATGGAATTTTTTAATTAGGGTTGTAAGTACGGTTTGCTGAGTATCATGTTGATACAAATAATCTAAATTCGGATTATTGATGTGGTAAGACATCTCGGTAAAGGTGCTTTATATAATATGATTATATATGACATGGACCGATACAAATAAAAGTCTTTATCCAAAAACCATTTCATAATAAAGGTTTGTAATTCATATCATAACTGATGATCATTTATAGATCAACCTAAATTCTGAGTGTTCATGAACTCTTGTTCATGTTTATTAAATCTTTTGATTCATTTGTTAAGGTCTCTTAATCAAATGAGGCTAATGACTTTTGTTTTGGAGATTTAATACCATGAATGGCTGGGAACATGTATCAACTATACGGAATCTAATCTTTCCTAAACGGATCGTATATTAGTTCCCTTAAGGGTTAATTCTGGAACTGAATGATTTTGAGCTCAAATCTATAATTAGATTATAGATTAATTATTCACTAGTGAATTAATGGTACTTAAGGAATAAGAAGTATATTAGAAAGTTAAAATGGTGATTATTCCATTCTAATTTATGAACTAATTAATTAGAGGGTTGAATTATTTTAAGATGGTTATATCAATGGACAGCATAAAATAAGATTTTTGTAAAAGTATATTTATAACATAAAGAGTTCAATTCTGAATTTATAATGTAGAAATATCATAATTAATAAATTAACTATTATAATTAAGAGTTTAATTATTTAGTTTTAATTTATTAGAGCTTAATGTTATAGGTTCATGGTTCCCAAAATGGCTCAAACAAACACTAACAAAGATAAATACAAAAATGAGCAAAAGGACTTATTTGATAAGTTAAATATTTTTCTATGCACTACACATAATTATTGTATAATTATGTGTAATTAATTAATTATTTGATTTAACAAAAATATAATTAATTTATTTTTGGATTTTTGATATTTAAATAATAAGAAAAATTAGGAAAAATCACATGTCTTCCTTGGCATGTGGTACACGTGTAGCATAATGCACAGTCACTGTGCTACACGCACAAGAAGCTTCTAGAAGTTTCTTTGTTCCACAATTTTAGTTATTTAAATATTATTATTTAAACAAAATCTGATAACTGATTAGTTATTTTAAATTGTTTTAAATAACTAATATTTTATTTTTAATAAATTTGATATATTAAATATAGGATATCAGTTTTTTTCAGAGCGATACTTTTCAGTGATAGAAAATATATCGTGAAATCTCCCTGAGAGAAATAGAACAGTGATACAAGCATAGGTCACTGTTCTTCACAAACTTAGGTCCAAACTTTATCATATCTCATGTGTTGAGAACATCTGATAAATAGATTTTGCTTATTATTTTGTATAGCGAGCCCACACTCGTTCTTTGTGTGCTGAGAACATTTTGGAAGATCCTGGTGTGAGATCTCAAGGATTTTTGTCGTACAAAAAGATAGCAGCAAGGAAGGACTTGAGGTAATTTTCTATTCATCTCTTTGATTCAATATATATATGTATGTGAAGAAGTAGATCTAGAAATCTTGTGGGGTTAAATTAACAATTTTGATTATTGTTCCGCTGCGTATAATCTCTGATTTGATCTATAAAAACCAACAGGTTATCATACTTGGTCTTCAATAATGTTTCGTCCACACAAATCATAGGACGACAGCACTATAATCCCCTTCTAGAAACACCAAAGGAAAGAAGCAATACAAGAAACAATCATCTTCTGTGACAAAATTAGTAATTGTACCTGGATTCTTTTACTCCAACTGACACGGGTATCCAGGTAGCTTGGAGTATGAATCCTCAGGTGAGCCTCTGACATACATAAGTGCATTTTCTCTGCATCTTCATGCATTCTCATAGCTCATTTAGACCCCAAAATGGTGTTTCATTTTCTCTCTTATGTTGTTTGACATGTACCTAGTACCATCGGTAGCAAATTTCCTCTTGATTAGGTGGCCAACAACCCACGGTGACGATGGTCCTTCTCTCGGATTTCTTAGAAGCAAGTGTGTATATTGTTGTAGACAGTAATCTCAAACATTTCAAACTGCAATTTTCCCCCTCAATCTCCAATCATAATTAGGATCCTTGCAGGTAATGTACTACACATCACTATCAGATTTCTTCACCATAAACTCAAAATGATTCTTCATCGCAAAGATGGCCGCCTTGGTTTTCAATTCAAGCTTGTTCTGATAAAACCTCCCAATGTGTAATTCTTTTGAATATATGTCGGTTGAGGAAGGATGATTTTGATAAGAGGCCTCTATATATTCTTTGGTAAACATGGGAGCACTCAAGTTCTATGATCTTCGCCTAAGTCCAATGAAGAACTGCATCTACTACTATCTTCAGTTCTACCTAGATGACTATTGTTGGTGCCAGGTGTTTGTCGACCTTGTCTTCTGACATGCTCTTCCTCTACTACTTGTACATGCATAACATCTGAATTCTGGGTTGGAAAATCTACCCTATTATTTGATCCATCAACATCTGTTGCATCGCAACAAGATCGCCATTGACATAAGGATTGTAGTCAAAGGGATTGTACTCCGTTCTGTTAGGAACACATGGTGGATATTTAACAAGGATATCATCACAGACAATAACCTTAGGATTTGTCTCTGGAACAAATGTCCCAACCTCACTTTGAGTTCCCCTTGTTATACCCAAAAATTGGAGAATGCATCCTAGGAGGCTAAGGAGAATGCATTCTAGAAGAGCTAAGGGGAGTGGTCCTAGGAGACCCCAAGGAGGATGTGGTCCTAGGAGACCCCAAGAGAGTGGTCTTAGGAGACCCCAAGGAGAAAGTGGTCTTAGGAGACCCCAAGGAGGATGTGGTCCTAAGAGACCCCAAGGGTGTGTAGGAGGCAAGCCTCCCAAGGTTTCCTAAGTGTTGGCTTGAACGTGTCCAAGGTAAGTAGCTAAGGAGGAGGAGTCTCATGCAAGAGGAAGGAGACTTAGATTTTGATAAGGAGAGCCTATACAATGTTCGATCAGACATGTTTGGAAGATGTTAAAGGAGAATGCCTTGATCTTGTCCAAGGTGAGATGTTATGGAGGAGGTTGCCTCAATGTTGTCCAAGGTGAGGTGCCAAGGAGGTTGCCTCAATGTTGTCCAAGGTGAGGTGCCAAGGAGGTTGCCTCGGACCACCTTGGTCCGAGGAGAAGCCAAGGAGATTGGTTCAAGGAGGAACATGGCATGCTAGAGGAGAGTGCCATGTTAGAGGAGAGAAGTGCATGTCCTACCACCATGCACGTTCAACCCCCGAAAACATGTCCTACCACCATCACGTCCAACCAACACTTGCATGAGTGGTCAGTAGAAGGTGGATCAATTAGCTAGAGGAGACTAAGTCAAGGTTCCCAGAGACAGCTTCAACAACATACGCGGGAATCTCTCATTCCTCACTCAAATTGAGGAATTAGTTATATTTTAAACATTTATTGTAATATAAATATAAGATGAATAATAAAATATCCCGATTGTAAGGGGATATCAGTTGAGGATCCCAGGCCTATAAATAGAGAGCTTATGGGATGAAGAAGGGTCTTTTTGAGCTACTTCTTTCTAGAGAGAGAAAATTGGGACTGTCTATTTTAGAGAGAGAAAGTGCTGAAATAAGAGAGAATTCTTGTATTTTTGCAATCTGTACTGAAGAAACTCAGTTGGCTCAGTCCATCTGATCTTGAGTACGGATCTATAAATCAAAACTTTAAGTGGATTAGGCTATTACCGACAATCGGGGCTGAACCACTATAAAAATCTCTTGTGTTATTTACTTTTCTTGTTTATACCGTCTGTTGTCGTTTTTATTTCTCTTGAAGGCTTGTCGTTATTGACGTTCTCACGTCGTTGGCTAAAAACGCAGTCAACACCCCTGATACCAGGATATGGGGGAAAAATGTTCTCTTCAAATAAAACTTCATTATTAATGCTGGGAGAGGTCGATGCATTTACTAAATAGTTTTTCTTAACCAATGTTACACACAAAAGGAATCATCTTCTCTTCAGATTTTGATGCTATCCCGATGAATGCACAGACATACTATCATTTTTCATAACGATAGGTTTGAAAGGTTGTGAGAGGCATGTGTACGGGGCCTCAAGTTTCAAGTCGTACACACATTTATCCACTTCAAGCTTTTCCTACAAAATGTCATGTAGTTGCTCATACATCACACCCTTCTCCAAAGGTAGTACTTGATTTTCAGCATCCCTGAAAATCCAATACCTATCTTCCATTTTCCAAACATCATTGTATGCAACAAATATGGAAACAACCTTACCGAATCTGTGTTGAAAAAAAAATCAGTCAAAAATTAATATTATAAAAAAATAGAAAAAATCGAGTTCTGTCAAGCTTAATTAAGGTACGTTGAGGTAAATCTATCGATTCTTATCTATCGAGGTGGCCTATGCAACGCCCCACATCACTATGGTTGCTTCTTGGAATGACAACTGACCCTGCAAACCAACATGAGTCTTTCCAGCATCTTTTTTCCTCACTTGCACGCTTCTTGGGAAAACTTCACAAAGGTCACCCATCATGAGACTACTCCAAGTCAAGCACGATTAACTTTGGAGTTCTCAAGTGATGGGCTACCAAAAAGAAGATGCATCTCATTGGCATAGGTAGTACCCATCAATCCATTTAAGCTCTCTTCAACTGTGTAGTCCCATACCTACACAGTCTTAGAATCATCACACTTGACCTTCCCCAGGCGATGTGGGATTGCACAGCTTTTACCTGATTTTTCCCCCTGCGGATCACGGGATTCTGACTGTCACAATCACCCTCTCTTAGGGGTCCGACGTCCCCGTCGGCCACATTTCCGGCTGGTTCAAGGCTCTGATATCAAGTTGTAATGCCCTACTTCCTTAGAGTCGTTACTAAGTGAGTTAAAAACGTGTCATTAGCTCGTTAATTGAGGTTTTAGGTTAAAAGTATAGCTAAACTGTGATAAAATTCGTTTGAAGGCATTTAATATAAAAATGTGGTCATTCATTGAAAACATAAAGAGTTATACATTTGGGATCCCAAAATACTGTTCAGAAAATACTTTACATCTCAAAATACATTTAAGGTCGACCTAAGCGACAAATCAACCAAATACATTACATTATCCCAAAATAACCCAGGTCATGGCGGCCAAGCAGGCCGAACATGTACCCGTCGCTTCACACTCTCCGTACTCATGGTTGGTCAACATTTCCCTTGCCCTTACCTGCACCATAGAGCACTCATGAGCCGAAGCCCAGCAAGAAAACTCAACACAAAACAAATAACATATGCATATCTATCAACAACATATAACGAAGCAGCCAACAGGCTAAACACATAGCGGCCATGCCGACCCAGGCACTTTACCAGGCCCTGGGTTCGCGGTCTTCACCGAGAGGATATCTTCAGCATCCTAGGAGGGTCTTACCCTAACAGCATGCACTCTGCGTGCTCAACGCCGATCCCGGCCCCTTGCCGTTCTCGGCCTTCGCCATTCTCGGTCTTTGCCGTTTCCAGCCTTCGTCGTTCACTCACAAATACATCGCATAACATAATATCAACTGATACTTAAACATATACTAAACATAAACGATAGGGCTATGCCCTGCAATTCAATCAATAGGGCCATGCCCCGCAATACAAACAATAGGGCCACACCCTGCTCTACAGGTACAACAGTTTTCTTACCTGTGTCCTAAGCTATCTAAGCACCGCAATCTCGAGCACAGTCCTTTAACCTAAGCCTCGTTGAAAACCTAGTCACAACATATTTATAATAACCATCCATCAAGTTCTAAACCAATAAATCACTTCGAGATATAATTCTAGTCTCTGGGACCTTGGATTCTATGAAACTAGGTAGTAGAAACCTTCCCGGGCCTTAACATTCGAGTTCTCGAGCTAAAAACCTTTAAACAACCTATATTTTGCATTTGAGCCGCAACCCAGCCCCCTTAAGGGTCACGGAGCACCCCAAGTCAAAGGAAAAATGCTTCTCTGCTGAGGGACACGGGTCGCGGCACGCTATACCTTGCGACGCAGCGCGCCTAGGCAGACCGAGGCTCCCAGCCTCTTCGACACACACAGGCCGCGGCGCCTGAAGAATAGGGCCGCGGCTCGAGCCCAAAACCCAAAAATTTTCCCATGTTTTCTTTGACCCAAAACTAAGAAAGTTGATCCCAAACCTCAACCAAGTCCAGAACTAATCCCTAAACCATCTTCACAGTAGTACAAACAACAATTATAACTCAGAAACTAACCCAAAACTACCTCAAAACCTCAAACTCCATCCTTGAGCTTAAAGCACAAGAACACTAACTATGATCACCAAAAACACAGAGATTAACAAATCAAGATCTTACCTCAAACGTGTAGAACAACCTCTAGCTCCCTTGGCTTCAATCCTTGGCTTGATTTCCTACTTTGATCCTACAAATTCAGCTAACCTTCTTTTGGTTTTTGGTTTCCTCTAGAACTTCCAAGAGACCTAAGTGTAATGTTAAAGAGAGAGAAAGAAAGAAACGTGAGACTTTCTCTCAGCCAAAGTCTATCTATTATTAAAGCCAAATGACACATTTGCCCTCCCCTCTAACTTAGACTCTATCTAACCTCAAGGGCAGTCTAGACTTTTCCTTATCCTCTTGCAAGAATGCCACATTCCCACTTAATTTCCCACCTATATCAACTATACTCAAGAGTTACTTATAGTTACCCAAGTTACCAAAGTACCACTAACTACTAGTTATTCCCACTTGTGACTATCTAGCTAAACTGCTCCCTAAGACCGTCTCGGTTCGTGCATCACAAATATATCACCACTCACTCGTGGTACCAATCACAATATACACAAATATTGCATTTATGCCCTCAACGGGCTAAAATTACAAATATGCCCCTAATAACCAAATGGGGCCCACATGCATATTTAATTCACCTAAACATCTATTTCTAATCATATAATCATCAAATTCACATATTAACGTAATTAAATCAATTATTGCCCTGTCGGCACGCTAATCAAGACCTTAAGCCTTATTATCAAATTTGGGACGCTACAGCCAATCTAAGTAAAGGCAGATTGACCTATCAAGGTCCATCAAGGCATATCGAACCTTGTCGAGGTGGCCTATCTAAGTTAAGGTATATCGAACCTTAGGAACCTAATGAGGTCTATTGAGGTATATCGAGCCTTGTAGAAGTACCTACTCCTAAAAGTCATCGAGGCAAGTCGAGGCACATCGAAATGCATCGAGGTTCCTATTCCCTAAACTCATCAGGCATGTCGAGTTGCATCAAAAATCATCGAGCCAAATTAAAAATCCAGAAAAAATGCAGAAAAATGTAGATCCAATCCGACCACAAAATAGTAAAATAAAACATGAATGCATACACAGATCTATTCGAAATAGTTAAAGCAATGTAATAAACAAGTTTCCTCACTACATATAACGAAAATATAATTACCCATAAGATTTTTGCCCCTAGATCAGAATACTCAAAGTGGAGTTTCTTGTCTTGATAGGATTCAACACTTGCCCAAAGAACAACTTCAAAACAAAATTAAATGTGCTCCAAACTTGTCATAGATTGAGAGAATAAATGGTGGCTACCTTTTTTTTTTTTTATTTGAGTGAGGGAGCTTGAACCTTAGAGAAAATGGTAAGAGAGAGATAGAGAAAGAAAACAAGAGAAAGAGAAGTTATGTTAGGGGCATTTTTGAAATTTTGAGAAATACTAGCATAAAATGGTGATGTGTACATAGCATGAGATATTTTTTATTTAGGACCCTTACAATGCATAAATAATCAAATTTCCCTTTTAAAATGTGTACATAATTGTAAGCGTAGGTAGACTATTCCAGTATTGGTACCAACCTTACCCGATACTTCTAATGTACGTACTTATCCGATATCCTCATATGATATAGGTAGAATACAGCCCCCCTCTTATACGGAAGTGAAAATGAAATAATTCCATTTTGTAAATAATATCTCTTTAAAAAAATTCTATTATCACCAAAAGCACTTGTCTTTTCCTCACATATTTTCTTAGACCGTCGCACACAGTTGCCTTTGTTTTTTTTTTTTTTCCTTCTTTCCATCTATTTCAAGACATTCAAATAGTTGAACATTATGTAGAAACGTCAAGCTATAGCCAGGCCAGAACCATATTGGTTTGAAAAAAAAAATGATTACTGATTATAGATAGCTCGTAGTGTAGTGAATACAAAACTCCTCAATGATGGATCACCATAAAAATTATTGAAGTAAATTATGTAATGAACCCATCATGGCGGATAATTAATGGTAAAAATGATTGAAAAGACAATTAACAATTATCATACTTGAGACAAAAGATATTTACATATTCAGCAGCAGCAGCAGCGCCTGTACAAACTAATTAACGAGAAACGACCCTTCCCACCAAGAACTCTCCATTGCCAAAGTTAGAACCAAAATTATGGCCACAAAATGATAACGTACACTCACCTGTGGTCAATTTAACACCATTACCACTTGAAAAAAAAAATAGCAATACAATGTAGAGAAAAAACTTTACATAGGTGAAATGCATTTGTGCTTTCATTTCAAGACTCACGTATTGCGTCTCATAATAACTATTGATTATAAGAGTATATAAACCAGCGAGATTCCAAGAATGACTGAACACAATAACTTTTGATCATATAGCACCCTTAACAGAAACACAAAATTATCCCTATCTTTTTCCAATTATTTTGAAATGACAAGACTCATCACAGGAAATGAACCAAACAATTCTTGTAACACAGAGACTCCAAAAGATATTTACATTAACTACCATCAGACTTAGTAATAGAGCACCAACATGTCCCAATGCTTTTCATGAAGGTATTTAAAGTAATCAAATATTTCAAGCACTAAAACAATATCTAACGTCCATGTTTAAGCAACATTATTCAGAAATCAGAACAGTGAAACTGAGTCGAATTACCTCTGGTTTGGACCAACCGATGAAGATCTGAAAACTTGTTGATAATGGCTAGTTGTTAGATAAGGCAAGTGGTGACAATGGTGGGGAAACAAGGTCTTCTGCAATCAGAGAGTTGAGAGGAACTTTCATTGGTTTCGACACTTGTAAATCCACAAACCTAGAATCGTTTGAGGGTATGGATAAACTACGAGAAACGGTTTGAGGGGGTTTTGGCAAAGGAGATTTAGTCACCATTTTTATGGAAGACTGTACTTGAGCTCTAGACACTAGAGGGGCAGAATGACCAACCAAACCCGTTGATCTTGGAGACTGGAAGGAGGAACTAGTGGGAGGCCTAGGTAATTCATGAAGCTCACTAATTTTAGGTGAGGACATAAAAGTAGGGGAAGCACCTGCAGAGGCTTTAGGTGGTGAGGATGAAGGTTGGAGCACTGGATTTCGTAGGAGAGGTCCAGAATATAACTGGGGATGATTCAAGGACCATGGCTTACTTGTTAACGGACCAGAAAAGGCTTGCCTTTTAATTTTTTTAGAATCAGAAGCAGAAACTTGATCATTGCGCGAAAATATATGGCCGTCTAACAATGGAGGAGGTAGCTGACGTGTTGCAATATTGTTGTTGCTTTCTTTCAGTACAGACTGTACTTTTATAACTTTTGGTACATAAATGCTCTCAACCTGAGAATTCTTTTCATACATTTTTGGTTCCAAGGGGGTTGAATGCCACAAATTCTGTTTTCCCCCGCTTAGATTTGTAATTGCTGTGTGCTTCACAGGATTACCTGATCCAATAGAAACTGCACTTTTTGCATCAATTGGTGTGGGTAGGACATATGAGTGGAACTTTCGTGTGAATGATGGCCGCATTTGTCTCAATTTTTCGCTAGGATCCACTTTATTCTCAGCAAAAAGTGGGGCTGATTGGCTAACTATCCTAGCCCTGAAAGAAGCATTATGTCTGTGCAGTCTATTAACATTGTTCTGCAATAATTCAAAAACAAGCTGTCAGATAAGAAGATCCTGGGATAAAGATCAAGTATTCTGAAATTCCAAAGAGGAATTCAACATAACAATTGTCTTAGTTCTAGCAACATTCTTGGAAGAATACTGCATTCCATGTGTTTGGCTAGTCAATCAGTATAAAATACCGGAGAAAATTCAAAGCAAATTGATAATGGTTTTAAAAATTTCAAAACCCGTTCTACTCTGATGCTGGGAAAAATATATCCAAACTATGTTTTTGCTGAATTGTTCACAACCCAGTCAAGCCATGGGTTTTGATTTGTTGGGTTTTGAAACCCACTGAATCGAACTTTTGTATTTTAATTGTTACATTTATATTCGGTTTGGATTTTAATAGATAATTGGGCTACTGGGCTAAAAATAACCAAAATTTAGAAAAATAAAAACAAAACCTAGAAGTGAAAACGTAGTTGCTTTACTACCGGTGGTGCTGCTGACTATTGTAATTTTAAAGGCTTAAAAGACTTGATTTAGATAACATTAGTAATCTAGCTCTATCTTAGGCTACTAAATTTTATGCTTTTTAAACTAATATTCAGTATTTTGAAATTGTGTGTTGTTTTACTATTTGACTTTCTATGAATTAAGGTTATTTTACCGTTCTTATAAATCTATGATTTTTTATTTCATAATTTTATGATATTTTTTAAATTCGAAACCTACATTTTGATTCAATTAAGGAAATCATCTTGAATCCTGACACTTTATATAAACCTTAGGTCAAATTAATTCAAAATGAAAAATCAATTTTATTTCCCTGATTAAAGATGTTTGGTTAATGAAGAACAATATGTGCAACATACAAACAAACTGATAACTGAGACAATAGCCTAGAAATTTCAGAATTTATTAAGACTCCAATACAGAGTGATCCAGATCCCAATCCAATCTGCTAACGGATCATATCTTGGCTATCAGAAAATAAAATGTATTGCATTCTCTTACCTTGAGATCTTCCACCTTTGCTACCTTGGGAAAAGTAAGGTCCACCTGATCAACCTGTACCAAAAAGTACATGTTTACATAAAGTCAGGATGGTTTCAATAAAGTCTACCTGTTCCAAAAAGAAAAAAAAAACAAGGACCAAAATAACTGGAGGACAACTAATTCAGATATTGTTCCCCTCGTACCTTTATCAATTGATAGAAAAGGTACATGACTAATTTTAGTCATCAGACATTTAAATTTATGATCTTAATAGGATTATTGTCATAAATTTTCCTGCTTGTCAAACATAAATTATTTCTACTTTTGCTTGCTATAAACAAAACATTATCCTCTATATTTTGCAACACCATATGACTTATTCTAGCCTCTAGCAAGAAAAATGTATGGCATAAAGATTATATTAAAAATCATGTGAGTATTGTTTCCTTTCTCTGCATGAGATATCTCCTAAGAATTTCTAGATAAATGCTTACAAACATATCTTGTGTGTGTGTGTGTGTGTGTGCGCGCGTGTGCACATATCAGGATAAAATGATGGAGAAATGTCATCTTGTAAAAGTATTTTGCAAACTCTCTTTTGCTGACCAATAAATGCAATTAATAAAGAGAAGAACTCTCAGCTAGAAGTGACAGAAGTTAATCTGACAACCTCCATAGAGTTTCGTGATGTAGAAACATCTTGTTCCTGATCATTTTGGCCATAGTCAAAGCTCAATTCTCCATCATCATTTGAATCATAGCTACCATCATCGTCGTCATCGTCACGATCATCATTATAGTCATCATAATCATCTAGATCATCATCTTCAAGACCAACAAAATGGTAATCAATATGCTGCTGTTCAGTCACCAGTTTCACATATGGCTCTACTGCCTCAAGAGACTTAAGAGCCTTCTTGAAGAAGCACAACTGTTTTGAGCAAATAATAGAGCAAGACAATAACTAGGTCAGTAAAAGAATAAGAATGCGAAATGATGATGATGATGATGAGCTGAAAATAGTACCTGAGCAGCATGATGACGAGCTGCCTGTGTTAGAAGACTTCGAGATTGTCCTTGCTTCAGAGATTTTAAGCGAAATACAAATAATGTTGCTTCCTGATCATATTCATCATGAGCCATTATCAGTTGCTGCGTAGAAAAATTCTCTCTTCCACTTCTTGACCTCCCTTTTTCTCTATGTTTAGCTTTCATATCCTCATATACTTCTCTGGAGACATGTGATAAGACAGCATAAAACAGATGTATATGCATGTGAGCATGTACATGAATGTGTGTTTTAGCATGCATGTATATATACATACATATATAACATACAAAAATATAAAATAAAAATAAAAGGTAGAAGACTAAAACCTCTTTTCATCACATTGTCGCTTCATCTCCTGCATCAAAGAGATATATAAATATATGTTTTAAAATACTTCAATGAATACACAGAGATAATAATAACCAAAACATGTCCGAAAAGCAACAAGTGCAAGTTGAGGCATGTGCAGTAGATACCCGTAACAATTAAGAAGTAACCACATATATAAATTAGACAAATAAGAAAGTCCTAATAGCAAAAATGAGCCAGCAGTAGAAAACAGAAAAATGGATCATTACAAATATTTAATTAAATTAACAAGGCCAGACCTCAACTATCCGAAGTTCATTAAGAAGGGACTCTGATGGAACGGTGATTGTGTGGGATATATGAGAGCGCTGTAACATGAAACGAAATAAATAAGACTTGTTACAAGTGAGAAGTAAATAAAGGAATCTCAAAATTACTTTACAGTAAAGCCTCACATAGCTATCAATAAGTTTCTGAACTTCATACTGCACTTTCCCTAGCATAAGCAGGACCTTGCCTGTGTGAAAATAGAAGGAAAAAAATTATTACTTTTGCCACCAATGGTATATTAATACAAATGAAAGACTTCAGACAGAGCCAAATTAATGGGAGTAATGCATTTTGAGAATACATGTTTGTGAGCGTGTTTCTTGTGGAAAGAGAGAAACGCAGGTGATGGTTTGTTAAGTAAATCAAAATTTAAGAACTAAAAAAACTATATGAGCAATTAAGTGCATACAAACTCAATGGAACTTATGATAAAGAGGAAGAACGACAGCTCCCAAATGTAGAAAAACTGAACCAACAGCTCTGTAAATCACATTTGAATTTTACATAATGCTGCAGACACATTTTTATGTGCCGGAAATAAGAAGGAAAAATTTTCACAAAACGAGAAAACAAAGTGGCAAAATGTAATCTTCAGTAATATTTATATATGTATGTATATTTATATAAATATATATGATAGTTTTTCAGTAATGTAATGGAAAAAATTGTTACAATAAAAGTAGAAATAAAATAACATTTACCACTTTCTTCGTCATCATTCAGTGCAGTTTTCTCAAGAAGACAATCACCCAACTCCCGCAATGACTCGGAGAACTCTGAAAGAGACATAAAGAATATAATGAAAATAGGACATAGCACGGATGATCTTCCATAAGAAATTTACTAACAGTAAGTCGAAAATGGATTGCTTGCTCTTTGAATTGGTGACATATTGACAAAATGTCATCACAGGTAACTGACAATGCTTACATTAGTTTAGAGGACAAAAACATGAGTATAAATCTACATGGTGAACTGCTGGAATACCGAATAACAAAATGAAAGTCTGCATCATAGTGCTACTGAAAAAACATTCCCTCAGTAATCAGTTAAGGGTAATGTAGGTTGCCATTCAATAACAAAACCGAAACAAACAACATTTCACAGAAACCTGAAGAAGGCAAGCCAAGCAAAGCAAAGGAAAGAGAAGAGTATACCAAAGGCGCTGTTCGTAGTGGCTGCAGCCGCTGAAAGCAATCTATCATAGCAGTCCCTCATATCTTGCATATCCTTCAAGAACAAAATCACATCAATTATAAGAAACTATGCTTGTCAAATCATATGCAAACAACCACAAAAGAAAAGAAAAGCTCTGGTATAGCAATGCAAACACAATTCTAGCAAGCCAGTCTCCCATGGTTTCAAGCTTTCAGTTTATACTTTAGATTTGTATGTATGTATGATACTCCAGTTCTTCACCTTGATATATACTTACACACATACATATACATATATAAAATAATAATAATAATCGTTGCTGAAGAAATAATCCTAAAATACTCGCTCCCTAAATTGTCAAAGCCAGCCCTAGGTTTCTAATTCGAGGCACCGTTTCATGCAAGTAAAATTCCAGAAGAAAACAAATTTGTTTTTTCAAACCATAAAAAAACGATTAAAGGAAGGGTTAAAGGCGGTGTTAATTCAAATGATCTTCGTTCAGCTTGGGTAGAAGAAAAAGAAAGAGTTAAAGAAAGCCGTACCTGAGCAGCCTGAGCAAGCTCGTCCAATTGAGAAAAAGGTCGGAGATCTCTGCGTTCTTTAGGTCCCTGCTTGTTCAGTGCGAAACCTCGAAATTTTCTGAGAGACGTCTTCATCTTCGTCTCTTTTTTTTTTCTACTATCCGATTCCGATGCAGAAAGCGAGCGATTATCTTAGAAATTCACAAGAAATGAATCAATTGACGACGAAGAAGACGACGACGATGATGGTGATTGAATATTTGCAGAGAAAGAGAGCTAATATGAAGAGAGGGAGAGAGAGAGAGAAAGGAACACACTACTATTTCTTCTTCTTCAACTCCATTCCATTCTTTGCTCTGGTCTGGTCACGTCAGGACCCCAATAAAGCATATTATTTTATTTTTTTTTTATTATTATTGACTAACTGATTTTTTATTTTGATTTTTTATTTTAACAATAATTCTTATAATAATTGGTGCAGTAATAGAATTTTGAAGGGAATGAAAACGTATCGTTTACTTTTTTTAATTGAGTACCGTTGACCGTTATTTTTGGTTGAATTTTCAAATAAATAAAGTGAAAGTATAGGTCGGAATTATGTTCAACTTAAGGGACTAATATACATACCATAGTCAATTAAATTAAATCAATTATATATATATTTGTGTTTTTGAATACTTTTTAGGGTTAGGAACCAATTATAGAGTAGAAGAAGAGAAATAACATCATAATTGGGTAAAATGCCTGTTTTATGTAGACAGCTACATTCAAAGTTTTCCACACCACATGGTATAGTTAGCGAAGGTGTTACGTCATGTATACAGCATATATAATACTATTGATAATACTAAAAGCTTATAATATATATATGGTTTGAACTTTGAAGTATGTACTTTATATAATCTTTTATATATATATATACCCATTTTGACCGTAGAATTCTAGTGGTACAATTTATATATGAAAACTATGCCTTAAGACATTAATAGAGTGGAGTAGTGTTTCATGTCCCCAATATCCATCCAAATATTAACAAAAATGAAATTAACAAATGATTGTAAAATCCAAATCAAACACTTCAATGATTTAAGAAATCAAGTCATGTTGGGATTACCCTTTTGTTTTAAAGGGTTTTCAAGCGTCAAAGTTCTTGGTTATTACCTATGACCAAAGAAAAAAAAAAGAAAATAAGGTGGAAAGAAGCTATAAAGTGTCTTTAGGGTCAACAAAAACGTGTTTCGTCGTACCGAAGTAACAACGCAAGTGTAGCCCTTTTCTTAAAGCATTTGTCAATATTTGTTCATGGTCATGGGTACATATTCGTATGAAAACTCCATCAAACCATCTACGAAATTGTGGACTTCTCTGCTTAACAACCAAACACGAAGTTTCAGCTCAAATTTATTATTCTATCGCATTTTAATTGATCCAGATAATTATTTATTATTTTTAAAAAATCATTTTAATTAAAATTAATTTGAATCACAAAAATATGTAGATTTTTTTTAAAAGAATTGTTAAAAAAATTAATTAACTAAACTAATTAAAGTGCGACACGAATCCCTACTTACTTTAGAAATACCCCAGGCCAGCCACGTTAGCAAAAAAACGAAAAGACATTTCAATAACTTCTTTAGTTCAGACCATTTTTGCCAAGCAGAGGCATGACTCTAAAAGGAAGTTCAAGCGGAAAAGCCCATTTGTCATTATTCTTATTCATTTATTGTCAAGTGTTTGGAACCAATTTGCTGATTCTACCTATAAAATATAACTAAGATGAATGGTACTAATAAAGGGTAGTTCATCAAATCATAATAAAAAAAGGGGCTTTCGTGTTTATATCTTCACTCATTTATTTTCTCTTATTATGACTTTTGGTCATAACTCTTGGGTTGGCCATTCACATACAGAGTACATCAATCAAGGAATGTCTCACAATTGAGTCACCGAATAATATAACATGGAATAGAAAAATCATTGGAAGCCAGTCACAGAAAACAGCTTTACCCAAAACCAAATGTTGGGAGTGAAGCGAAGATTAGAAGAAAGTAAATAACTTTGTGAAAGAAAAAAAAATGGCTGCCTGTGGAGAGTAGTTTTTTCATGTTGAACTGCCCAAAACGAAAAAGACAAAACAGAGCCACAAAATTTATCGCTCCGGTCAAGATATTCTCCAAGTTATTTGACAAGCATTTCCTCCCCTACCCTAAGAGATGCGAAGAGAAAATAATATACAGTCCCATTATCTCCTGAAATGATTTAACACCAGTTATTTACGTATGTTAGAATACAAGTTTGCTATACTCAAGAGCTAACCTACTGTTTCGTGAGCCATATACCCGTGGACAAGTAACTCAAACATGAATCATATTATATGAATTGAATATTTTGACACCATCTACTTACCAGGGCCTGGAGATGTTTGTGGATGGAATTGGCAAAAAAAAATTAAGCAGTTGCAGCCAAAGGCACAGCTCGGTAGCATGCTCTCTTCGCTGCACGTACAATATCGTCAATCTGCACAATCAATTACACAAGATGCTCAATTCAGGGCCACAATGATGAATGAATTTATACAAAGTAACCACATTAAGACTGACATAATCATTACAGTAAGTAATCTACACACCTGAGGAACAGCCAATCTCTCCAAGTTAGCTGCGTAAGGCATCGGAACATCAGCACCAGCAATTCTTTCCACTGGTGCATCAAGATAGCCAAAGCTCTCCTCAATAACAGATGTGCTGTTGAAAAGAGAAGTGTGTTATGTAAGCTTAAATAGCGCATGAGAATTAATCAACAGGGTACAAATTTAGCAATGATGCAAACCATATTTCAGCACCGACGCCGTGCTGAGGGAATCCTTCTTCAACTGTTACAAGTCTGTTGGTTTTCCTGACTGAAGCATTAATCGTGGCTCTATCCAGTGGCCGAATTGACCGCAAATTGATTACCTGTCCATATAACAAGTCATTACCGTGTCTACAACTAGGCAGGAACCATATAAAAATAAAAGAACATGTTCTTTCAACAATCATTTACCTCAGCACTGATTCCTTCCTTGGCAAGTATCTCAGCAGCCTGAACATCAATCAAGTCATAGAATTACTCTCAAATGGAAGGCAAAACCAACTTAAAAAAGGCATTTTAACAATTTAAAAACACTACAAATAACTTTCCAATAAGCAGAAAGAAAGTTTGCATCCACATTTTGAAGTACTAAGGCAACTGGACACTGCTACAAACCTCAAAAATTTGAAAAGACATAATGCAAAATTTTAAGCTCATGCCATTTTACAATAAAATCTTAGAATCTTATGATATTGACTACTTTACTAAAATATTAGAACCTTAATTTATAAGTTATAACTTTTTCAACAAAAAATATTAGAGATAAATTCCCGAGGAAGACCAAATAATTTCTTACTTTGTGATACCATCATAAGACTCTCCCATGCCATATAAGTTTATTTCACACAATAAATACTATCAAACACAAAGCCAAAGATAGCTGATGAAGATGGGATGGACAAACCTGGAGAACATAGCCCACCATTTTCGAGAAGGCTGTAATTGTCACGTCTTTTCCTTCTCTCTCAATCTATAATCATTAAATATAAATGTATATTTTTTAAAAAAAAAATAAGACAGCAAATCAGTAATTCAAATATAAAGATAAATCAACAATCAACTTTCCAGTAATTCCATTTAGCTCCATTAATCACCTTAGCTTTTCCAATTGGAAGGCAAAAACTAGAATCAAGAGCTTCAGCTGAAACAGGGAACGATTCACCATATCTGAAGCACAAAAAGAAATTCAATCATTACCAAACCTTTAACCAGACAAAAGACAACTTAGCATCACAATCATCTCCCACTAATTACTTACAGCAACTCATTTTCAAGGAAAACAACAGGATCAGGGTCTCTTATGGCAGCTTTCAACAATCCTCGAGCATCTTCAGATGAATAAGGAGTCACCACTTTTAACCCAGGACAAGAGGCATACCATGATGCATAACACTACATAAATAGCATAAGAATCAGTGGACTTTTCATTTGGTGAGAAGGGAAGCCCAATGGTACAGCAACATTTGTATACATCTAATTATTTCAAAACAGGCAGAAATGTATATATATAAAGACATACTTGAGAGTGCTGGGCCCCAACACCAGCAGCAGCCCCATTTGGTCCTCTGAAAACAATAGGTACATTAATCTGGCCAGCAGACATATAATTTGACTTTGCCGCAGAATTGATGATGTGGTCAATTGCCTGCAAAAAACATCCAAGTGAGATGTACAGAAACTACAATTTAAAGGGTGGAGTATACAGAATCATAAGAAATTTCAAAACAGGTCCAATGCTTAGCACAGCCATTAAAAAATAAGCAGTTCATTGAAATATAGGAAAATCTCTTGTGCCAAGCCAACCAAGTCAGCCAATAGGAGCAGGCTGACTATACAATCCATGTTGACTTTTCCTTTGAGACCATACAAGCCAAGAGATGAAGAAATTATAGAGCATTAGCCTCCTAACTGATCTCATAAAAATCCCATTACAGATTTTAGAGCAAAATAATTTAAGCAATGAAACAAATTCATAATATCTTGTTTAGTAAGACATATAACCCAATTCTAGCCAACATTAAGTATCATATCCAAAAAAAGGTAATCAACAGAATGAGAACCCCGAATGAGAACCCCGGAGAAGAATCTTGCCTGCATTGAGAAATTAAATGTCATAAACTCTACAACAGGTTTAAGCCCATAGTAAGCAGCACCAACTCCGATACCAGCAAACCCAGCCTGAAAAGCAGACAGAAGAAAACTAGGTCAGGCAAGAACTGCAGCTACTAAATAAGTAAACAAGAATAATCTCATTTCCTTCTTCCAGAAATAAACAGGAAATTGGGTTAACATAACCTTGTTATTATTAATATGAGAAAGAAGAAAAAACATAATTATACCATGAATAATATCAAAGTAAACAGACCCATCTCCCCACACAAAACAGAAAAGATAAACGAAAAAGGTCAGCATGTCAAGTAACCAAACGCACCTCTGTGATTGGAGTATCAAGAACTCTGTCAGGACCATACTTGTCCAAAAGACCTTTAGATATCTATATAAAGCAGAGGGAAAAGGACATCATCAAACAAGAGTCCATGAACAACAACAAAATCATCTAATCAAGAAATACGAAAAATCCAACCTTGTATGCGCCTTGGTATTCCCCAACCTGCATTGACAAAAATATGAATGAAAAATAAGAACAGAAAGACTGAAAGAGCAACGATTCAGCTAAGAAAAATTAAATCTCGATCTTCCTACCTCTTCTCCCATCAAGAAGACCTTAGGATCAGCAGACATTTCCTCATCAAGGGCGGAGTTTAAAGCATCTCTCACTGTCATCTGCTCATAATTATTATTTCAAGAAAAAAAAATCAAGTTTCAGTGTTTGTTAAAAGCAAAGCATATCATTTAGCAGAATGATGGAGAATAAGTAATAAAATTTTGTCCCATATTAGAAATTTAAACTGGAGTTTTCCATTAAAACAAAAAAATTGTGGAGCACCAAAACAGAATGAATCTTCAATGCAGCACCTAGAGGAAAAAAGTGTATATAGAAACTCTCAAAAAAAAAATATGTAGGTCATTAAGAAGATTAATATCGAATTACACAAAACTTTGAACAAGTATTACAAGTTAATTTTGGTAATATTTGGCAGGTAAATATATCACACACACACACACAAAAGGTCCCTTTATGTGTAATAGGCAGTCTGACAATTACACTATACTCCAAAGACAAGTCGAAAAGATTGTAATTATCATTAGTTTACAGCAATAAAAACCCAAGTTCCAACCACACATTTGAAGTGAACAAGTCCCCATAACCATTACCTCTTTAGCAGCGGCAGAATAATTCCTCGTAGCTGATACGGCAGGACGAATCCTCTGCAGGGACTGCCCCAAAATCTGAAACGACACACAATTGGGTCACACCAAAATCACACGAACATACAGCAACAAACTACAATTTACGATCATAAGAGAAAAGAAAGTTGAATACCACAGCAGATGAGGTTCCAGAGCCAACTTTTTGCCTTAATAACCCCAACATCTTTCTTTATTTCTTCACAAAATTCCTCCGATCACTGAAAATGAAAAGAAAATATAAACTTCAACTCCAGATTCGATTAAAGGATTATCACATGTGTATTTATACCTAAATAAAATAATGAAATTAATTTAAACAAAACCACAAGTCCCATTTCATCATAGAAGAACTCACATCGGTTACAGGGGAAGAGAGTATGAAAAACGCGAAAGCAGATGCGAACCCAGGTATACAAATACATATATATATGTATATATATATATATTAACGAAGAAAGTTCGATTCAGAATATATAAAAACAAACTAGAAAAGGAGAAGAAGCGAAGAACCTGATTGGGGGACTGTAAATCCAAGGGTTTGGATCAGATCGGCGAGAAGAAGAAGAAGGTTGATGTAGCCACCATACACTTTCCACTCTTCGTTTCACTTACCTCGCTTTTATTCTCTCTCTCTACTAATTTCTATTTTGACCACTTTATTTTCTTTTTAAAATTATATTTACAAAAGATAATAATAAATATATAATATTTTTTAAATTAATTATAATAATTTGTTTCCATTAATTTTGTTGCCACATAAATTTGTTTACTTTTTTTTCTTTCTTTTTCCAAATAGAGCTGAGGATGTCTGTTTATGACTTTTTCTACATTTTTTTTAAATTTATGTTGTTTTATTTATATCTAAATTTGTTTGTTTTTATAATGATTATTTAAAGACTGTTGGTGCCTGTTTGGAGCGTAGATATTTGGTTAATTTTGTTGTGTATACTATACGTTGACACTTTAATAAGGGCATATTCGTCACTATGAAATTTTTATTCTAATTGTTATTATATTGAAAAAGTACCATATTTAATTGGTAGTGAATAAAAGAAATTACTATGATTTGAAGACAAGATTAAAAATATTTAGAAATAAAAATAGAAGGGTACAAATAGAATTTTTTTTTTTTAAATATTGGTAGGTATGCGCTGTGTGACCCAACTGGTAGCAGCAGCAACTTACCTACCACCACATCTCACTTCTTTTATGTTTTGGGAGCATTTTAGGAGTTAGATGAAACAGGATTACCTCATCTTAAGGAAAAAAAAATTAGAAAAATGCCAAATTGTTTTGTCATTAGCATAGCTGAAATTCCCAAATACCAAAACTAAACAAGTATATGAAGATACTGCGACAAAGCAGAGAAACATTCCCACTTAAAATAAATACAAAAAACACTGTTAAATCAATAACCAATAACCAATAATACATCATGACACATATCTTAATTAACCTGTCTTTTAACACCCAATTAATAAAGACAATAAACAAAATATTAATGTTTTAAATCACTCAAAGAAGAAGAATAAGATATAATTACCTGAGCACTGAATATGAAATAGATAAATAGACATGTAGATACAAATATTTGGACGCACACAGCGTGGCACCATCACTCCTTTTGTTCATAATTATTATATATATAGTATGATTAGTGATAATAAACAACTAAGTTTTGATGGTACCACTCTCATGTACGTCTAAATAATAAATCTAATAAATAAACCAAAAATCATCTTCTATATTTTCTTTTCTCTGCTCTACTAGTGAAGAAACCAACTTTTATAACTCCAAAAATTACAAATGGCCTAATACGGAGGAAAACTCATATGCAGATATGTATGTATGTACTTACGTAACGTTTGTATTTAATCATTATTATAAAGTAAAAAAAAGTGGTGTAGTTTGATAAGGCTGCGCCTCCATTATAGTGGGTTCCAAATTTTAGAGTCAAGTTACAATGATAAGTATGGATTTTGTATGGCTTCGATAGATGAATTTGAAGTGTTTTTGGCAGCTTTTGGATTTTCTCTCTGCCAAAACACTTTGTGTGCGTTTGTGTGTTTTTGATGAAAACTCAAAACTGTGTGTGTGTCAACATGACTCCTTGATATTTTCTCTGTGCTCATGAGTTCTCATTTGTATGAATATGAATATGAATATGAATAATATGACAAATAATATATTTGTTGGATTAAGAACCAACCACCATACAATCCAGGTTAAGATATGTATCTTATCCATTCCACCGATGGATAATATATCTTATTTTTTTACTTATTCAAAATAATATATATATATATATATATATATATATATAAACCGACTAAGGTCGTCACTAAGTTGTACCCGAATTTTAATGAAGGTATATGTAAAAAAAATATATCTCTTCTATATAAGAAGAGTATAGATAACCAAAATTTTTAGTTTTAATGGTTTTTCATTTGTTTAATGTTAACTTTAATTGAATATTTTTATATTTAAGATAATATTATGATATTTAAGGATAGTTTGTAAATATTTAAAGTTAAATAAAATAAAATAAATAATTAAAAAATAAATAAAATAGAATATTTTTGAGATATTTTACAATATTAATTATTTAAAAATAATAAAATTATATATTTTATAACTTAAATAAAATTTAATTAACTTAAACTCACTTATTAGAATATATCATATTAAGCATATAATATAATATAATATATTATGAATTAGCAATAAATTGTTTTTTTAAAAAAAATAGAAAGAAACTTAAATTTAAAATCCATGTATAATATTTAATATTACATTAAACATATAATATATAATCTCTTGTTGTCTCTCCAAAATTCAAAAACTAGAACAAACATAAACTTAAACAAAAATAAATAAATTATTTAATTAAAATAAGATTTATTTCAAAATTTATATGATATTAATATAAATTTAATAAAAATAATTAATAAATTTTATGAATAAAAATAAGCAAATATATATATTGCACATTGTTCGTATCTAATATTAACAAAAATGTGAATATCTCACATATATGATTTCTAGTAGTCATTACGTATGAGTGCAAAATAAAAATAAAGAAAGTGTTCTCTTGTATGTTTGAAATCGATCTCAATTAAAAAATGGATAATTCTAAATCTAAATTGCACAAGTATAGGACAATTTCCTCATATATTATTTTAATAATATAATGTTGATTAAATATATGTGTCAAATAAATTAAGGGTGTCACAAATCTATTTGTAACATATAATTGGGTGTATAAAATCTGGTTACAATTTTTTAACTCCAAAAAATCATCATATTTAGGTGTGTACATTGGAGTTACACATTTTAAATTTGATTTTTCATAAAACTATAACATTTTATCGTTGTTAAGGTGTGTTTTGACTACCATAAAAAGTATGGAAGTTACAAAATCATATAAAATTAGTTTGGACGTTTTTTGGCAATTTTGGGTGTTAAAAAAAGTGAGCATAACAGAGGGACATGCGTTGTGTCACCCATTGTGAGGCGATGCATCGCAGGTCCTAGTATGTGAAATTACACACCAAGCGATACATCACCTGGTGGTAGGCGATGTCAAGCGATGCATCATTTGGTATGTAACAACTCAAATTTTGAGTAGTTTGAAACATTTCCAAACGGTTCAAACAACTTATATAACACCCAAATCTTCCATTTAACACTATGAATGTACAATTGATGTTTTCTAACAGCCAAAGAGTTCGTGGAGTTTGAAAATCAAAAAGTGGTCCAAAAACTCTATAAATAGGAGTCTTGTGTTCACTTGTAAGACACATCATTTCTATCCATTAGAGCACTTGATTAGAAATTCACTAAAAGGCTTGATTATTTCATAGAGTTATTTCCATTTTAGAGTTCTCTTAGGGGTCGTTTGGTATAAGGAGTTCACAGTTTTAATAGTCTAGAAACTTACATCACTGTATTTGGATGTGCATTAGAATCTTATCTATGATTCCTTATAATATCACTTTCTTTATTGGTTGTGCATAGGAATCTGTCAAGTTTTCATATTTTTATAAAATTAATATAATCATATATTTTATCAAAATACTAAATAATATAATTATAAATAGCAAATAGCATTTTAAAAAATTACCAATTTTTTTATTAGATCATAATTTATAAACAATTTTACTCATAAAATATTTTTTTTAACATAATACAATGTTTAAATACTAGAATCAAGTATAATTTTTAAAAATACAAAAAATACTCTTATTTTATTTTTACTAATATTTCATTTGTTATTTTAAACTAAAGTAATGATTTAAAGCCCTTGCATATCAATTTCTTTAAATAAACAAACATTATTTATCATCTTATAGTTTGATATATGTATATTTATTTTTATATTATAAGATTCAAAAATAAAAAATAAAAAAGTCATTAACTAAAAAATAATTGGTTTAAGAATTTTTTAAAAAAAATAATAATAATTTTGAAGTGTTTCACATTCCTGAGTATCTGAAAACCACCTATCAGGTGAGTTTCACTTGAACCCAAATTCAGGAAAAGTTAAAACACATGGAGTATAGTTTCACAGGTTAGAAAAATTCAAACTCAATACCAAACATGAGAAAGTGTTTAAATTCTCATTCTTGTCTCCAGATTCATGCATACCAAACGACCCATTGGTGCTTAGAGAATATGGAAAATAAGCTTTTAGACAAAGGTTTTGAATTGTTCAAGTTTGTGATCATCACTACTCTACACTTAAGGTGGTGTAAGTGTAAGAGTGATCTTCTTATTGCTATTGTTCTTCTTATCTTTTATTCTTATTTCTTTCTTCTAGTTTATTTATTTATTTATATTGTTTATGTTTTGAGTTGTATTATATATATAAATATATATATCATCTTCCATTTCCATTTACTTGTAATATATATGCTTTGAGTTGTATCTTTCTTCTACTTCATCATCATCTTTTTCTATTTATTTGTAGCTTTTGCAATTGAGTTGTAACACTTATTTTATCTATCATCTTGTCTATTGTATTATTTTTGTCTAGAGTTGTATTTGGTTTCCATCATTGCCATTGGAACATATTATTTCTCTAACATTCAAAAGGTTAACCATTTGTTTGTTTCAATGGAATGAGAGACCAACAAGATCATAAACCAAGACATAGTGAGGTTGGATAGTTTTGATGGGTCCAATTTCACTAGGTGGCAAGACAATGTGAGATTCCTCTTGACCACACTCAAGATTTCCTAGATCCTTGAGTCCACCTAAGAACCTCTCTTGGAGCCAACCGACAAGGACACACCCGAGGTGAAAAGGGCTAGAACCAAGACGAAGGAGGACAATCTCTTATGTAGGGGTCATATCCTCAACGCCTTATCTAATAGGATGTATGACCTCTATACCGAAACCAAGTCAGCAAAGAAGATATGGGATGCTCTTGAGGCTAAGTTCAATGCGGAAGAGGAAGGCACCAAAAAGTTTTTGATTTCTCAATACATTGATTTCAAATTTTTTTTTTTTTTGTGATAAACCAATTCTTCCTCAAATACATGAGCTTCAAATTATTTTTAACAAATTTGAAAGTGTTAAAGATTGAGTTTCCCAAGGCCTTTCAAGTTGCTGCAATAGTGGCAAAATTTCCCAAGCCTGCTTTCTGTGTGGAGTAGTGGGTCACCTCAAGAAATATTGCCCTCAGTTAGGGAAAGAAGAGCCCAGAAAGGTGGACAGCTCGACCCCAGCTCGAGTGTTCACGTTGACTCAAGCAGAAGCTGAGGCTTCTCCCTCAGTTGTTACAGGTCAGCTTCTTAGTGCAGGAACCCCTTATCATGTGTTAATTGATTCTGGTGCTACGCATTCCTTTGTTGCTAGTAGCATTATTGATAGGTTGTGTAGACCTTGTGATTTTTATGCTGTGGGGTTTGGTACTTTGTTACCCACTGGAGAGATAGTGGTGTCCAGAAGGTGGGTCAGATCTTTGCCAGTGACAGTGGAGGGCAGAGAGTTGTTAGTGGACTTGATAGAGTTAGTTATGACTGACTTTGATATGATACTGGGTATGGATTGGTTGGCAAAGTATGGGGCAACTATTGACTGCAGAAGGAAGATGGTCACCTTTGAGCCTGAAGGTGAGGATCCTTTTGTGTTTGTTGGTACTGTGCATGGACCTTGTGTACCTATGATTTCTGTGTTGAGGGCCAGGGGTCTTTTGCAGAGAGGATGCATTGGATTCTTAGCCAGTGTGGTTGATACCACTCAGGTCGTGCCAGTGAGACCAGAGGATACTAGACTTGTATGTGAGTTTCTGGATGTGTTTCCAGAGGTTTTGTCAGGGTTGCCACCACACAGAGAGATTGAGTTTGTTATAGAACTGGCACCAGGGACGGAGCCAGTGTCTAGAGCACCGTACAGAATGGCCCCAGCTGAGTTGAAAGAATTGAAAGTGCAGTTGCAAGAGCTGCTGGATATGGGTTTCATTAGACCTAGTTTCTCACCCTGGGGTGCGCCAGTTCTGTTTGTAAAGAAGAAAGATGGTTCTCTGAGAATGTGTATAGATTACAGGGAACTGAATAAGTTGACAATTAAGAATAAGTATCCTTTGCCAAGGATAGATGATCTGTTCGATCAGTTGCAAGGTATGAGGGTATTCTCTAAGATCGACCTTCGTTCTGGTTATCATCAGTTGAGGGTCAAGGAGGGAGATATACCGAAGACTGCTTTTCGTACCAGGTATGGGCATTATGAGTTTCTAGTTATGTCATTTGGATTAACTAATGCCCCTGCTGCTTTTATGGATATGATGAACAGAGTGTTCAAGGATTACTTAGACCAGTTTGTGATCGTCTTCATCGATGATATTCTGGTGTATTCTCAGACTGAGTTGGAACATGAGCAGCATCTGAGGTTGGTTCTGCAGAGACTGAGAGAACACAGATTGTTTGCTAAGTTCAAGAAGTGTGAGTTCTGGTTGTCTCAAGTATCCTTTCTTGGACATATTGTCAGTAAGGAGGGGATTAAGGTAGATCCAGCAAAGATCGAAGCGGTCAGAGATTGGCCAAGGCCAAAGAATGCTTCTGAGGTTAGAAGTTTCCTTGGATTGGCAGGTTATTACAGGCGGTTCGTGGAAGGGTTCTCAAAGATTGCAAATGCTTTGACTGAGCTGACACGCAAGAGCCAGAAGTTTGTGTGGTCAGATAAGTGTGAAAACAGCTTCCAGGAACTGAAGCAGAGGTTGATTACAGCTCCGATTCTGAGTCTTCCTACAGACCAGGAGAAGTTTGTGATTTACTGTGACGCTTCTCTTCAGGGTTTGGGCTGTGTTTTGATGCAATCAGAGAGGGTTATTGCCTATGCTTCTCGTCAGTTGAAGGAGTATGAAAGGAGGTATCCTACTCATGATCTGGAGTTGGCGGCTGTGGTTTTTGCTTTGAAGATATGGAGGCATTATCTCTATGGAGAGAAGTGTGAGATCTATACAGACCACAAGAGCCTGAAATACTTCTTCACCCAGAAAGACCTGAACATGAGGCAAAGGCGTTGGCTGGAGTTAGTGAAAGACTACGATTGTGAGATCTTGTATCATCCAGGAAAAGCCAACGTGGTAGCTGATGCCTTGAGCCGGAAGGGTCCGGGGCAGATTCATGGTATGAGGCTGATAGCCAGAGAGTTGGCAGATGATATGACCAGAGCTGGTATAGAGTTGCTGGTGGGCCAGTTGGCTAACATTACGCTACAGTCTACATTGTTAGAGAGGATCAAAGAAGGTCAATTGAGTGATCCACAGCTGATCAAGATTAGAGAGGATGTTCTGGCTGGAGCATCCAGAGATCATACAGTGTCTGAGGTAGGTTTGTTGAGATACAAGGGGCGGATATGTGTGCCGTTAGACACTACATTGAGGCGAGAGATTTTGGATGAATCTCATACTACACCTTACTCTTTGCATCCAGGCACCACGAAGATGTACCAGGATGTGAGATCGTTATATTGGTGGCCGGGGATGAAGAGGGATGTAGTAGAATATGTGGCTAAGTGCTTGACATGTCAACAGGTCAAGGCTGAGCATCAGAGGCCGGCAGGGTCACTGCAGCCTCTGGATATTCCTGAGTGGAAGTGGGAAGACATCACGATGGATTTTTTGGTGGGCTTGCCCAGGACTACTGGTCAGCATGATTCTGTTTGGGTGATAGTGGATCGCTATACCAAGTCAGCTCACTTCTTGCCAGTGAGGACTACATATACAGTTGATCAGTATGCAGATCTCTATGTGAGAGAGATCGTATGGCTCCATGGTGCACCTAGGTCGATCGTGTCAGATCGGGACCCCACTTTTACTTCCAAGTTTTGGGGGAGTTTGCAGAAAGCCATGGGGACGAAGTTGAAGTTCAGTACAGCTTATCATCCTCAGACAGATGGGCAATCTGAGAGGACGATTCAGATTTTAGAGGACATGCTGAGAGCATGCGTACTGGATTTCGGTGGTTCTTGGAGTAAGTATCTGCCTTTGATAGAATTCTCCTACAACAACAGTTACCAGTCTACCATTGGAGTAGCACCTTATGAGATGCTATATGGTAGGAAGTGCAGATCTCCCATCCATTGGGATGAGACAGGAGAAAGGAGGTACTTAGGTCCTGACGCAGTTCAGAGGACCAGTGAGGCTATAGAGAAGATTAGAGCTAGAATGCTTGCTTCTCAAAGTAGACAGAAGACCTATGCAGATCCCAAGCGCAGGAATGTGGAGTTCCAGGTAGGAGACTATGTTTTCCTCAGAGTCTCGCCATGGAAAGGGGTGAGAAGGTTTGGGAAGAAAGGCAAGCTGAGCCCTAGATTTGTAGGTCCATTTGAGATCCTAGAGAGGATTGGTCAGGTGGCTTACAAATTGGCTTTGCCTCCGGCGTTGTCTGCCGTGCATAATGTGTTCCATGTATCAGCTCTTCGGAGGTATGTATCTGATGTGGGCCATATTCTGAGTTATGAGGATCTGGAGCTTAAGCCAGATCTCTCCTTTGAGGAGCAGCCAGTTCAGATACTTGATAGAAAGGACAAGGTCCTCAGGAATAAGACAATACCTTTGGTTAAGGTATTGTGGAGGAACAGCAAGGTCGAGGAAGCGACCTGGGAGCTGGAGTCGAATATGCAGAGTCAGTATCCCGAGCTGTTCAGGTAAATTTCGGGGACGAAATTTCAGTAAGGAGGGGATAGTTGTAATGCCCCGAATTCTCCGATGAGTTTAGCGACATGAATAGTAGGCCGGGAGGGCCATACTTGCTTAATTATGTTATTAATCGATTAAATGCATGTATATGTTGATTATATTATGATATGATGTGAAATGCATGCATATGAGTCCATATTTACAATTACAGGGGTATGATGATAATTTGGCCCGTTGAGGGTAATTTGTGTATTTGGGTGCATAACTTGATTTGTGAATGAGATTCCATTATTATGGAGATATATTTGAGCTAAGCAACATGAGACGGTTATTTTTAGTGGATTAGCGGTTTTACCATAGTGGGGTCAATTTTGGGGTAATAAAAATGTTCATTTGATGATAAATTGGGAATATTTGAGATCAGGGTGAAATTTTGGAGGTTTTGACTATAATGTCCCCGGGGGTGTTTTCGGGACCCCGAGCATTAGGTTTTATTTGAGGTTACTTAAGGTTGAAGTAGCTTATCAGATAGAACATACGATAGAAAACCTTCCGTTCTCCCTTTTCAAAGTTCGTTTTGCCGTTTGAGCCTTTTTGACGAAATCTTGAGTTCTAGGAGCCGGAATCGAGTGAGGATCGAGGATTAGCGATCCTAGGGAAGATTAGAACCCAATTGAAGGTAATCGAAGTTTAAGTTTTGAGTTTTTCCGAGTTTCTAAGCTTTGAATTGATTTTGTGAATTATCGAGTTTTCGGTTCGTTCGAGCCTTGGGTTTTGAGGGTTTTGATGCATGGGGAAGCTTGGGAACTTTGTCTTGATGATTGGGGAATGTTTAGGGATGATTTTGGAGGCTTTGGAGTGTTAGAAACGCGGTTGGGAATGGCCCAGGGTGGAGTGTCGCGGCCCTGTTCTTGAGGCGCCGCGGCCCTTCCTTGAAGAAGCAGGTGGAGGCCTTGTGCCTGCTGGGCGCCGCGGCCCTAGCCTCTGGGAACCCTGGGGGCCGCGGCCCAAGGTGCTAGGGCCGCAGCCCTTGCCCTGTTTTCGCCCCGTTTGCTCGTTTTGACCCCGGAAACCTAGTTTTAGGCCTCGGGAGTGTCCTTGCTACTTAGATTAGCTTGGATTGATCTCTTGGAGGTTAAATAATGGTTTGAGACCCTTGATTATCTTGATTATTAATGGTATCCCAAATGTGTTGTGATTAGGTAACCGCTAAAGGACTAAAAGCTAAACTGTTCTCAGAGGTTGTTCTTTTGCTCATTCTAGCTCGAATCAAAGGTAAGAAAACTGCACCCCGAGTGAGACATGCATGGATATTTGTGAGGCATGTTGGTTGTGTAATATGGACATGGATTGAACATGGAATGCTTAGCATATGTTGTTCACTTGAGCATAGCATTGACTAATTAGTCAGGTTTGGCAAAGGTGCTAGTATCAGCTGTGAAGCTGTGACTGATTAGTCAGGTTCGGCAGTGGTACTGGGCACTGGTCACGTTGCACTGACTTGTTAGTCAGAATTGGCAAAGGTGTTAGTGTCAGCTGAGAAGTTGTGACTTATTAGTCAAGTTCGGCGGTGATACTGGACACTGGTCACTTGGCGCTGACTTATTAGTCAAGGATGGACTTAGCGTGGTTCACGCAAGCCAACGGAGATTAGATCTAATCGATTATTAGCATTGAATGACTCAAGGAGCATTAATGCCTGTCCGACCCTGAGGGTCGATGAGCAAACAGAGCCTGGAGGCTAGTGGCTTACTTAACAGCCACTCTCCCGCTGGAAAAGAGAGCTTGGAGGCTAGTGGCTTACCTAACAGCCACTCTCCCGCTAAAATCATGTGATGTTCATTTGCTTGTTGAAAGCTTTATGTTCAGTGTGATTATAATGATAATCATTTGATAGTGTTATTGAAAAATGTTATGTTTTCTTGCTGGGCCTTGGCTCATGGGTGCTATGTGGTGCAGGTAAAGGGAAAGAAAAGCTCACCTAGCCTTGAGTGGGGAGCTGATGTGGTGGTGTGTACATATGCGGCCGCTTGACCGCCACGGTCATGGTGTTCTCAGAGGAACTAGGGGGTTTACCCTGTTTTTGCCGCTTAGGTCGGCGGGATTGTAAATTTAAAACTGTAATGACCATTTTGTACTGAGAACCACTTGTAAATGTTTTGTTTAGCTCTGCAGAGCAGTTTGTAATAAAATCTCCATTTCCTTTTTATTGGTTTTGTACCTTAACCTGTTAATCATACTTAGAGCACGTTTTTTACCAAAGGACTCAGGCAATGAGTCAAATTTCCGGTCCACCGTTCACCGTAACTGTTCTGGGGTAGCCAGGGCGTTACAAAATGTGCTTTATGTTCCCGAAATGAGTAGAAACTTGGTGAGTGGAGATTTTCTAGGAAAATCCAGCATTAAAGTAGTTTTCGAGTCCAGTAAACTTATACTTACCAAATCAAATGTATTTTTGGGAAAGGGGTACTCTTATGAGGGTATGGTTAAGTTGTGAACCAATGATGTAACTTTCAATGTTATCAATAAAGATGATAATTTCATTTGTTGAGTATGATTCTTTATTTTATGGCATCTTAGACTATCACATATAAGTTTCTCAACTATGAAAAGAGTAGTTAAATGTGGTATGATTGCATGCAACATTAAAAACTATAGAAAATGTGAAACACGTGTCAAAGCTAAGATGATAAAGAAATAATTTCCTAGTGTAGAAAGATCATCTAATTTACTTTATTTAATCCATAGTGATCTTTGCGAATTAAATGGTGTTTTAATTAGAGGTGGTAAAATATATTTTCTTACTTTTATAAAAGATTTCAGTAGATATACATATGTATTTCTTTTAAAGCATAAAGATGAGACTTTTGATGCTTTTAAAGTTTATAAATTGGAAGTTGAAAATCAACTTAATAAAAAGATTAAGGAGCTAAGAAGTGATAGAGGATGTGAGTACTTCTATAATGAATTTAATGCATTTTGTGAATAAAATGACATAATTCATGAGTTCAATGCACCATATACACCACAACACAATGGTGTTTACAAAATAAAAAATAGAACTTATCTAGAAATGATAAATTCTATGTTGGTGTTTTCTAAGTAGAATTTTAACCTATGGGGTGAAGCGTTGTTAACCACTTGTCACATTCTTAATCGAATATTGATGAAGAAAAATGAGATATGTCCATATGAGTTATGAAAAGGAATAAAACCCAACATAGGGTACTTCAAAGTGTGGGGGTGTCTTGCATATTGCAAGAAAAACAAACCTAATAGAACAAAGTTAGGATCAAGATCCATAAAGTTGTGATAGACTAAGCCAACAATAGTAAAGCTTATAGCCTATTAGACCTAGAGTATAATGTTGTGATAGATTCTAGAGAAGTTGAATTTTTGTGAGAATATGTTAGGTGACAAAGATTCTCAAACTTCTACATCTCTAAAGGAGAATTTGTTATATGAGAACAATTCTTAAGCATCTACATCCAAGAATGATTCTCAAGTGGAGAACACTCAAAGGATTGTAGAGCAACCCATTGAAATTAGAAAAATTCAAAGGGCTAGAAAAGATAAAAGTCTAGAATTGGACAAGATAGATTCTCAACGAATTTCTTTCTACATGGTAGAAGGAAATAGAGAAGAAGTCATTAGGAAAATTTCAAATATACTTCTTGTTGAGGATGATCCTAAGACTTATAGAAAAGCCATGCAATCAAGAGATAGTGCATTTTGGAAAGAAGTCATGAATGGTGTAACGTCCCAAATTACCTAATAAGGCTTAGGGCCTTGATTAGGAGGTCAGGATGGAAAATTATGTGTTTATGTGATATATATGTGTATCATTATATGATTACATGAGCTATATTATAATATGACTATATATGCATGTTTAGGTGTATTAAATATGCATAAGAACCCGTTTCTCATTCGAAGGGAAATTTTCGTAATTTGGTCTGTTATGAGTATATTTGGCATATATGTGATATATATGTGTGAGACCACAGTATTATGTGGATATATTTGGGTTACTCAGCACGAGGCGATCCTAGGGAGCAAGTTAGCGGGAAAGCCATAACGGGACCAATACTCGACTCGGGGTGAGTCAAAGGATATTTGAGTATTTAGTTCATTACCGGGATATTGGGTAATAGGAATAAATATTCGATGATATATTCGGAGTTAGTAAGATTAGGAGGGAATTTTGGAGATTTTGACTATTTTACCCTCGGGGACGATTTTGGGTACCCCGAGCCTTGGGATTTGCTTAAGGTTACTTGAACTCGAAGTAACCTCTCATAACCGTATAACTCAAAAAACTGTCTTGTTCTCTCTCCCGTTCTCTCAGTTCAGCTCATTAGAATTTTCAAAGGAAACTCGAGTTTTAGAGCTCGGATTCAAGCGAGGTTAGAGTCATAACGATTCTAGGGAAGATTAGAAGCTTGATAGCCTGGGGATTTAGCTGGAGAACAACGTAATCAGAGGTAATCTAAGCTTTAAGTTTTTGAGTTTAAGTTTCTTAATCTTTGATTGGATTTTGTGGTTTTGATGAGTTTTTGATTTGTTTGTAACTTGGGTTTTGATGGTTTTGGGCTGCTGAGTTGATTGGGAACTTTACTTTTGGGATTTGGCTATGTTTGGATAAGTTTATGGAGGGATTTGGCTTGAGAAAAATGGAGGAAAAGCTCAGTTTTCATGTCGAATCGCGGCCATGTTCTTGGGGCACCGCAGCTCTCATGAACGAGAAGAAGGAGGTGTGAACCTCCATTTGAGTCACGACGCTTGTAGGGGCGCGTCGCGGTGCTTGTGTTTAGAAAAGAGCCCTTCGGCTTCCTGACTTGGGGTGGGCCGCAGCTCAAATGTTTGGGTCGCGACGCTTAAGGGGTTTTTGAGCACCGAGGAGGTTTTGAGTGTGAGAACTCAAACCTAAGGGCTCGGGATCGATCCTACTATCCGGTTTAGTAGAATTCGATGACCCGGAGGCTAGGACTCGGTCCAGAAGCCTTTATTTGCTCATTATTGATGGGATTATATACTTGGTTGTGACTAGGTATTCGCTAGGGGATCAGAACCGGAATCGTGCTCGATGGTCGTTCATTCTTAACTTGTGCTTGGACTAAAGGTAAAAAAATTGCACCCAATACGTGATGTATGTGATTAGGGCTTGGCCTGGTTGTTAAACAAGGATATGAATAGGGCATGGACCCCTGAGAATGTGCATGATTATGATTATGCCCGTGATTGTTGATTAAGCATGTTGAATGCTCTATATCTAGATATTTTCTATATGATATATGCTTGTCTGCATTATCTAATTGAAAAGACTTGACTTATAAGTCAAGAACAACATTAGCGCACTGAGCGCTGGTCGCAAGCATTGACTTATAAGTCAAGGGTGGCAATAGCGCGCTAAGCGCTGGTCAAAATGGTTAGGCTAATCATGAGCGCATCATACGCTTGTCTGACCCAATAATCGTGGAAAAATTCAGCGTCAGGTACGCTGGGCCAGCTCCAAGGCTAGTTCTATAGAGGATAAGGAAATGGGCTCCAGGGTGAGTTATTAGTCCCATATCCTAGGGCTGGGCCCCAGACTTGACTTATAAGTCAAGAACGGCATTAGCACGCTGAGTGCTGGATGAAAGCATTGACTTATAAGTCAAGGGCGTCAATAGTGCGCTGAGCGCTGGTTGATATGGTTACGCCTAACCAGGAGCGTGACATACGCTTGACCGACCTATTGGTCATGGAAAACTAAAGTGTCAAGTACGTTGGGCCAGCTCCAAGGCTGGTTATACAGAGGATAGGGCAACGGGCCCCAAGGTGACTCATTAGTCCCATATCCTAGGGTGTTGAGTCCTAGTATGATTCATTAATCATGTATTTTGGGCAATGGGCCCCGGTATGATTCATTAATCATTTATCTAGGGCAACTGGCCCCCATATGACGTTGTAGTCATTTATATGAATGGTATGCATGCATGAGTAGGGTTATTACTGCTATACATGCTTATTATGATTTGGTAACGTGTTATTAACTGTTTATGAGCATGTTTAAGTTTTCTTGCTGAGTCTTGGCTCACGAGTGCTATGTGGTGCAGGTAAGGGAAAAAAAAACAAGTTGGACCATCCATGAGTTGGTGAGCTTCGGTGACGATGTGTACATATGCGGCTACTCGACCACCACGGTCGAGGTTTCTCAGAGGAACTAGGGTCAAACCCTATTTTGCCGCTTAGGTCGGCTGGTTGTAACTTTTCAATTGTAATTAACCTTTTTAAATGCAAGTTTGGGATCCCATGTGTGGAAGTAAACGTTTTGGTGAAACGGTTATACCTTTCGACCAAAAATTTTAACCCTAAACCATTAATCACGTTTAGTTACACGATTATGGCCAAATGACTCGTTTAGCGAGTCTAGCACTATTTAAAATACATAGTGTAATGGTCCTTGATTAGGAGGACGTTACAAATGATGAGATGGATTCTATTATTTCCGATAACACTTGATAATTGGTAGACCTTTCGCAAGGTTCTAAGCCAATTGGGTGTAAGTGGGTATTTAGGAGAAAATACCACACCGATGGTACTATTCGAACCTTTAAAGCTAGATTGGTAGCTAAAGGGTTTAGGCAAATGAGGGTATTGATTATTTTGATACATATGTGCATGTTGCAAGAACAACTTCAATAAGGATTTTGTTCGCTTTGGCTTCTATACACAACTTGTATGTTCATCAAATGGATGTCAAAACGACATTCCTTAATGGTGACCTCAATCAGGAGATCTACATGGAACAACCTGAAGGGTTTATCCTACCAAATAATGAACATAAAATGTGTAGACTTGTAAAATCCTTATATGGATTAAAACAAGCTCCAAAGAATTGGCATGAGAAATTCGATCAATCCATTCTATCAAATGGATTAAGACAGAACAATGAAGACAAGTGTTTGTATTCAAAAACTTGTAAGGGATATGTAATGCCCCAAATTTCCTAATAAGGTTTAGGACCTTGATTAGGAGGTCGGGAGGGCCATAATTGATTTATTATGATATTTAATGATTATATACATGTTTATGTGAATTATATTATTATATGATGGTGAATGCATGCATATGGGCTCATATTTTAAATGCAAGGGCATTTTGGTAATTTGGCCGTTGGGGGGGCGTGATTGTGTAATTCTATGCATATGGGTGAATTATAATTTTACCACATTATATGTGGATTGGTTCGAGCCGTTCAACGTGGGACGATCATGGGAAAGCAAGTTTTCGGTCTAGTCATAACGAGATTAAGTTCGGGGCTCGGGGTGAGTCTCGGGGTCATTTTGATGATTAGAACATTACCGGGAATTAAAGGGTAATGGGGTGTGATTTATTGGTATTTGAGAATATTGAGAATAGCGGGAATTGGAGAGCGTTAATTATGATTAACGGTATAGGTTGGAAAGGACAATTTTACCCTTGAAGTGGTTTTAGAGGCTTTAAGTGACTTAGGGGCATTTTGGTCATTTAGGGCTGGATTTGTATGACTTAAATTGGCTGCTGGCTATAGAAGCATGTGGAATTAAAAACAGAACTAAAACAGAGCATCATCATCCTCATCCTTCTCTCTTTGCCGTACACCATTTCCCTTCTTTCTTCCTTTGGAATTTTGAGAGCCAATCTGAAGGAATAAGCTAGGTAATCAAGGGTTGAGCTTAGAAACTTGATTCAGCCATTGAAAGGGATTGAAAATCGAGCTTGAGGTAAGGAAACTCAGCCATGAAAGTCTGATTGTACTCTGTTTTCTTTTAAGTTTCAGCTTGTGATTTTGATGTGTTAGTTGCGAATTAATGGGGAGTTTAATTGATGTTTAACTTGGGTTTTGATGTGGGTGAGTTATGGGTGATGTTTGGAGGTTTAAATGAGTGTTTGGAGGAGGTTTTAAGTTGATTTGAAGGGCTGGTTTGAGAGGAAAAAACGCAGGGGAGTTTGCTGGTGCGTTACTGGTTTTTGGGCTGATCAGGGTAATGAGCCGCGACCTGGCTTTTGTGTGCCGCGGCCTAAAGTGGTTTCTGAGGCAATTATGCCTCTGTCAGGGGGATGAGCCGCGGCATGGCTATGGTGAGCCGCGACCCATCAAGGCAGATTTGGCCAAAAATAGGTTTTTGGCTTGGGGATGTTAGCTTAAGGCCTCGGGGTTGATCCTAGTACCCGGTTAAGTGTGGATTGATGTTCCGGAGGCTAGATATTGGTTTGGGAACCTATGTTGGTCATTTTTATTAATGGTATCCTATATGTTTGGTTATGACTAGGTGACCGCTAAAGGACTAAAAGCTGATCGTTCTCAAAGGTCGTTTCTTTTATTAATTCTCGCTCGAACCCAAGGTAAGAAAACTGCACCCCATATGTGACATGCATGGCTATGATTGATGCATGTTGGATGTTTAAATGTAAACATTGATAGCATAATGAATGCCTGGCAATCTTGCCCATTTGCATATGATTATCATTAAGGCATGCTGGGTGATTAAATGTGATGCATGTGATGCACGAGAAACATGTGATTAGGGCATGCCATGAATGATGAATGTGAGATTGGTCAGAGCTTGAGTCTCTGGGTTTGTGCATGATCATAATTATGCTAGCAACTGTTTAGTAAGCGTGCTGAATGCCCTATTCTTGGATAACTGGCATATGATTCATATTGATAGCATTGCTTACTTGTGCATGGTACTGACTAATTAGTCAGATTTGGCAAAGGTGCTAGTATCAACTGTGAAGTTGTGACTCATTAGTCAGGTTCGGCAGTGGTACTGAGCACTGGTCACGTTGCACTGACTCGTTAGTCAGAATTGGCAAAGGTGTTAGTATCAGCTGTGAAGCTGTGACTTATTAGTCAGGTTCGGCAGTGATACTGGACACTGGTCATATAGCGCTGGCTTATTAGTCAGAACGACCTTAGATCTAATCGACCATCAGCATTGAATGACTCAAGGAGCATTAATGCCAGACCGACCCCGAGGGTCGATGAATGAAATAAGTGCTTGGAGGCTAGTGGCTAACCTAGCAGCCACTCTCCCTCTTGAATCATGTGATGTACACTCATTGGTTTGAAAGCTTTATGCTTAGTGTGATTATAAAGATAATCATTTGATAATGTTTATGTACAGTGTTATGTTTTCTTGCTGGGCTTCGGCTCACGGGTGCTATGTGGTGCAGGTAAAGGCAAGAGGAAGCTAGACCATCCTTGAGTTGAAGAGCTTAGGTGATGATGTGTACATATGCAGCTGCTTGACCGCCACGGCCGAGGTTTAAAGTGGAACTAGGGTTGAACCCTGTTTTGCCGCTTAGAACGGCCTGTTGTAAATATTTTTTGTAATAAACTCTTAAATTTATATTTTTGGGATCCCAATGTATATATTAAACATTCTAGTGAAACGTTACACCCTAACCAAAATGTTTAATCCCTAAACTGCTAATCATACTTAGTTCACAATTTTGGCCAAAAGACTCGATTAGCGAGTTTAGCATTGTTTACAAGGTACACCGTAACGGTCCCTGGAGTTGGGGCGTTACAGGATATGTGATCATTGTTTGTCTGTAAATGGGTAATATGCTAATCTTAAGTGATAACATAAAAGGGATAGTAGAAATGAAGAAGTTTCTATCATCAACCTTCAAGATGAAAGATCTTGGAGAAGTTGATATCATATTAGGTATCAAACTGAATAAAAATAGTGGGGTTTTTGCTTTGGGACAAACCCACTATATTGAGAAAGTATTGAACAAATTTAACAATCTTAAGGCTAAAGAAGTTAATACTTCATTCGACCATAGTGTAAAACTAGAGAAGAATGAGGGAAGAGCGGTGTCTCAATTAGAGTGTGCAAGTGTTATAGGGAGTCTAATATATGTTGCCCAGTGTACTAGACTCAATATAGCATTTGCGGTAAGTAAACTTAGGAGGTTTACAAGTAATCTTAGTGTGGATTATTGGAAGGAAATTGGGAGAGTACAAGGTTATCTTAAGAAAACCAAGAGTCTAAGTCTTCACTACTCCAAATTTATTTCAATCTTAGAAGGAGGGTATACAGATGCAAGTTGGATATTCAATGTTGGGGACAATTTGTCACCTACTAGTTGGGTATTTACACTTGGAGGAGGTGCAATTTCTTGGGGTTCTAAGAAACAAACTTGTGTATCTCACTCTATTATGGAAGTAGAGTTCATAGCTCTAGTTTGTTAGGATGAATGTCCTAAAAGCACATAAAGACATTTTATTGATTTAAATAAAAGTACAATTTTATTATATTTGAATGTTATGGTTATTGTTTGAATTAATTATATAATAATACCAAGAAAATTCCTTATTCATTTGTGAGAATATAATCTTGTGCTAGTACGAGAGAATGAAGTCATATAATGAATAAAATAATCAGTAACATATTAAAGTATGAAATCTTTAATGAATGGTTACTAGGGCGGTTTACTAAGCATACGAGATACAAATGATCTAGATTTGGATTACTGATGTGGATAGACATCTTAGTAAAGGTGTTGTATATAATAGAGATTATATATGACAGGACCGATAAGAATTAATTATCGTTATAAACTTGTCGTTTGGCATAAAGATTTAATTCTTATCATAATAATAGATGATATTTTGTAGATCAGTCTAAATCGTGAGTATTCATGGACTCATGTTTGTGTTTATTGGAATTTTTGATTCACTCGTTAACGTTTCTTAGTATAATGAGGCTAATGACTTTTATTTTGGAGTTCAAAATCACGAATGGTTGGGAACATGATTTACAATAATGGAATTCATACTTTCCTAATGGATCGAATATAGATTCCCTAAAGGGTTAATTCTAGAACTGAATAGTTATTGAGCTCAAATCTATAATTTGATTATAGATTAATTATTATCTAGTGAATTAATTTAATGGTACTTAAGGATCAAGAAGTAATTAGAAGAGTAAAACGGTAATCTTGACCTGCTCTAATTAACTAACCAATAAATTGATGACATAACTACATTTATTGATTATATTAATGGACTATAAGAGAAAACTTTGTAAATATAATTCTATAAATACTTAGATTGCAATTCCATATTTATAGTGGAGTAATCATAGAATTGATAAATAAGATTATTATATTAAAAAGTTTAATTAATAATCTGGTTTATTGGATCTTTGTAATATAGGTCCATGGTCCCCAGATTACCTTTGTCCTACACTGTCAAGGGTAAGGATGTCAAAAGAAAGATTTTATAGAGAAAATGACTTAATTACAAATGAATTAATTTTTCAGGGCAAGAAAATAATTATGTGATAATTATGGGCAATTGATTAATTATTTAACTATATATTTTTTATTTTTGAAAAACTATATGTTAAAATAAATATTAATCATGTTTGGATTAATATAAAGAGAGAGATTAATAATTATTTTATTTATATTAAGAATTTATTTATTTAAAATTGATATTTTAAGATAAAATTAATTTTAAATTAATTGATATTTATTTTGGAAAAAATATATTGTCTTAAATATTGATTAAACAAATAAATGAGAAAATTAGAAAGAGTCATAATTGTGTGGTGTGACACTCACTGCACAGTGAGTGTGGAGCCACACACATGGATATTTGTATCACTAGGATTTGAATTTTAAATTTCAAAATTATTTGTTTAATCAATTATTTTATTATTCTTTTTAAATATGATTTAAATTAAATAATTAAATAGGTTATAACTGATTAGTTTTATATTAATAAAATAAAGATTAATTAATTAAGTTAATTATCTTTATAAAACTGAAAGAGCGATACTTTCAGGAATAAATTATTTTGAGCAATTAAAAAGTTTAGACTGTCAGACTCTCTCTCATAAAGAAAGCTATAGTTTTTCCTGAACCTGAAAAACTATTCAATACATCTTCTCTCAATCAAACCTCTCTTGATCTCATGTGCTGAGTACATCTAGAGAGTTCTAAAATTAATCTTTTGAATCCTATGTGCCCACATGCGTCCTTGTGTATTTGAGGATTGGTCTAGAAGATTAAGGTGTGATCTTTTAGAATCTAGATTGGAAGATCGTTGATTTATACAAAAAGATTCGTCGATTCTTAATAGGCTACAAGATGTAATCTCTAATCTATTTGTATGTGATTTAATATATCTATATATGTATGATCGTGGCTGGTATTAATAAATTTTTTAAAAGACTCATTCCGTTGCGTAACTCTGATTTACACTTTTAATATCAACATAGTTGCCACTGGTAAAGAAATCGAATGGTTAAAAGATCTATTGATAGAGATTCCTCTCATTAAAGAGAATGTATCCACCATATCGATATATTGTGATAACCAAGCAACATTGGCTCGGGCATATAGTGGATTGTATAATGGGAAGTCTAGACATATTAGTCTAAGACATGGATATGTAAGAGAATTGGTTCAAAATGGAATCATCTCAATATCCTATCTGTGAACAAGTGAAAACTTGGTGGATCATTTCACTATGTCACTAACAAGAGATTTAGTGGATGCCTCATCTCGAGGGATAGGACTTAAACTCCCAAAAGAGATTCACGTTTGATGGTAACTGTTGATGCAGTTTTTCGCCAATAATAGATTTAGAAATCTAATAAGAGTGTTAGTGCTAATTTGCAAATTGTAATGAACCTGTATGAACCCTTTCGTACACACACAATTTTACGTGGTTCAGTAGTTAAAATCCACCTACTCCATGAGACAATATTATTGCTCTTCTCTCACAATTTCTGCAGAGTTTCAGTATTACAAAAAAGGCAGTCTATTTTCCTATCCATTATCCATGATATTTATAGTGGAATTTCCTGGACAGGTTTGGGTAACCGTGTGCATAAATATGGTATACATTTAATTCCCATTTATATAGGGATATGATTGCCTAACAGAATATACTCATGTTATCTCGGATAATATATGTGCAATACAGCTTGGGCATTAATGAACATATAGAGTGTCTTCGAGTTTCTCGGGATCCTTCAAAATGCATCATGACCAGGTTTCCACGAGTTGAACATATTCAGAGCGCCCTAAAGGGGATCCGGCTGCTACATATCTCAAACTGGACCGTCATCCTAAGAGGCGACCTGCTAATTACCTGACTGTCGTGCTGCCAAGCCCTTAACTCAAGCTGCTCACATCATCATTAATTAGATGTTCTACTCGTCTACTTTTTCCATATATTCATCTGCCAACTGTATCTCTAGCTGAGTGATTAAACTCGTGCTAAATTTTAGGACACAACATTTGCCCCCCAAGCTCCTACTCGTGCTTGACGTCATCACTTTCTGACACGCATAGTAGGGGCTTTTAGGCTTCTGTCATGTAAAATCGTATTGCCTACTACTCAAGTGTTGGACACGTGGCCGTCTGTAATTGGCTTCTATTCGGGTTTCGAGGACTGTGACAACTGTCTTGTCAACTTTTTTCTGCCGCATGAGTCATTTAATCTTAGCCTTTGGATCTTGAGCTGACCCACTCGGATGGCCTGAATTAATTCCCAAAGTTTACGTATAAATAGGGAGATTGGACATGAACCTTACTACCTTTGCATTCAAAAAAATTTCTTTTAGAAACAAAAATCCCATTTTTTGCTCAAATTTTTCCAAAAACCTTCATCACCCTTCAGTTTCTCAGTAGCTCTCAAGCTCCTACTTGTGGATGCATCGATATTCTCATCGAACAACCGTATAAACTGTAAGTATTTTCTCATCTGATCTTGAATCTTTCATTTCTTTATTTTCCAGTGAGTTGAGAGGTTTTTAGGTTTGGCTCTGGGTAGCTTAAGGGTCATGATTCCTTTAGTGGTTTTGCATTAAACTGCTTTCAAAAGAAAATTAGTGAGTCTGACGGATCTAACATGCAAATCCCGAAGTATCAGGGAATTTCTCAAATTCATAGCACGTGGCCTAGGACTACATGTGGAACCACACGTTGATGTTAGGACAGATATTAGCTTGCGTAAATTTTAAATCACCAAAAGTAAACCACTTATACCCTTGGGTCACCGAACCTTTATAACCGTAGCTAGTAAATGTCTTAAGTCACCACTAATAGGCCGCTTTGTCGTCAAGCGACCAATTTCCCTAATATGTCTTAGTGCTTGGATTAGGGGGCCGGGAGGCAATAATTGAATCAATTGAGTGCTTATGTGTTATGAGCATGCTATTATGTGAATTGTATTATGATATGATTATGATTGCATGTGTTAGGTGTATTAAATATGCATGTGGGTTCGTTTCTTATTAGAAGGACATTTTCATAATTTTGACCTGTTAAGGGTATAATTGTAAATATGTGTGACATATGATTGCGACCACATTATTATGTGGATATATTTGGGTTATCCGGCATGAGGCGATCCTAGGGGGAAAGTTAGCAGTTTAGTCATAACGGGGTCAAATACCCAGCTCGAGGTGAGCCCAAGGGTGTTTTAGTAATTTAACACATTACCGGGATTTATCGAGTAATGGGAAATTATTTGGTAATCATTTGAGGAAATTGGAGATAACGGAAATTTATGAGACGTTAATTATGATTAGCGGGAAAAAGTGGCTAAGGACGGTCTTGCCTGTAATGCCCCGGATTCCCTATTATGGTTTATGGCTGGATTAGTAGGCCGGGAGGGCCATAACTGTTTAATTATGCCATTAAATGTGTTTATGCATGTTTATGAGAATTATATTATCATATGATGTTAAATGCATGCATGTGAGTGCACATGTGTTTACAGGGGTATTCTGGTAATTTGGCCCGTTGAGGGTATAACTGAATACTTGCTTGTATGATAATGATATATTGTGAGACCACATTATAATGTGGATTGGTTCGAGTATTCCGACATGAGACGATCTTTAAACATGATTTATCGGGTTGGTCATAACAGGTTTGAGCTCGGGGCTCGGGGTGAGTCTCGGGGTGATATTAAAGGTTATAGCGTTACCAGGGATTTTAGGGTACCGGGTTATGAAATATTGGTGTTCGAGGATATTGAGATTAGCGGGAATTGGGAAGCGTTAATTATGATTAACGGGTTAAGCTAGAAGTACCAATTTTGCCCTTGGGGTGACTTTAGAGGCTTAAGATGACATAAGGGCATTTTGGTCATTTTAGGGAGGATTTATATGATGTTTAGTGGTTGAAGGCTGTAGAATAAAACAGAACAAAAACAGGGGTTTGCCTCTCCCTTACCCGTACCTCATCTCCTTCATTGCTCCTTTGGTGGTTTTGTGTTTTTGGTGATAATTCAAGCTAGGGAAACTTAAGGGCTGGGTTGGAGACTTGTGTTAGCTTGTGTGGAAGGTTCAAGACAAGTTTCAAGGTGAGTTTTGCCATTAACCACAGCTGGTACTCTGTTTTTGTTTATAGTTTTCAATTCATGTTCTTGATGTGGGAAGTAGGAATCAAAGGAGGTTTTTGGTGTTAGTTGATTGGGGTTTGGTGTGAGTGAGATAAGGATGTTGTAAGGGGGTTTAATTACATGTTTGGAGGAGGTTTTATGATGGTTTGAGGGGCTGGTTTGAGAGAAAAACGCACAGGGGGAAAATCTGGTTCGTGCGTGGGCTAGTTGCTGTACTAGGCTGGGTGCCGCGGCACAGCTTTTGTGTGCTGCGGCCCATGCGCGTCTGGCAGATAGGGCTTGGGGGCGTGCCGCGGCACGGCTTTTTGGGGCCGCGGCCCATAAGGCCAAACTTTGCTAAAAGTGGTTTTTAGCTTAGGGATTCAAACCATAGGCCTCGGGGTTGGACCTAGTACCCGGTTGGGTAGTATTTGAGGTCTCGGGGGCTGGGATTTGGTTTGGGAACCCTCAGTTATCATTTTTATTGATGAATCCTATATTTTGGTTATGATCAGGTGACCGTCGAGGAATTTAAAGGTTGATCGTTCTCAGGGGTCGTTCATATAATTATTCTCACTCGAACCAGAGGTAAGAAAACGGTGTATGAATACGGTTGCACCCTGTATAGGTATATGGCATGCATGGTTTGATATTTGAGGCATGCTGGTTGATATATGTGGACATGGATTGCATATTAAATGCTATTGAACGCTGATTACCTGCTTGAGACACTGACTAGTCAGGGACCGACTCTAAAGTCGAGAATTATGCATTGAATGGCTCTATAGCATTAATGCCAGACCGACCCTAAGGTCGAGAAACTTATAAGCGCTTGCCTGGCTTACAACCAGATGAATATAGCCAAGGTATAAGACCCCGGTGACTGTTTGTCACATGGCTAAGGGACGTTGTCCATAGTTTCGACTCCAGAGTCGTGAGGAAGGTTATGTTGGTGACTGATCACCATACACCTGTCCTAAACAACTTATGAATGATTCACTTCTCAGTTAAGCCCTGATGACCCTATCGTCACATGGCTAGAGGGAGCGATGCTCATTATTGTGACTTTTGGCTATTGTCACCTATTTGTTGGACTGATAGTCCTGAATGGTTATTATGATCGTTGTTGATATTATATCATGCTTTATTGTGTTTTCTTGCTGGGCCTTGGCTCATGGGTGCTATGTGGTGCAGGTAAAGGAAAGGAAAAGCTTGGCCAGCCTTGAGTGGAGAGCTTGGGCGATGTAGTGTACATACAGGGCCGCTTGACTACCACGGTCAAGGAGTTCTCAGAGGGACTAGGGGTTTACCCTATTTTTGCCGCTTAGGCCGGCGGGGATTGTATATTTGGAACTGTAGCAACTCTTTTGTAACATGAACTACTTGTAAACATTTTAAAAAGGCTCATGAGCAGTTTATTTACTTAATGAAAAGTACCCTTTCCTTTTTACTGGTTTTCCACCTTAACCTGTTAATAACATTTAGATCACGTTTTTAACCAAAGGACTCGGGTAGCGGGTCAAATTTCCGGTTCACCGTTCTCCGTAACTGTTCTGGGGTAGCCAGGGCTTTACATTTCCCTCGAGAGCTTTAGAAGGTAGGCTAAGGGCAAAGGGGTGATTTGGTCTTTTGCCCAGTTGGAGTGACTTAAGTGTTAACCCAAGATATGTTTCCAAGAGGAGGGGTGAATTGGAAATTTAAACTAATTTCGGAAATTTAAAACTTAATATGCCAAATTATGCAATAAATTAAATTTATCAAGGAAAAGCAAATAATATGGCAATCAAATAGATATAGCAAATAATAAAACTTGTAATGTAAAGAGTTGAAGGTTAAGAAATTGCAAACTCTCGAATTTTACAAGGTTCGGTAGAACTAAGCCACCTACGTCCTTGGTCTTCAAAGCTATGGACCTAGTGATGGACCCAAAACGGGTATGTTTTTAAAATTTATAACTCGCAAGCGACGAATCGTATTTATAGAATAGTTTTAGTGTAAGCACGAGGTCGAACCCAAAGGAGTTGTCTAAAATCGAAAAGGAAACTATTTTAAATCAAAATTTATAAATTCTAACCTAGCTCCAAAGATTGATGCAAATTTGTAACAATAAAAATAAAATAAAAGACAATAATAAAGATATTAAAGACAATATATATAACATAAATTAATAATAGAAATGAAGATGGTAAAAGAAAGATTATTAAGATAATAGAATCCACAAAATGTAAGTTTAATAATTTTTATTAGTATATTGATTCCCAAGTTTTAGTGATAGTTAAAATAATTTAAACTATCATTTTCTAAATAGATTTATAACTTTAAGCACAAATTATTTCTAAAAAGATATGATTTTTCTTCACTTTTCAAAATTATAATTTCAAAGCATTTAATGTAAATCAATCTAATGAAATAACAAATAAATCAATGAATATTATTTATAAGGCAAAACATAATATTTTTGTTCTAAGCATGGATGTGTACAATTTAATGACACATCTTACACAAAGAATATTATGTATTTGCACTAATGAAGAACAAAGTTTAAATATGTGCTAACAATCCAAAATACATGATATTTAAGATGAAAGAAGATATTTGAAGAAGAAAATTCCATGAACTTTATTGCACAAAATGGGAAATCAACATACAAAATAAACACTATCTAGTTACAAATTATTTCATCATCACCTTAATAATCTTAAAAAGATTAGAAACTCATAACTAGAATATCAAATACACACTAAAAATTACAAACATAAATAGGAAAATTTGGAGGAGAAATCCCCAAATCTTTCCTATAAAAATACATAGAAAAAAAATAAAAAGAAGAAGAAGATGAAGAGAATGGAGAGGTTTTGAAATGTGTAGAGTTTTTGGTATGGTAACCTCCCTCTCAAATGGACACCCTAACTCCCTTATTTATAGCCAAAAAATGGGAATTAAAATAATCAATTTAAAATAATTAAATTGATTAAATTAATTTAATTAATTATAATATGGCAAATAGAGCTAAATTATAAGGTATAATTATGATGTTTTTGGGTAAATATGTAGAAAGTGCGGTAAAAAATTGGCATTTTGAGACAAAAGGGACAATGTTTGGCTCAAGAAAATTGGGCATGCATGGTGGCAGGCCTAGGGGCTGCTGGGGCGTGTTGGAGGCTCACGAGCCTATGGCTGGCAGGCGTGGGACTCTGAAGAGGCTGCTGATTGCTTCAGGTTGGTGCTGGATGTGGAGAGAAGTTGGGACATGGTTGATCTTGTGATGCCAGGCGGATTGGCACTTGGCTTCTGCGTGAGGGGCATGTGTAGGTGTGATTGATGAAGGAATGGGCATGGGCTTGCTACTTGGGCCTGGGCAGGTGGGCCTGAATTGCTTGGAAAAATGCCAATTCCCTTTGCTATTCTTCACAAAAATGCCATCTTTTTTCATCATTTTCATTGCTTTTCAAGAGCATAAATTCCCTACAAAATAAATATAAAATAAATCATAATACAATATTTTCAATTATAAAATAAATCAATTTAATTCTTTGAAAATATTAATTATAACTTAATTATATTTTACATTTAAGTTTAATAATACAACATTTTTTTACCACTAATAATTCAAATAATTAACTACAACATTTTACAACAAAATAATTGTAAAAACACACAAAAGTATATAAAATCATGATAAGACTAATAAATTCAAAATTACTTAAAAACTTAATAAATCAATTAAAAACTCAAGAATTAAGCAACAAATAGCAAATAAAAAGTGGTAAAATAACTCTATTTTGTAGAGTTATCACCTAGCTTTGAGTTCAACTATCGAGCCAAGTTAGTGGGCTTGACTAACCCTTACAACTGGGAATTTTTCACCAAGGTATTTCCAAACCTCTTACAATAGTTTTCCACCACCAAGGACTATCAACCTCTTTTTCGGATTGTTGAAGTGCCAATCTCACTCTAACCGGGTTGTTTACAAAACCGGTGCCAACCTCACCTCAATCTCAATATGGGAATGGGTTTGATATTACAAGCAAAAATCACTCTAGAAGTATGATAATACAATGAGAAACCTAGAGTGATTAGCAAGCACACTTAGAAGAAATAAATACAAATTTTGGCTCAAGTGTGTGAATATGTGTTTGTATGAGTTAAACTTTGAGAGCTCTTTGAAATCAATGGATTAGGTTTGGTATATGTAATAAATGCTCAGCTAACCTCCAACTTTGAGTGAAAAACGAGTTTATATAGAGTTTGGGAAAAAACTAGCCGTTAGGGGTTAATTTTCGAAGCCGTCTGCCGCGAACCGGAAGTCCGGATGGGGAACCGGAATTCCGGTCTGGAAGCAACCGGAATTCCGGTTGCCAATCCGGAATTCTGGATGGCAAACAGAGAGCAAAATCCGAATTATGCCTATTTTCCCGTTTTTCAATTCTTTATAACTTTTAGCTCGTTTATCCGATTTCAAAAATTCCAATTGCGTTACGACCGTATTGAGATGTATTTTCTTAAAAGTGAATTTAGGATATTTATTTCTCATTTTTAAAAAATCACCATTTTTAGTACGTGAGTGAGCCAAATTTTATACTTATGACTTAAAGTATACTTGCAATCACTTTACAAGACTAAGAAATGAAATTAAACCTTTATCTTGAGTTTCTTGAGTCTTGAAATCCATTTCGGGTCATTTCCGAAAAATTTGGTAAAATAACCATTTTGCCCTTGGTCATAAGTTTGACTTTGAAATGCTAATTCACTTTGGTTTTTGCTACTAAATCAACAAATCATTAGTAACAAATAATAATCAAATATTTGTTAATCATCAAAACAAGGAGACTTAAGAGTTTGGGTCAACAATCTCCCCTTTTTTGATGATATCAAATATTTGATTATTTTAAAAGGGAAAGGAAATATTTTTAAATATTAATATTAGATTAACTCCCCCTTAATGTATGCAAGGGTTTAAAACAAATTGAAACTTTACCTTTGATTTTTACCTTGCATGATTTTGTAAACTCCCCCTCAATTTATTACTCATAGTGAAATAAACGTTAGTCCAAAAATTGAGGTTTTTGCCAAAGTTAAAATAATCTTAATTAGTTCTCCCCCTTTTGATTCATCAAAAAGGGTGGCAAAGGAATTCACAAAATAAATCATAAACAAACATAGATTAAATTGTTTAAACATTCATACATAAGGCATAAATCCATGCAAATACACAAGTACACAAGAAGAAGAAAAATAAAATAAAATATGAAAGAATGCAAAACAAAAACATGCAAATGCCTAAGGTGGTGGCGCCCCAAAACGCCTCATGTAGGCCTTCATTTCCTCCATTTCGTTACGAACATTTTGGAAGCCTTGTTCCATGTCACTCCGCAAGTTGGTAAATTGAGTGTTCATGTCGGTGTGAAGACGAGCAAAGGCCTCCTCAAGGTTGAATTGAGATGCTTGAGGCATTGGAAGGCTTGAGGGTTGAGCTTCTTCTTCTTCATTTGCTTGCTCCACTTCTTCACTTTCATTAGCGGGTAACCCAAAGCTCTCCTCTTCCTCTTCTTCTTCTCCTACTTCAAGGTCCTCTTGCTTTCTTTGGCCTCTTTTGGGAGTGAAAACCCACTTATTGTTGATAAGGGCATACCCCAAGCTTGTGAAAGTTTTAGAACCTAGCTTATCTCCTTCAGTAGGTTCAACCTTCTTTTCATCCGAGATGGGAATTCCTAAGAGAGGTAGGATGTAGCTAAGGAGAAAGCCAAAAGGGAGTGACTTGACCATGTTCGGTTTATACACATCAACGATAAAGCGAAGAATAAGATGGCCTAGGTTGATTCGTGCCTTTTTGGTTAGGATAAGATATAAAATGAGTATATCTATGTTGTTCACCTCATCCTTATGACCACTTCTAGGAGCAAGGTTATTGATGATAAATAGTTGGAGAATTTTGGCTTCCAAAGTGAGATTGTGAAACTTTGGTTTTATGAAAATAGGGCCTTCTCCACAAAGGACTCTAGAACACTCATTCATGGCAAAATGTTCATCATTCTTAAGAGTGGTTTTTGGCTCTAGCAAAAGTCCCTCATTTGGTGCTCCTAGCAAGTTATTTAGAGATTCTACATCAAGTTCAAAGGGGACATCTCTAAGAGTGCCTCTAACTCCTAGGGGTGCATGGCTAGGTTTGATGCAAGCATAGAAAGCTATAACCAACCTAGGGTATATGGGTGTCTTAATATTGATAAAGGATTTCCACCCTAACATTTCAAAATGATAGCTGAATTTGACACAAGCTAGGCTTGGAAGGGCACAAAATTTACCTTTGATAATAGGCCTAGAGGAGATAGCATCATGGAAACGATTGAAGTCCTCTTGGTTGTAGAAAAGAGTAGGTTCATTTCTACCTTTAGCCCTCTTCTCCCTGATTTGTTCAGCAGTGGCAACCCTCTTGCTCTTCCTTGGGTTGGATGATGAAGCCATTGAAGTGAAAACAAGAAGAGAATGAGATTTTTGTAAAAAAAGTGAGGATGAAGTGAGGGTTTGAGGGAGTGATTTTTGAGAGGGAAGAGAGTGGTGGCTAGTATTTTAGGTTGTAGAGTTAGAATGGGGGAATGAAACTCGTGGGTAGGGTTTTTATGGGGAAAAATTGCATTTTAAAAGGCCAAAAAAAAACTTAAGTGGCTGCTGTCAAGCGCCAACCGGAATTCCGGTTGGTCTGTGCACAGCCAACCGGAATTCCGGTTGGTGCACCAGCCCAGCCCCTTTTTCAAAAACGTGCCAAAAATCTTCGTTTTTAACCCAATTGACCCCAAACTTTTTCTAACACCTAAAATATGAGAAAATGAATATGCTCAAACAAGAAAATCTGAAAAATGTTGAAAAATGACGATTTACGGTAAGCTTTTCAAAAAAGTTTAAGAAAGCTAAAAACTTACCAAAAATGAAATCTGTTCAACCAAATTGCAAAATTCTTTTTCCAGCAGTTCAAGAATATTAAATATGAGGTGTGTGAAGTGATGGAATCAAAAAATATTGAAAATTGAGAATTTAGGGTAGATTTTTCGAAAAATGCCTTAAAAGGCCTTGAAAAGTAGAAATCTACCCAAAATGAGTTTTATGCAACCAAATCAAAAAATTCTTTTTGCAATAGTTCAAATGTGTTAAATTTGAGGTGCTCAAACTGACGGAATTGAAAAATGTTAAAAATTGAGTAAGTTTGGCGAAAAACACTCATTTAGGCAAAAAACTAACAAATTTTCAATACTTAGCATACCTAAAACTTGTTCAAAGAGTAATTCAAGCATAGAAAACCTATAGGCATACTAGATAGACTTATTTAGACATGTTCAAACACATAAACACATATACTAAACACATATGCAAAAATTCACATATTTACTCAATCAAAAATGAGTTCAAAGTTCACCAAAAATTCATACCATGACCTATAATTTGTTATTCTCAAAGACATATATCTAATAGGTCAAGTATTAAAAGACTTTGCTTATTTATGCATTAGAATCATATTATAGTGAGAGTATACATGCATAAGTAAGTAAGGAGAGATATGATATTCAAGTAGCTAGTAAACCTTAAATTTCATTTATGTTGGTCATTCCTAGCTCTCTTCTAATAAAACTAAATCTCTCATCACTAAGAGGCTTGGTGAAAATATCCGCTAGTTGGAAATTGGTGCTCACAAAATCTAGCATAATGTCACCTCTTTGGATATGGTCTCTAAGGAAGTGGTGCCTTATATCAATATGCTTGGCTCTAGAATGCAAGATTGGATTCTTAGAGAGGTTAATGGCACTAGTATTGTCACACTTTATGGGTGTACATTCAAAATCAACATCAAAATCCTTAAGAGTTTGTTTCATCCAAAGTATTTGAGCACAACAACTACCGGCGGAAATGTATTCGGCTTTGGTTGTGGATAGGGCTACCGAGTTTTGTTTCTTGCTAAACCATGACACTAAAGAGTTTCCTAGAAAGTGACATGTTCCACTAGTACTTTTCCTATCCGACTTACAACCGGCAAAGTCGGCATCCGAGTAACTAATGATTTCAAAGTTTGAGTTCTTGGGATACCAAAGTCCTAGATTCATTGTGCCTATCAAGTATCTAAAGATTCTCTTAACGACACTTAAGTGGGATTCCTTAGGACATGATTGGTACCTAGCACATAGACCAACACTAAACAAAATATCGGGTCTACTAGCGGTTAAATATAATAATGAACCAATCATACCTCGATACTTGGTGATGTCAACATCATTACCACTTTCATCCTTGTCCATCTTTATGGAGGTGCTCATAGGAGTTTTCATGGACTTTGCATTGGCCAAGTCAAAATTTTGAAGTAGATCCTTGATGTACTTGGATTGACTTATGAATATTCCATTCTTTTGTTTCTTTATTTGAAGTCCAAGGAAAAAGTTGAGCTCTCCCATCATGCTCATCTCGAATTTACTATGCATACACTTTGAAAATTCTTCACAAAGAGCATCATTAGTAGCACCAAAAATAATATCATCAACATAGATTTGTACTATAATAATGTTTTTTGATTTTCTTTTAATAAAAAGTGTATTATCCGCTTTTCCCATTGAAAAACCATTTGAGATAAGAAAAGTGCTTAAACGATCATACCAAGCTCTAGGAGCTTGCTTTAAACCATTTAATGCTTTCTTTAATTTATAAACATGGTTAGGGTGTTTGTGATCTTGAAAACCGGGGGGTTGAGAGACATAAACCTCTTCCATAATGTATCCATTTAAGAAAGCACTTTTAACATCCATTTGATACAAGACAAAATTCTTGTGGCATGCAAAAGCTAATAACATTCTTATGGACTCAAGTCTTGCTACCGGGGCAAAGGTCTCCTCATAATCAATTCCTTCTTCTTGATTGTAACCTTGGGCCACTAATCTAGCCTTGTTACGCACAATGACCCCATGCTCATCTACCTTATTTCTATAGACCCATTTTGTTCCAATCACCGATTGGTGTGACGGTCTTGGAACTAACTCCCAAACATCATTTCTAATAAATTGATTTATTTATTCTTGCATAGCTAGAAGCCAAGATTCATCGAACTCGGCCTCTTTAAAATTCTTTGGTTCAATTTGAGAAATAAAAGCAATGAAATTACACAAGTTTCTAAGGGAGCTTCTAGTTGTGACTCCTTGTGCAGGATCACCTAGAATTTGGTCTATAGGATGAGCACTTTTGAACTTCCACTCATGAGGAAGGTTAGAATCCATACCTTTGCTTTCATTTACCTTTTCCTCGGGTGGTTCCTCTTTGGGAGTTTGTGATGGAGCGTTAGATGATTCTCCAATGTCAAGCTTTTGAACCTCTTCTCCCAAACCTACAACATCATCATCTACACTTTTGCTTGTAGGAGGGTTAGACTCATCAAATGCAACATGAATAGATTCTTCAACAACATTAGTTCTTTTGTTATAAATTCTATAAGCTTTACTATGTGTTGAATAACCTATAAAAATTCCAACATCGGATTTTGCATCAAATTTTCCAAGGTTGTCCTTGGTGTTCAAAATATAGCATTTACATTCAAAAACTCTAAAATATCCAATGTTGGGTTTTCTCCCTTTCCAAAGCTCATAAGGGGTTTTATTCATGTTAGGCCTAATGAAAACACAGTTCAAAATATAACAAGAAGTATTAACGGCCTCGGCCCAAAAATATTTAGGTAATGAGATTTCATTGAGCATTGACCTAGCCATTTCTTGAATTGTTCTATTCTTCCTTTCGACAACTCCATTTTGTTGTGGAGTTCTTGGAGCCGAAAAGTTATGGTTAAAACCATGTTCATCACAAAACAATTCTAAGGCATCATTGCCAAACTCTCCACCATGATCACTCCTAATGGAGGTGATTGAATACCCTTTTTCATTTTGCACACTCTTACAAAATTTAACTAGATTTTCTAAAACATCATTTTTTAGTTTCAAAAATATAACCCATGTAAATCTATAAAAATCATCAACAATCACAAATGCATAGTATTTACCACCTAGACTAGCAATTCTTGAAGGACCAAATAAATCGATATGAAGCAATTGTAAAGGTCTAGAGGTTGAAATCTCTTTCTTGGAATGAAAAGATGTTTTAATTTGTTTTCCAAATTGGCATGCATCACAAAGTTTATCTTTAACAAAAGGAATAGATGGCAAACCAACAACAAGATCTTTTCTAACCAACTTTGAAATAGAATCCATACTAGCATGTCCTAATCTTCTATGCCACAACCAAGAATTATCATTCATAATGGTTAAACATTTATTTTTGCTATCAAAGGAATCAACATCAATAACATAAACATTATCCTTCCTTTCTCCAACAAAAATAACTTCATTGGTTGAAGCATTTTCAATGGAGCATTTTGAGGATTAAAAAACAACACGAAAATCTTTATCACATAGTTGACTAATACTAAGTAAATTATGTTTAAGGTTATCAACAAGAAGCACATTTTTAATACATGGAGAGTATATGTTACCGATATCACCAATGCCCAAGATTTTTCCTTTTGAATTGACTCCAAAAGTGACAAAGCCACTTTCCTTGCTCTTAAAACTCGAAAATCTTGATGGGTCACCGGTCATATGCTTGGAACAACCACTATCTAAGAACCACAAGCTTTTGCTCTTCCTTGTTGATTCCTACAAAAATAAAATCATTTGTTGGCCTTTGGTACCCAAATAACTTTGGGTCCTTTCTTGTTAGTTTTGGAACCCTTTGGTACCCATTTGGTCTTGCCTAGATATGCATATCTCTTTACATGACAATATGAAATAGTATGACCATTTTGGTTACAATATGTGCATGTAAAGTGTGGTAGGCTAGTTGGTTTTACAAAGAAGTTTCTCAAAAAAATTTGTTTCCTACTAGGATCATATCCAATACCACTTTTTCCAAAACCACAAGATTGACTCCCTAGCATAAGTTCATAGCCTTCTTTAACTTTTGTAAAAGTATATATGTCATTCTTAAGGCTTTTTACATTAGCATGCAACTCAACAATTTCTTTCTTATATGAGGAACAAGTAGCACATTGAGATTTAGCCAAAAGTTTCTTTTCATTTAATTTCAAAATCTCAATTTCCTTTAATAGCATGTTGGTCTTTTCTCTAAGGGTTTGATTTTTAGCAAGCAATTTTCCAAAATCATCAAATAGTTCCTTAAATGAATTTGACAACTCATCATATGACATTTCTAAGTTATCATCATCATTTTCACTATCACAATCACTTTGGTTAGAAATGCTTACCCCATCATCAAGTGCCATCATGCAAATGTTAGCTACTTCATTCTTCTCCTCATTGTCGGAGTCCTCCTCATCACTATTGAGCCAATCCGCCAACATTGCCCTTCCTTTGTATTTATTCTTCTTCCTCATTGGGCAATCCATTTTCATGTGACCGGGCTTCTTGCATTCGAAGCAAATTGGTGGATCATCTTTGCTCTTTCTTTCTTTTTCTTTTGAGTCACTTCCTCTTTGTGGCTTCTTCCCAAAGTTCTTCTTGAATTTCATGAACTTTTTGTATTTCTTTGAGAAGAGTGCCAAGTCCTCCATGTCACTACATATGCTATCCTCATCATCTTCACTAATGGCACGGGAGGAGGAAGACTTGAATGCAATAGTCTTCTTTTTCTTCTCAACTTCCTCTTCATCTTGTGCGCTCATGAAAATTTCATGGTTCATGAGTGAACCAATTAGTTCTTCCAAGGGAAGTGTTGAGAGATCCTTGGCTTCTTGAATGGCTATCACTTTGCCTTGATAGGCTTTGGTGAGACTTCTCAAAATCTTGGTCACCATCTCCTTTTGTGAAAGTACCTTGCCAAGAGAATTCAAACCATTAGTGATAGTAGTGAAACGAGTATACATGTTAGCAATAGTTCCATTCGCTTTCATCTTAAAGTTCTCATATTGAGTAGAATAAATTTGAATTTTAGTTTCCTTCATAGCATTTGTTCCTTGATGAGTGACTTCAAGCATTTTCCACATATCATGAGCGGTAGAGGCTTGTTCAATATTTTTGAACACATCTCTATCCAAACCACATATAAGTGCATATTTAGCTTTAGCATTCTTAGAAAGCATTTTCTTATCTTCTTCGTCATATGCCCCATATGTCTTAATAACTTCTACACCATTAATGACATGTTTAGGAATGTAAGGACCATTAGACACTATATGCCACAAATCATAATCAATAGATTGAAGATAAATTTCCATCCTAATTTTCCAATAGGGAAAGTCTACACCATTGAAGAATGGTGCTATAGTTGTGCTTAAACCTTCTAACATGTTATTTTGTGAATTACTTGGAAACGCCATGCTCTAGATTGTGAAATCTAATCAAATAAATGAGCCCTTGCTCTGATACCAATTGTTAACCCAAGATATGTTTCCAAGAGGGGGGGTGAATTGGAAATTTAAACTAATTTCAGAAATTTAAAACTTAATATGCCAAATTATGCAATAAATTAAATTTATCAAGTAAAAGCAAATAATATGGCAATCAAATAGATATAGCAAATAATCAAACTTGTAATGTAAAGAGTTGAAGGTTAAGAAATTGCAAACTCTCGAATTTTACAAGGTTTGGTAGAACTAAGCCACCTACGTCCTTGGTCTTCAAAGCTATGGACCTAGCTTTGAGTTCAACTATCGAGCCAAGTTAACGGGCTTGACTAACCCTTACAACCGGGAATTTTTCACCAAGGTATTTCCAAACCTCTTACAATAGTTTTCCACCACCAAGGATTATCAACCTCTTTTTCGGATTGTTGAAGTGCCAATCTCACTCTAACCGGGTTGTTTACAAAACCGGTGCCAACCTCACCTCAATCTCAATATGGGAATGTGTTTGGTATTACAAGCAAAAAACACTTTAGAAGTATGATAATACAATGAGAAACCTAGAGTGATTAGCAAGCACACTTAGAAGAAATAAATACAAATTTTGGCTCAAGTGTGTGAATATGTGTTTGGATGAGTTAAACTTTGAGAGCTCTTTGAAATCAATGGATTAGGTTTGGTATATGTAATAAATGCTCAGCCAACCTCCAACTTTGAGTGAAAAACGAGTTTATATAGAGTTTGGGAAAAAAACTAGCCGTTTATAGCCGTTAGGGGTTAATTTTCGAAGCCGTCTGCCGCGAACCGGAAGTCCGGATGGGGAACCAGAATTCCGGTCTGGAAGCAACCGGAATTCCGGTTGCCAATCCGGAATTCTGGATGGCAAACAGAGAGCAAAATCCGAATTATGCCTATTTTCCCCTTTTTCAATTCTTTATAACTTTTAGCTCGTTTATCCGATTTCAAAAATTCCAATTGCGTTACGACCGTATTGAGATGTATTTTCTTAAAAGTGAATTTAGGATATTTATTTCTCATTTTAAAAAAATCACCATTTTTAGTACGTGAGTGAGCCAAATTTTATACTTATGACTTAAAGTATACTTGCAATCACTTTACAAGACTAAGAAATGAAATTAAACCTTTATCTTGAGTTTCTTGAGTCTTGAAATCCATTTCAGGTCATTTCCGGAAAATTTGGTAAAATAACCATTTTGCCCTTGGTCATAAGTTTGACTTTGAAATGCTAATTCACTTTGGTTTTTGCTACTAAATCAAAAAATCATTAGTAACAAATAATAATCAAATATTTGTTAATCATCAAAACAAGGAGACTTAAGAGTTTGGGTCAACATTAAGCACTAGAATGTTTCAGGGGAAAACAGAACACTGAGGAAAACACATTCTCAGCTTCTTCTTCTCTCTCTCTCTCTAACACTTGGGGGTTTTGCTAAATTTTGAGGAGGAGAGGCTCAAAACATGGAGGATTGAAGCTAGGGTTGAAGTGGAACAACATAAAGGTCGTGATTCTTCTTTAAGGCAAGGTATTGCTCTGTTTTCTTGGTAAATCGCAGCTGTGGTTTAAGTTTTTGCAGAGTTTTAAACAAATGATTGGGTTTTGATTTGGGTTAGAGATTGAGTTTGGTATTTTAGGTGTTTGTACTACTTATAATGTGTTGTTTGGGGTTTTAAACTCATTTGGGACTTTAAGGCAAGTTTGGGACGAGATTTGGGAGCTTTGGCTCGGGGAAAAATGGTGGAAAAACCCAGTTTTTCTGGGTTCACTTAGGGGCATCGCGACCCTGTTCTTCCGAGCTGCGGCGCTGGGATGATCCAGGGCAGGGGGCCTTGGCTGCGTGCCGCGGCGTCTGTAAGGTTGTGCCGCGGCGCTAGGCCATTTTCAGGGCCCATGATTTTTGTATTTTCAGGGCATAGGCCCAGGGTCTCGGGGGACGATTTCACCACCCCGTGTGGGGGAATTAGAGGTCCCGAGAGCACGGGATTGGTCCCGGGGTTCTATTATTGAATTGAATAGTAATTAGAATGCTATTTATGGGTTATGACTAGGTTACCGCTAGGGCTCGGGAGAGGATCATTCTCGGGGTTGTGCTTGCTTGCTTATTTACTTGTGCTTGGAACAAAGGTAAGAAAATTGCACCCGATGCGTGAGATATGTGATTAGGGATCGACCTTGTTATTGAATGTATTATGATTAGGGCTCGACCTTGTTGTTGAGTATATTATGATTAGGGCTTGGCCCCATTGTTGAATGTATTATGATTAGGGCTCGGCCCTGCTGTCAAATGTATTATGATTGGGGCTTTGCCCAACTATTAAATGTACTATGACTGAGGCTTGGCCTAAATATTAAATGTAATATGATTGGGTTTTGGCATAGCTGTTAAATGTGATATGAATGGGGCTTGGCCCAACTGTTAGATGTAAACATGATTAGGGCTCAAGTCTAGCTAATGAATATAATTATAATTATGCATGTGTATATTTGTGTAAGTACGTTGCAATGCATTGTATTTGTGCATGATAAAAGTAGTATATGTATGTCTGTTCCCGATTGGGAAGCTTGGTTGATAAGTCAGAGGCCTATCTATTGTACCTAACCAAAAGCTTGGCCTGCTAGTTGAGGGCATACTTGAATAAAAAAGGGCTTGGCTTATAAGCCGAAGGATTAAAAAGGGCTCGACTTATGAGTCGAGGGTTTACAAAGCTCGACTTATGGGTCAAGGGGTTTACAAGGCTCGACTTATAAGTCGAGGATTTACAAGGCCGACTTATAAGTCGAGGGATTACAAGGTCCGGCTTATAAGTCGAGGGTTTACAAGGTCGACTTATAAGTCAAAGGATTACAAGGCCCGACTTATAAGTCGAGGGTTTACAAGGCCGGCTTATAGTCGAGGGTCCACAAGGCTTCACAAGGATCGACTTATGAGTCGAGGGTTTGCAAGGCTCAGCTTATGAGTCGTGATCGGCATTATGCGCGTTGAGCGCAAGCCGTTATGGCTTGGGCACCCTGGGAGTGCATTATGCACTTGACTGGTTCGAATGCCATAGGAATGAACAGGAGTATGACACACACTTGCGTGACTCTATGGTCACTTACTTGTATAGTGTGTATGCACGGTTTCGGTTATTACTGTTAAGCATGCTGTTATATTCTGTGGACTATCTGGATTTGTTAATGTGTTTTCTTGCTGATTCTTTTGGCTCACGGCTGCTTTATGGTGTAGGTAAGGGTGAGGACAACCTTGGCTAACCATAAGATGGAGAGGGTTAAGGGTGATGTGGGCATATGCAATCTGCTCGACCGCCACGACCGAGGTACCACAGGGGAACCAGGGTTGGACACTATTTTGCCGCTTAGGTCGGCTTACTTTGTAATCCCTGAGTTGTAAACAAATTTTCAAACTTGTATTTTTGGGATCCCATGTAAAGACTAAAGTTTTCTTTTATTGGAAATATTTATTCGTTGACCAAGATTTTTAATACATGAACCCTTAGTGGCTTTATCACATGTTTTTGTCCAAAGGACTCGTTTAGCGAGTCCCGCACTAATTTAAACACACATAGTAAAGGACCCTAATTAGCAGGGCGTTACATAGATCATGGCCCCACCAAAGAAAAATGTTGCGAGCTCCTCCACCCAGAACACGAATAAAGATAAGCAGATCGCGTTTGAATCTCCAATTCCTCACTTCGGCCCAGTGGTGGAGAGGGAGATTGTTGTCGACCCTGACGCTTTTATCGAGACCAAGCACATTGTGTCCCAAATAGCGTTGTAGGGGAAAGTGAAAAAAATACTGCTGAGCCACAAGATCGAGATGGGATGGCCTCCTCGCCCGACCTCCGTTTGAAGGAGAGCGGAGCTACGCCCCCCTTCAGGATGACTTTGGGGCTTGGATTGATGAGCACCTGAAGATGTGTGCTTTCCTCCCATTAGACCAGTACTTCATGGATTTTATCAACATATGTCAGACTGGCTCCATTCTAGCTCCCCCCGAACTCGTATCGACTTTTGGCGGGGTTGAAATATCTGTTTCTGAGGCACGAGTGGGAGGTCCCCACCCCGATAGATATTTAGTACTTCTTTCGCCTCAAGGCCAATCCTGATAAGAAGGGGCGAGGTGACGGCTTTAACTACCTTACTCGCTTCCCAAACTTGGCATCCGTCATTGACCTCCCTAGCCACCCAAATGATTTAAATACCAGTTCATTATTGCAAATGGGTTCAAGAACTGCGATCACCAAAACTTTAACCACCCTTGTAAGTCTCTTAACTTTATGAATTCTGTACGCGAACTCTTTTATCATTTTCACAATTTTTTTTTGTTTAATCCTTCTAATTGAGTTCGTTCCTTGTCAGATATATTCATGAGGAAAAATGGTCTGAGACCCTTGGGTGTAACGCCCCAACTCCAGGGACCGTTACGGTGTGCCTTGTAAACAGTGCTAAACTCGCTAATCGAGTCATTTGGCCAAAATCGTGAACTAAGTATGATTAGCGGTTTAGGGATTAAACATTTTGGATAAGTTGTAACGTTTCACCAGAACGTTTAATATATATACATTGGGATCCCGAGAATAAAGTTTCAGAGTTTGTTACAGAAAATATATACAATAAGTCGTCCTAGGCGGCAAAACAGGGTTCAACCCTAGTTCCACTTTAAACCTCGGCCGTAGCGGACGAGCAGCTGCATATGTACACGTCATCACCTAAGCTCTCCAACTCAAGGACGGTCCAGCTTCCTCTTGCATTTACCTGCACCACGTAGCACCCGTGAGCCGAAGCCCAGCAAGAAAACCCAATAAAGTATGCTATAATGTCAACAACGATCATAGTAACCTTTCAAGACTATCAGTCCAAACAAATAGGTGACAATAGCCAAAAGTCACAATACTGAGCATCGCTCCTTCTAGCCATGTGACGATAGGGTCACCAGGGCTTAACTGACAAGTGATCCTTTCATAAGTTTGATTAGGACAGGTGCATGGTGAATGGTCACCAACATAACCTTCCTCCCGACCCTAGAGTCGTGCAATGGACAGCGTCCCTTGGCCATGTGACAAACAGTCACCGGGGTCATATACCTTGGCCATAAACATCTGGTCGTAGACCAGGCAAGCGCTTAATAGTTCTACGACCTTAGGGTCGGTCTGGCATTAATGCCATAGAGCCATTCAATGCATGATTCTCGACTTAAGCTTGATTAGGACAGGTGCAAGGTGATTAGTCACCAACATAACCTTCCTCACGACTCTAGAGTCGAAACTATGGACAACGTCCCTTAGCCATGTGACAAACGGTCACCGGGGTCATATACCTTGGCTATAGTCATCTGGTCGTAACCAGGCAAGCGCTTATAAGTTCTTCGACCTTAGGGTCGGTCCCGCATTAATGCTATAGAGCTATTCAATGCATGATCATCAACTTTAGAGTCGGTCCCTGACTAGTCAGTGTCGTTCACGAGTAAGACATGCCACCAATCATATATCACATGTTCAATATCCATAAACAAGGTATCTAGCATGCTCACTAACAGATACCAGTACAATTAGGACCATGCACAACCACAGAGGCTCAAGCTCTGAACAATCTCATACCCAGTATACAAAGCATGTCCTAATCACATGTTCCTCATGCACCGTATGCAATATATCCAACAATCCATCATGCACCTATAACAGCCATGCATGTCACGTTTAATAGTCAACCAACACACATCAAGAATAGCCATGCGTGTCATACATAATAATCAACTGACATGCATCAATGATAACCACACATGTCATACTCATTAATCAACTAACATGCATCATAATAGCCATGCATGTCACATATACACAGGGTGCAGTTTTCTTACCTCAAAGCCGAGCTAGAACGATTAAAAGAACGACCCTTGAGAACGATCAACTTTTAGTCCTTTAGCGGTCACCTTGAAACCTGTTTTGAATCCCCTTTAATGGTTGAAACAAGTCTCCTAGCTGCCACCTTTGATTTCCAAGCTTAACTTCTTGATTTGGGCTCTCAAAATTCAAAGAAAAGAGAAGGGAAAATCTTGTACGGGAGAGGAAGGAAGAGAGGATGAGGATGGCTCTGTTTTTACTCTGTTTTCCACAGCCCTTTATGCCATATATATCCTTAGGGCCAAAAGACCAAAATACCCCTAAGCCAAATAAACCCCTCTAAAGTCTTCCGAGGGTAAAACCGTCCTTTCTCGCCTAACTCGTTAATTATAATTAACGCTTCCCAATTCCCGCTAATCTCAAAATCCTCAAACACCAATAAATCATATCCCATTACCCTTTAATTCTCGGTAATGCTCTAATCATTAAATTCACCCCGAGACTCACTCCGAGCCCCGAACTTAAACCCGTTATGACTAGACTGAACACTTACACCTCATGATCGTCTCATGTCGATAGCTCGAGCCAATCCACCTTATAATGTGACTATACTAATTAATCACAATCACGCACCCAAAATAAACAAGTACGCCCACAATGGCCAAATTACCAAAATGCCCTTGCATTATAAATATGAGCCCATATGCATGCATTCACCATCATATAATAATATAATTCACATAAACATGCATATAATCATTAAATATCATAATAAATCATTTATGGCCCTCCCGGCCTCCTAATCAAGGTCTTAAACCTTATTAGGCAATTTGGGGCATTACATTGGGGGTCAATACGAGACGCTGTCTCGTCTTCCTTCGAAGGAGAAAGACTTTCGTCAGGTAGTGAATGATGCTACCATGGTGGCTTGCAACCTGATCAGTAAAGGCCAGACGCTGGCTATCAGGACCTGAGGTCCACCTCCTGTTCTTTTTGAGCTCCCCCTCCTCAAGAAGTCTTGCCCGCCATTGAAGACATTGAGGAAGAAGAAGATGTGGCATCGCTAGTGTGCAAGAGGAGAGTTCCTAAAGATGTGTAATGCCCAGACTAATTCTAAGACCTCGAGCCATTAAAAACTACTAACATAGCTACTAATTTGAAATACATACGTAAGAAATAACATATTTTTATTTAAAACCCAAAATATTGTGCAAAATACAAAGTAAAGTATGGGTACCCATTGTTATGAAACATAAAACATAACTTTAAATTAAATGTTTTAAATACTAAGAGCGGAAATACATAAGAACATAATTTAAAAGACTTTAAACAACGTCATCCTCGATCTTCCAGCAGTCCATTCATCCTCAACACACATGCCAAGCTGCCACGAATATTTCCCGCCTTCCATGTTCATTTTCCTACATCAAGCTAAAAAGAAAGGAATGAGCCTAATGCCCAGTAAGGAAAATCTACTAACAACATATATCATAAATCATAAACATAAGACTATATCATAAAAATATACTATAAAACATATGACTATAAAAATGTATATCATATAGGACTACAATGTTAATGGCCATTAACTCATTAACATGGTATGTGATAAAACCATTTAGGTCCTTTGTCTACTAATTGAGATAGGTTAGATCACAACTATAGTATATGATAACCCATCTAGGTCCTCTGTCTACTAATCGAGGTAGGGAAAATCATAACTCTAAACCATGAAAATGATAAAAATTCTTGGGGCTTGCTATCTAAGCAAGCCATATGCCCAAGCGACTACAAAACATATTTATACATATACATATCATAGCATAAAACATATCATAACATAAACATATAAACACATATAATCTAATCTATTTTCCTTACCAAAAATCGGGATATGGAGACAAGAACGGGATTTGGAACACTTCTAAAACCAACAGTAAGAATCATGAGTTTCTAAAGAAAGGAGAAAAAAGAGAACTAAACCATCAAAGAAGAAACTTACCGAAAACCTTAAGTTTCAAGAAACTTAAACACCTAACCAAGAATCATAAACAAGAGTTAGGATCTGAAAGAAAATAAAAGAAAATAAAGAGCTATGAAAAACTGAACTTAAGGATAAGAATACTTTGAATAACTATGACTTGACCTACACCTCGAAATAACACTATATCTCACTTTCCAAGTGTTTAGAAAAGCTTAGATTGGAAAAGCTTTTATCCCAAAACCCAAGTGTTTCTCCTATAGTAAACTTAGCAACTTGGATGCTCTGAACAATGCTTGAATGATGAATGAAATGGCTGAGTACTAGGTCCTATTTATAGAATTCAGGGAGTGAAACTAACCCCTTTTAATCCGAATAAGTAAATGAATATAAAATGAAAAAGATTTGAATTGTTGTTCAACAGATGCCCAGAACTCGGTCAAAATCGTTCAAGGGCAGGTCCGAGTGGTTAAGGCTATTTTTAAAATTAAATCCTCAAGTTTCAAAAATTCACTCCCAGGGGCGATATAGCCTACCCTGGGCGATATATCGCCTAGACCTATATCTTGAGCCCCGTTCGTTCGTTCATCCGAAGTCGACGTATTTTCTGTATCTCTTGTAGGTGATATATCGGCCCCTATAGCTGCAATATATCGGCATACGTTGATATATCAAACATGTATTTGCACTTTTTTGGCATATTTTTAATTGATTAAACAGGTTTGACTGAGTCAAAACGTAATCCTAACAGCTGCTAAAAGGTTCTAGAGCTTCTAGATCTTTCTTTTATTTAATCTATTCATAAAAAATACTTAAATCCTTAATTAACATTATTATGACAAGTGTCACATTCATAATAATTCTATCTAAACCTTTGGTTATAATAAATAATATTTCTAGGACCAACAATATTAATCAAACCTTATGTTATAATTAATATTTCTAAACTATAGGTTAAACTTATAAAATCCATAATTGTTGCTATGAGTTTCCAACTAAGTCCCGGCTTGAACCAAAATCCACGGAAACTAACATATTATAAACTACTACTAGCTACTACTACTACTATCTAGCTAAGTAAAATTATGAGACACTACAAGATGATCAGGGTCCTGATCCTGAGCGAGTTGCGTCCGGGGCAGCAGCCGACACTTCCGGCCAAGGTAACCCATATAGAGAAATAGATCGGGTTGCTGCCAGTTTTAGGTTAATTTGCTTCAACCCCCATCAGCTCGTTAGTCGACATCCTACTAACCCAGACCTGAACACAACACTCATCTAGTGTGTGGATCATCTGGTGTTACGCTATAGTCATAGCTACCCCAGATGCACCATTGTGGTTGACAACACCCTCCACTTTAGGTCCTCCATATTTTAGGAATATGGGTCAAATCGTATGACATGGCCTTCCTTACATCAGGGTGTATTCTCCCCCAGCTTTAGGCAGTATGTAGATGAGTCCGGCTTAGAAGAAGAGCCTGAAACCCTTAGGACCTAGGATGTAATAGTTCTAGACTCTCCCCCACCTCCGGTAGTCCAGAAGTTAGAGGTTATACCTAGCCCAGTTTATAACCCGAGCTGATCATAGTAGATTCCTCCCCTAACTTGGAGGCTAGGGTTCTTTCTCTTGTTCTTGTCTTTTGCATTACTTTGACTAACTATCCCTTGTATATGAATCTTCTGCTCATTCATTTTCAGGTGAAGAGATGGACTTGCCAGATGCCTCGGATTTAAGGGGTACCTTTAAGGCTGGCGAGGCTGGAGCTAGGCCCGTGGTGAAGAGGCCTAGATTGCCAAAGAAACACACCTCCAAGACTGGAACTTCCATTGAGTCTCCATTCAAAGACAAAGGTGCCAGGTCCAACCGAGAACAGCAACAATAGACTCAACCCCCAGATCTTGTGACAACAGTCATAGTTCTTGAGGCTCCTCCTCCTCTCCCTCAACATGTACCTCCTTCGGCTCCTCAAGTGATCCAAGGAGAAGCTCCCTCCGTTCAGATCCAGGTCCAGCCACTCGAGCTGGAAAGGATCCTCGAAGTGTTTTGGGGGACTGTATACGAGATGGCGAGCCATATGGGGGGCCACACTTATAGAGCCAATGTCAAGGATTTGAGGGCCATGGAGGAGCGCACTTCTGAAGAAGTTTTCGAGTCCGCTATGGGGATGAACCTCACTATGATCCCCTTTCATTCTTCTAGCATTTCTTTTTCTTTTCCTCTCTTTTTTTACTACCCTTGACTTGCCTCTCCCTTTTGCAGTCTGTCCTGGCTCAACTCCACAGCATTGCTCGGGTTCGTACTAGGAATGATGAGCTCCAAGCCGCCCTGAGCGCTGCCGAAGAGGGCGAGCATTCTGCAAAGATTGCATTAACTGCTTCCCAAGAAGGCAAGAGGATTGCTAAGAATAAGGTCATGGAAATGAGCCGTCGATTGGAGAAGTTGCAGGCTAAGAATGAGGGCCTCAAAAAGGAGCTTGCAGAGTCGTCAAACTCAATGGAGGAGATACTTTATAGGTGCTAGGTTTTTAATGAGGACATGAATTTTTCTTTCATGCAACCAAGGTTTTGGGAGCCTTTTCCTGCCAAATTCAAGATTCGATTCTCACAAGAACCCTCTGAAACCGTCGAGGCTTCCGATGTTACTGAAGGGGATGGCGAGGAAGTGACATCCTCCGAGCGAGTCTACGGACCTTAGTGATTTCTTTCATTTATTTTATATTTTGTAGCTAAGTCCCTAGGGACTAAAACAATCACCTTCGGGCTCAAATCGAGGTTTTTTCCTCCTCGAGATCACTATATGTTTTTTAATACATATTTAATTTATGATCTTTTCGTGTTCCCCTTTGTCTATTGTTTTCTCATGTTTTTGAATTCTTGGATTCTTGTACACTCGAAAACTTAGGGGTTGTCTTTGGATCGAGATAGATTTTTGATGGCTCGACTAACTAATTTTAGTTGATATCTTAGTTTTATCCAAGATTTTGCCTGCCTAATTACGTTATACCTGTTAGGATTCAAGCCTCGTACCTGGTCGTTTCCAGGGGTTTTAGTCTGCTTAATAACATTGTACATGTTAGGAATCAGGCCTCGAACTTGGTCGTATCCATGGGTTTTAGTTTGCTTAATAGCATTGTACCTGTTAGGAATCAGGCCTCAGACCTGGTCGTATCCAGGGGTTTTGTTTTAGAAAGTTCTCAATCTTAGTCTGTGTTTGGAATTTGAAAATCCGAGCTTTAAAAAGCCCTTGAATAATCAATTCTTCCAAACTCTAAGTTTCAGATTCCATCCAAATACGCTGAACTCTTTAAAAAGTTATAATCGGTTATGTTCCCCCCCAAGCAACGAGAACTTATAAATGTTATAGGTTGCTTTTACAAAGTGAGCCCGCGATAATAAACAAAAAAATTGAATACGTAATAATCCCATTATTATTAAAATGAAATGGCTTTTATAGATAAGCCTTACATAAACAATAATTCCAAAAAAGACAACAAAATCATTGATAATACTTTTTGAGGTGTAGGGCATTCTAGGTCCGTGGAACTATTTCTCCACTTAACCAAGCTAGCTAGATCGTCCCTTCACGCAAGACCTCCATAATCTGGTATGGTCCTTCCTAGTTCGGCCCTAACACACCGTCCTTGAGATCTTTACTAGACAAAAACACCCTTCGGAGAACCAAATCACATAATCTGAGTCTGCGTCCTTTTACCTTCGAGTTGAAGTAACGAGTGATTTTCTGCTGATAATGGGTGAGCTATAATTGTGAAGCTTTTCGTTTTTCCTCGATTAAATCAAGGGATGCACTTAGTAGCTCATGGTTTTGATCTTGACCAAAGGTCTTTTGTCTGTGGGTCGCCACCAGCACCTCAATCGGGAGCATAACCTCGCTTCCAAAGGTCACATAAAATGGGTATGTCCCGTGGAGGTTCGATGTGAGGTTCTATAGGCCCAGAGTACTTGCGGGAGATACTCGAGCTATAGTCCCTTGGCCTCATCTAATTGTTTCTTTATGCTCGCCTTTAGGGTCTTGTTTTACGACCTCAACCTGCCCATTAGCCTGAGGGTATGCTACCGACAAAAAACTCTTGGTTATGCCATATTTTTCACAAAAGTTTGTGATGAGATTGGTATCGAACTGAGCTTTGTTGTTAGACACGATCTTTTTAAGGAGCCCAAATCGACATATGATATTTTTTATGAAAAAATCCAGGACTCTCTTTGAGGTGATGGTTGCCAGAGGTTCGGCCTCCACCCACTTCGTGAAGTAATCGATGACGACAATAGCATAACAAACTACTCATTTTCCTATTGGCAAAGAACCAATCAAGTCGATTCCCCATACTGAAAATGGCAAGGGGATGAGATCATGGTTAGCTTGATGGGAGCAGCACGGGTAACTATGGCGAAGCATTGGCATTTGTCACATTTATACACATATGAGATTGAGTCCTTTGTCAGCGTGGGCCAAAAATTTCCCAATCTCAGTACCTTCAGAGCCAGGGTTTTCCCCCCAACATGGTCTCCGCAGAAGCCTTTGTGTATTTCTTGCAAGATAGTCTATGCTTCCTCAGGCAGAACACACCGTAAGAGAGGTAGCGAATGTCCTCTTTGATATAGAATCCCTCCAACCATAACAATCGCGGAGCATGATACAACAACTTTCTTGCACCCTTTTGATTGTCAGGTAACTTTTCAGTTGTGAGATACTCCACCATGGGGGTCATCCAGATCGATTTTATGTCAATCATTCCAACCTCAACCATTTCTGCTACTATGCTCGAGCTTTCCAAGAATTCCACCGGAACTACATTCAGTGTTTTCGCCTCTTTTGCGGTAGCAAGTCGAGCCAAAGAATCAACATTGGAATTCAGCTCGCGGGATACTTGTTCAACGAAGCTAAAATCGAATTCAAACAACTCACCCTGAACCTTGGCTAAGTAGGTCGCCATCTTGATACTGCGAGCTTGGTATTCTCCCAATATATGATTGACTACGAACTGGGAATCACTATAACATTGGATTGCCTTTGCTTTTAGCTTTTTCGCCCTACCAATAAGGCCTCATATTCGGCTTCATTATTAGAAGCTTTGAATCCGAACCTGAGAGCTGTATGGAATCGATGCCCTTCAGGTGAGATTAAAATTATCCCAGCCCCCAATTTGTTTTCATTAGAGGATCCATCAATGAAGATTTTCCACAATTCCTGCACTGGTTCTCTTGTCGGCTCGTTCTAAAAACCTGTGCAATCCACCACAAAGTCAGCGAGGACTTGACTCTTGATTGTTGCGTGTGGCATATATAATATTTCAAACTAGCTGAGTTTGATGGCCCGCTTTAGTAGACATCCCGATGTTTCAGGTTTTTGCAAAACCTGCCTTAAAGGTTGGTTTGTTAAAATGTAGATAGTGTGGGACTGAAGATATCGTCTGAGCTTCCTTGAAGCCAAAATAAGACAAAACGTGAGCTTTTCTATTAATGGATATCGGGACTCAGCTCTGAGAAGTCTCTTACTTACATAATATACTGGTTTTTGCTCCCGATTTTCCTCTAAAACTAGCACAGCACTGACAGCATTCCGTCACGGCCAGATACAGAAACAAACATTCCCCAGACGCTAGTTTTGATAGTACGGGTGGTTCAACCAGATGAACTTTCAGGTTGTGAAATGCGTGTTCGCATTCTTCGGTCCACTCGAACTTCTTGTTTCCTCTGAGCAAGTTGTAAAATGGGAGACACTTGTTAGTGGATTTTGAAACGAAGCGATTTATGGCCACCACCTTTCTAGTTAAACTTTGTACTTCCTTGTGCGACCTAGGCGATGGCATTTCCAACAACGATATGATTCTCTCTGGATTTTCCTTTATCCCTCTTGTGTTGACTATAAACCCTAGAAAATTTCCCGACGAAACTTCAAAAATGCACTTCTAGGGATTTAACTTCATGGCATACCTTCTTAGTACGCCAAAACATTCTTCCAGGTCAGATACATGGTTATTAGCAGTATTTGATTTAACGAGCATATCATCGACATACACCTCCATGTTTCTTGGCGAACATTTTGTTGACTAATCGTTGGTACGTAGCACCGGCATTCTTCAGCCCGAATGGCATAACTTTGTTGCAGTATACGTTATGCTCAGTCATGAAGCTGGTATGTATTGGTCTACAGAGTTCAGTGCGATCTGATTATCCAGAATACGCATCCATGAAATACATGAGCTCGTGACCGACTGTGGCGTCTACCAACTGATCAATACTAGGTAATGGGAAATAGTCTTTAGGACAGACATTGTTGAGATCAAAGAAATCAATGCAAGTTCTCCACTTCTTGTTCGGCTTCGGGACCAGAATGGGGTTTGCAACCCAGATCGGGTATTTTGCTTCACTGATAAATCCGCATTTAAGTAGGCAAGCTACTTATTCTTCCAATGCTTCCGCCGTACTTGCTCCAAAAGCCTTCGTTTTTGGGACTTCGTAGGCACATTCTTGTCCAAGTTCAATGCATGCATTATTATACTCAGACTGATTCCCACCATATCTTCATGCGACCAGGCAAAGATGTCCATGTTCTTCCTCAAGAATTCGACCAGCTCCTTCTTCCTTTCAGCTCCAAGATTTTTCCCAACTTTTACAACTCTTGAAGGCATTTTTGGATCAATACTGATTTCATCGAGCTTCTCTACAACTTTGAGCTTAGATCTATCTTCGCCTATTCGTGGGTCAATGTCTTCCTATTGGGCGACCTCGTTATCCCCTTCTCGAGGTTCTTCCGTCCCATGGGTAACTTCCATTACCCGGGACTCCTCACCTTCTTCGTCTATGACCATTGCCTGCTGCTCGGGTTATGATTATCCTTTCATGGCTACACTGCAGCATTCTCGGGTGGCGAGCTGGTCTCCATGTACCGCGCATATGGTATCAACAAAACTTTGCTCCTAATCATTCAGTTGTCAACAATCATCAGTATTATGACCGATGTCATTATGGTATCGACAAAACTTTGAGGGATCTCTCTTCTCCCTCTGATGCCTTAATGTCTCTGGTTTCTTCCATGGAAGGTGTTATCCAAAAAACTGGCATAGATGACGTGGCAAGTGATTCCTGGACACGTGGCTGACACTTGGAGGAACTCTGCTAAGATATCGACCAGAAGACACATTATAAGCAGTAGGCGGCCTAGTCTTACTTGCGACCAGTCTGGTCGATGGTTCCGCATGCAACATGGTGTTTCTATAAAGATCTTTGTAAATCCCAAAATTGACTCCCACAATCTCCTGAGTATCCGATTATTTAGGAGAGAATATCTGTAACAAATTCATGTAATCCCCCTTGAGCCTATAAATAGAGAAAGATAGCTCAAGGAAGGGACTTTTGGCTTTCGAATTATTTGAGACTAGAGTAATTCTATCTGAAATATTGTATTGTTCTTCAGAGGTTAGTGAAACTCATTGAACCCTAGTTCTTTGATCACTCCTTTGACTCTCACATCAATAACAATCTAAGTGGACGTAGGTTATTACCAGATCCTGGGGTCGAACCACTATAAAATATCGTGTTCTTATTATTTTCGTCATCACGTTCTTTTCAACGCATTCATCCACGTCAAGCGTATTTTGACAACGTGTCAGTTGACCAAAATCAGGGTCAACAGAAGGCGATTAGAGTTTGCCAGGAAAATATGTTCCTGTGTACCCATTAGGTCAGTGTAGGTGGCATAAATGGGTTTGAATTTTTCCCCAGACTTGTTTTTCTCTGAACCGTTCTAGTCGCCCTCACCATTCTCTTTCCTCTTATTGTTTCCCGCTTGGTTATTATGGGTAACAGGTTGAGCCGTAGCTGCGCCGCCTGCCACCGCTTCAGCGGGCTAAATAGGGACCTGGCTGGTTCCTGTGACAGCAGATTGCGCCTCTTCAAAGTTTATCCACTCCTGAGCTCGGGCCAAGAACTCATCTACACTTTTAACCTCTTTTCGCTGGAGCTCCTGCCATAGATCGCCTCCCACCAGGATTCTTGTTCTCATTGCCATGAGCTTGGAGCCATCATCAACGTCTTGGCGAATCTACTCAGATATGCTTTCAAGGACTTGACAAGTTGTTGTTTTATGTTGGCCAATGAGTCGACCTTTACGCAAGTTTCTACACTCTCTTGAACTCGGAAGACAACTTCTTCCAAGAGCTTATTAAATGTTTTTTGTACTTTTTGAACCACTTTCTGGGATAAATTGAGAGATTCCCGTGTATGCCAAGACTGATTCTTGTTGAAGTCATTTCTGGGAATCTTGGCGTAGTCCTCCTCTATCTGGTTGAACACACCTTCACTGGGCAGTCACGCACTTGGCTGGGCAGTCAGGCACTTGACTGGGCAGACATGCACTTAGCTGGGCAGACATGCACTTGACTGATCGGACATGGTCATGACCAATCGGCCAAGTTCACGTCGGACAAAGTCATGCCTGGGCAGGCAAGGTCATGCCTGGATAGGCAAGGTCATTCCAGGGTAAACAAGGTCATTCCTGGGCAGACAAGGTCATTCCTGGGCAAACAAGGTCATGCCTAGGCAGACAAGGTCATGTCTGGGCAGACAACCATATGACTGGTCGGACAAGGTCATGCCTGGTCGGTCATAACACTTGACTGGCCAGTCAAAATTCTTCATTGGTCCACCGGGCCACTCCTAAGCCAGATCACTTTATCACAACTCTAAGGAGCCAATATATTTATTGACTATTAATGTGCTGTTTACGGACTATGCACTGCCAATTGTCACCTCTATTGCCACGTCATCGATCTCCAATTTTTGGGGATAACAGGTAACATGTGCTTAAATATGGTATACATTTAATATAGATAATTCCCATTTACATAGGGATATGATTGCCTAACAGAATATACTCCTGTTATCTCAGACAATAAATGTGCAATACAGCCTGGGCATTAATGAGCGTATAGAGTGCCTCCGAGTCTCTTGGGATCCTTCAAAATGCATCATGACCAGGTTCATGAGCTGAACATATTCAGAACACCCAAAAGAGGATATGGCCGCTACATGTCTCAAGCTGGACCGTCATCATAAGAGGCGACCTGCTAATTATTTGCCTGTCGTGCTGCCAAGCCCTTAACTCAAGCTGCTCACATCATCATTAACTAGATGTTCTACTTGTCTGCTTTTTCCATATATTCATCTTCCAAATGTACCCCTAGCTAAGTGATTAAACTCGTGCTAATTTTTAGGGTACAACAGTAACCTATCTTAATACTAGTTACTTAACTAGTATTAGGTTCAATAGGTAATAACAAGTCAATCAAGTGAATATTAGAAGTGCTCAAATTATGTCTCATCTGAGAAATGAGGACAAGTCTGTTACTAAAACGAGGGTTAAAATTGAAAATGTTTTTTAATAGAATTCAGTCTTGAGAAGACAAATATTTTAGGGTAACAAAATATTGTAAGAGTTCCACCTATATAGACCTAGGGGTGGTGCCACCTCTCGTGAGAATTAGGAGTTTTTCTCAAGAAATTCTATGAATCATTAGTGCACATGGCCATTAACTGTGCAAAGCGAGACATTGAGGTCTCAAGTGAACATAGCAAAGGTGTGTGTGTTACCACCGGTTCGTTATTAAGGAAAGTTGATTCAATGGCTAGTGCAACCAAATTTTCAACAAACTTTGAGGTAATTACACTATGTTAAAGTTCAAGTTGAAAAATATTTTACTTTATGCACTAATACAATGGCGTAATATTGATTGATTAAATAAGTGTAACAAAATATTTGTTACTATGGAGAGAATATTTAATCAAGTGGAGGAGTGGAGGAATGTTATATTATTAAAATATAATGTTGATTAAATAAATGTGACAAATAAATTAAGGGTGTGACAAATCTATTTGTCAAATCTTGTAACATATATTTGGGTGTACAAAATCTGGTTACAATTTTGTAACTCCCAAAAAATCACCATATTTAAGTGTGTAAATTGGAGTTACACACTTTGAATTTGATTTATCATAATGCTATAACATTTTATAGCTGTTAAGGTGTGATTTGTACTACCATAAAAACTATATAAGTTACAAAAGCATATGTAACGTCTCAAATTTTCTAATAAGGCTTAGTGCCTTGATTAGCGTTTCCAGATGGCATAATTTAATTTATATGTGAATTTAGTTGAATACATATGTGTGATTGTGTGGAATATGTGAGTTATATTATGATATCACTGCTTATGCGTATAAAATGTTCTTGTGGGTCCGTTTTGGTTAAAAAAGACATTTTTGTAATTTTGGCATGTTGATGGTATAATTGTAATTATACGTGTTATGTGATTGAGAACATATTATTATGTGGATATATTTGCGATATTCGGCTTGAGCCGACCCTTTATGGAGAAATTTGGCGGAAAAGTCACAATGGGGATTTATACCCGGCTCGGGGTGAGCCAAGGGGTATTTTGGTAATTTTGTATATGTTAGAGAAATATTAGTAATTGGAGGATTAGTGTATTATTTTGGGACTTAGAGTGTTAATTGAGGTTTAGGGAAGTTTGGGGAAAATTGACTAATTTGCCCTTAGGGATGCCTTGAAGTGGGATCCTAGGGTGAGGATAAAATTGATGTGATTATAAATTATTTGAACCCCAATAATAATAATGAGACGCAAAAATCAATTTAGAACAAGGATGCCTTGGATCGTTCTAAAATCATATTCTCAAAAAAATAACAAAGAACATTGACCTGTTATCTAGAAAGAGATAAGAACCAAAGGTATAAGAAGGATAATTGATGCCACACTCAAGAAATGAGAAGGATTGTGAGTGATAATTCAAGAAACGAATGCCACAAGAAAGATGTTGATAAGTTCTAAGAAGTTCTTTGAAGAACCTAAATGAAAACACTCTCCAAAATATATTGATTCAAAAATCTACTTTGCAATCTCATTTCTCCCCCTATTTATACTTGAAACATCCCTCCAAGATTAGGAAAAAACCACATTTAAAGCATTAAATTGATACATGCATCAATATAGACCAAAAACCTTCAATTTTAGACTATTAGTCTTCTAGAAAGTAGCTAAATGGCTGAATACAAAAAGTCTAACTTTAACCAATCTAAATATAACTAAATGGCTTAAATAAAACATAAATATATGCCCATAAATACTCTAAACTCAAAGGCCACGTTTTTTGAAGTTAACTAGGCACTTTAAATTTCCTTAATAACATTGAATAGACATTAATCTCCATTTTGACTAATCTTGGACTTTATCTTTTCATAATCAGCTCATATTTCTTGGATTAGTCCATTAAGTGCTTCTTTTAACCTTCTAGCTCTTGCTCTTATAATTTCCCTAATTGGAACTTGCAATGGCACTTTTAGTATTGCTCCTTTATTCTCATCAAAATGGTCAATTGACCATTGATTTAGGCCAAGGCAACTGCAGCCCCTTCCCACGTTACCCATTCCCTCTCTCTCCCATTTTGCTTGTTCTCTCATTTTTCCAAGGAAAGACAATAGAATTAGAGATGAATTGGTGGAATTGAAGGCTAACTTTGAGGAATTGAATTGCAAAGTGAGAAGGTTAAGGGATTTGTAGTAGCAACCAGCTAGGAAATTCAAAATCTTAGCGAGGTAAGCACTTTGTTTTGGTGTTCTTGGTGTTTTTCAAAGTTTTGAGGATTACGGCAAATTCTAGTAATTTAGATGTTTCTAGAGGATTTCGTGGTGCTATTGAGGGTGGAAAATGAGTTGGGAGGGTGTATCAAGCTTGGAGTTTAAGTTTCAACTCATAATTCATACTTTATTTTCGAATTTGGGGTAAGTTCCTAAACTTAAGCTCCAAAATGTTGAATCTTTGAATTTTTGGGTTTTAGTGTGTTTTTAGGGTACTTTTTTTATTGGATGTTGTTTGCCTAAGCTATTAAAGGTTTTTGTGGTTGTAAATCTGCCAAAATACTGGTTTGGGTCGAGTTTTGGGTCTGGGAATGCAAGGGAATCGTGGTTCTTGAATTTGGGGAAGAACACTTGGGTTTCTAGGCATTTTTCAAGTTTTGGCGACCGCGCCAAGGTCCCAAAAACCAAGAAATTTGAATGTGGTTCGGGGTTTCGAGGCCTGGGGCACGACCACGCCAGTGCCCGAGAAACTCCAAAATTTATGTGTGCGTGACCGCGCCAGGTACTCTGAATAATGGTTTTGCTGATTTTTAGGATTAGGGTTTGGGGAGTTCGAAAATCCGTTTAGGGGCCACCTAGGGGCTCGGAGGACGTTTCTATCGTCCCAGCATCTGGGAATAGTAACTCTATAAGTAAGGGTTTGGAGTGAGCCTGAGGATTTGTATTAAATCCCTAATAAGAGTATGTTTATGTTGTGACTAGATTTTCTCAAGGCACATAATTAGAATTGCACTTGAGGTTGTATCTTCCTTCACACGGAACTTGAGGTAAGAAAAATTCACCCAAGCTGAAATTAAGGTTTGAGCCCCTGTGATCAATAGTCCTAGTGGGTTCGACCTGTATTTGCCATTATACTAAATAATTGGTAATACTAAAAAGAAAATCTTTAGTAAATTTGGTACGGTATACGACACACATCAATATGGAATTGATTTGGACTTTTTTTTTTTTTTGCAATGTTAGGTGCCAAAAAGAGTGAGCAAAACAAAGGGTCCTACATTGTGTCGCCCATTGTGAGGTGATGCATCGCCTGGTATGTAACAACTCAAAATGAGTTGTTTGAAACCTTTCCAAACGGTTGAAACAACTCATAAAACTCCAAAATCTTCCATTTAACACCATGAACGTCCAATTGATGTTTTTTAACACCCAAAGAGTTGGTGGAGTTTGAAAATCAAAAGGTGATCCAAAAATTCTATAAATAGGAGTCTTGTGTTCACTTGTAAGACACACCATTTCTATCCACTAGAGCACTTGACTAGAAATTCACCAAAAGACTTGATAATTCCATAAAGTTATTTCCATTTGAGAGGTCCATTAGTGCTTATAGAATAGAGGGAAATAAGATTTTGGACAAAGGTCTTGAACATTGTTCAAGTTGGTGATCCTCACTACTCTACACTTAAGGTGGTGTGAGTGTAAGAGTGTTCTTCTTATCTTTTGTTCTTATTTCTTTCTTCTAGTTTATTTATTTATTTGTATTGTTTATGCTTTGGGTTATTTTTCTATATATCTATCATCTTCCATTTTCATTTACTTGTAATATTTATGCTTTGAGTTGTATCTGTCTTCTACTTCATCATCATCATTTTCTAATTATTTGTAGCTTTTGCAATTGAGTTGTAACACTTATTTTATCTATCATCTTGTCTATTGTATTATTTTTGTCTAGAGTTGTATTTGGTTTCCATCATTTCCATTGGAACATATTATTTCTCTAACATTTCCTGGAATAGCACTGCTTATTGAAGTAGCTTGAGGTGGCTACCTCTATGTTGTGTTGTCACCTTCAAACAAGGCCATCTCAAATAATATGGAACTTTAGTTGTAACGATCCAAATTTACTAATAAGGCTTAAGGGCCTTGATTAGTGTGACGGGAGGGCATAACTGGATTATATGTGATTTAAATTATTAAAAGCATGTTTATATGATTATTTGGATATATGTGATGCATGACTATGTGTACTAGTATGCATGTAAGCCCTGATTAGGTTATAAGGGCATATTCGTAGTTTTGGCCCATTGAGGGGTGTTAATTGTTGAGACCACATTATTATGTGGATATATTTGCAGCTTGTGACTTGAGGCGATCCTAGTGAGCGGTCTAGCGAAAAAGTCACGGTGGGAATTTATACCCGGCTCGGGGCGAGCCTTGGGGTATTTCTGGGAATTTAGGAAATATATTGGAGTCTATTTGATATTGAGAAATATAATTGATGATTAGTTAGGTGTCGGGAAGCAAGCGGAAAAGATTAGAGACAATCAAGGAATTAGCGGTAATTGGGAGCAAATGACGAAAATGCCCCTAGATTGATTTAAAGGCTTAGGAATTATGGGAAGGAAAATTGGTCATTTTGTTTAAAAATCAGAGATAAGTATTATTTTTGCTTTATTGCTTTAGTGGAATGTGTAGAAAACTTTAGAAGTCTGAAGGAAGGAAAGAGACAAAAGGAAAAGAAAAGAAAAGAAGGAAAAACAGAAGTCTTGCTTTCTCTCTCACGGTTTAGGTTTCTCTCACCCTTTATGCTGGAATTTGAGGCTGAAATTATGAGGAACTTTAGGCTAATACTTCACACTTGGCCCCTTGATTTGGCTTAAGAAGTTAGCAAGAGTAATTCAGTCCATTTGAAGTAAGTTTCAAAGGGTTTTTCAGTTATGGTTTTTGGTGTTGAAATGGTTGTTGTAAGCTGAGTTTTGATGGGAATTCTAGGGAATTAAGCCTGTGGTTTTTAGGAGTGAAAGCTAAGAAGGTGTGGAAGATAAACTAGGTCGAAATCCTCCGTCAAAGGTAAGAAGTTCTAGCTTCAAAGTCCTGAATTTCTGTTGTTCTGCTGAGTGTTGAGCTTAAAGCTCAATCATGGTGAATTCTTTATCTTGGGGTGCATGTGGTTGATTTTCATATGGTTGGGTCTTATGCATGTTTTGGGATATGATTGAGGTTTGGAGAGGTTTGGCTCGGGGAAAATCGAAGAAAGAAAGTCTGGGTTTGGCTGTGCTGTGACTAGCGTTGTAGCGCTAGTCATTGGGCGCTACAGTGCTAGGCCCTATTGTTTCAGAGATTTTTGGCTCTGCTTGTAGCGCTATAGCGCCCTCTTTAAGGCGTTGTAGCGCTACCCTGTTTCCAGAAGGGGGTTTTTGGGTTATTTCTTAGGGTTTTTGCCCGGGGGCTCGGGGTTTGATTCCACCACCCCGTTTGGTGGAATTAGGGATTCCTGAGGGCTCGGGATTAGTCCCGAGGCTAGGTTTTGGAATTGAAGTTTGGTGATGATATTAATTTATGGCTGTGACTAGGTGTACGCTAGGGATCAGAAGGGATCGTGCTTGAGGGTTGTCATCATTGATCAAAGCTACCGAAATCCAAAGGTAAGAATACTGCACCCGGCTTTGTGATTATGTTGGGACTAAGAGCTTCCTATATCTGTATGATGTCATAGATGGTATTATGCCATGGGACATATGATAAACGACCTAAGAGTGTCTGAATCAATATTTGCGCACATGGCGCGGCTCGGCCACTGGTAGCTGAGGACAGCTTAATGTTCACTGATCTCGGTTTAAGCGGGCCGGAGTCAATGAGATAAATAGAGGGTGCGATCTAAGGGCGTCGACCCTGGTTATTATATGTGAATTGATTTTTAATGTCTATTGATGAGCTTGGTATGCTGAATGCCTGATTATGTAAATATTTTGGATTGTTGAGTATATGATCATACTATATGAGTTATCTGATCGTTTAATTGATGATTATGCTTTGTTGTTCTGTTTTCTTGCTGGGCCTTTGCTCACGAGTGCTATGTGGTGCAGGCAAAGGCAAGGGTAAAGTGGACCAATCCTCAGTAGGAAAGCTTTGAGGCTGAATGTACATAGTCAGCTGATTGGTCGCCACGGCCGAGGAGTGATATAGGACGGGGAAAGCCTAAATGTTTGTTTTGCCATTAGAGTGGCTAGTAGCTGTACTTTTATCCTGAAATTTTGTAAACTGTCTTTTAAACACTATTTCTTTTGGGATCCCATGTACTAAAATGTTTAATTATATGAAATGCAACTTTTGTGACCAAAATCTTTTAACCCTAGTTCAATTATAGCTCCGGTAACACGTTTCTAACTAAATGACTTGATTAGCAAGTCTTGCACTTTTATAAATACACAGTGTAGCGGTCCTGGCTATCCAAGGCGTTACATTAGCCATCATGTAAATGCAAGCTTTATTAATTAGGTTTTTTTATCATTCATAAAAATATAGGTTTTTTTTTGGTAAATGAGTCAATTATATAGCAAAACAAACAAAAAATACAGTAGCTGTACCAGTCTATACAGCAACTCAACAAAACTAATTACATCTCAAACATGTTATGAAACCAAGCTAACTCATCAACACTCACTCCTAATAAACCTGTGTAAATAATTCTATTACAAACATCCAATTTGATCATTTCGATCGTCTACTGAACATACCAAACTACACCATCCCAATAAGCTATATTTCTAACTCTCCATATATTATAGACAATGCTTGAAAGAATAGCCCAACTCACTAACTTCTTGAATCTACCCAACATGCTTCTTTTTATCCATTTAAAAATGCCTTCAAATGTACAATAATAGGTTCGAACTTTCAACCACACCAGAATGCTTTGAACACAATGAGCACTAAAAAAACAATTAAAGAAGATATGCTTATGAGTTTCCTCCTTCAAACCACAAATGCTACATCAAGGATCTATGCTCAAACCAAATTTTCTCATGCGATCCTTAGTTTTCAATCTCCGTAATAGATAAAGCCAAGTGAAGATTCTGTGTTTAGGAACACTTAATCTATTCCAAATATCAGCATAGGCAAACCTAGTTTGGTTGGCAGTGATTAAAACCTTATAGATTTCAGAGATGGAGTAGGAGTTTTGCTCAAACCTTTGCTTGGATAAACTGCTTTTGATTTTCCCTTTAATCCTCACAACCTGCTGCCAATACCAGCTACTATCACTAGGAGTTGTGTACTCCCACCAATCTTGGCCTTTTAGGTAAACCAAATGAACCCATTTCACCCAAAGGTTTTCCTTGTTCATTGAGATATGCCAAACATGTTTCCCAATAGCTGCAAAATTCTAGTAAGAAATATTTCTCAAGCCTAGACCTCCTCCAATCTTCTTTTTACACACATTTCCCCAAGATACATAACCGGGCCATTATACCCAGATGTACCATGCCAAAGGAAATCTCTACAGATTTGGTAAATTTTATCCAACAGGGCCTTCGGAAGGATCATAACTTGAGCCCAATAAAGGTGAATAGACATCAGAACTACATTCACAAGAGTTAGCTTGCCAGCAAATGACAAATGTCTTGTACTCCAAATTCTAATTCTATGAATCATATTCTCTGCTAAAACATTACACTCAGTCAACCTAATTCTTTTTTAGCATATCAAAATCCCAAGATAGCGAAAAGGAAGAAGGCTTTTGATAAACCCCGAGACCAAGAGGATTCAGTTCACTTCCTCTTCAATCATACCATGACAGTAAACCGCTGACTTACTCACATTAGTTTGTAAACCAAAAGTGTCAGAAAATCTTTTAAACCATTGCAGCAGAAGCACTATTGATTTGTAATCTCCTATACAAAACAGAAGAACATCATCTACGAAACACAGATGAGTTAATTTTAGATCCTTACACATGCAAAAATGGAAATCAGTCTTGCAAGCAACCTTAGCTAAGGTTCTTGATAAGTATTCCATACAGATGACAAAAAGAAGAGGAGATAAAGGGTCCCCTTGTCTTAAACCCCTCTTAGACTCAAAGAAACCATGAAGCGAGCCATCTAAAAGCAAAGAAACCGAGGAGTACGCACACAAATCATAATCAGCTTCAAAAACTTAATTGGAAAATTTAACGCCATAAGCATTTCCTCTAAAAAAAATCCCAATCAACGATATCATAAGCTTTTTTCAGGTCTAATTTGATCATGCAGCTGGGATGCACATTTTTCCTTCCATAGCGATGAACTATATCCTGACAAATCATGACATTATGAGCAATAAAACGCCCATGGATGAAACCCTCCTGATTTTGAGCAATTAGGCCTGGCAAAAATAATTCTGAGCCTCTCACAAATCAATTTTGTAGCCGCTTTATACAATACATTGCAACATGAACTTGGACGAAAATCACCAACAGTGGCAAGACATTGAGATTTTAGAATAAGGGTGATTGTAGTAGTATTTACCTCTTTGAGCAATTGCCCCGAATCGAGAAAGGATAAAACAGCCTTGCTAACTTCAGCTCCAATAAGAACCCAATTAGATTTATAGAAGCCGCTACCATAACCCTCCGGACTCGGAGCCTTCTGATTTGGAATGGAAATGATGGCTTGCTTAATTGCTTTTGGCATGTAATCTTGGAGGAGCAGCTGCTGATGCTCTTTAGAAACTAGAGGCCCCATGTTGATCACAGATCTTAGCATCTTTTTTCTGTTACACATTTGGGTACCTAAGAGGTCTTTATAAAAGGAGAGAAATGCCTCAGTTACCCCATCCTTAGGGTCCACCCAATTCCCATGCATATCCCGAATGGAGTAAATAGTATTGTGGGATTTTCTTTGTTTCAAGCTTTGATGAAAAAGCTTTGTATTGTCATCACCCTCCTTAAGCCAATTAGCCTTAGCCTTTTGTTTTAAAAAAGCCAAGTAATTTTCCTGGCATCCTCTATAATGATCACGGGCATCAAACTCTTCATTAATTTTCTCCACATTCAAAGGATCTGATTGAAGATAATGTTGAATCTCATGCATATGATGCATGGCTTGCAAAACTTGAGCAGGAAGATCCCCAAAATGCTCATTATTCAGCTCTTTAAAGGTCCATTTTAACCTTTTAAGCTTCTGGACCACTTGAACACATGGAAGTTCCTGAAACCTCATAGACCCAATTTCCTTAATTTTCTCTTGATAACTCGGAGCAGAACTCCTCATATCAAAATAGCGAAATGAATTTTTCCCCTATCAACTCCGGATAGGCTGACCAAAGAGCAGGGTTGTGATCAAACTCTCCTTCTGGTAAGAAAACAACTTCAGCAGTAGTGTATAGGGACATCTAATCAGAATTAGACACCACTCTATCTAATTTTGCATAAACCCTATCTTCTCCACTTTGCTTGTTATTCCAGGTATAGTAATTACTGGTGCATTTAATATCACTAAGTTCACAAAAATCCATGCAATCTTTGAAATCCAAGCAACTCGATTTGTGACCCCTCACAGTAATTCTTTCCTCGCCATACAAAGTTGCATTGAAATCACCCACCATAATCCAAGGATCAGCCGTATTCCTTTTGAGATTTTTCAAAGTATCCCATAAGCTCATTCTCTCACTAGGTTTGTTGAAGGAATACACAAAAGTAGCATGAAAGCCTGGCTTTCTCTTCGGTTGAACATAGCAGTGAATACATTGTTCGGTGCACAATAGAACATTAACATCAAACGACTCTTGCTTCCAAGTGAAAATAATTCGGCCCCTAGGATGCCTAGCTAAATTAGTTGTGAAACACCAACCCTGAAACAACTTCAAGTATAATTGCCCCAACCATGGACCTTTAATCTTTGTCTCAAGTAAACAAACCAAACCTGACTTCTTATTATAGAGGAAATTCTAAACCTCCTGCTGCTTCTGCAACTTATTAATACCCCTCACATTCCAACTTAAAAGTCTATCCATGGGGTTCTGGAGGTACTCCCCCTCTCACCATATTAGCACTCATGTCTCAAAGAATTGGATCAAACTGTAACTCTTCCTCATTATCATTCAGAATTCCAAAAGTATTCTCAACATTTACAGGAATCACCTTCTTTTAAGTAACTTTCCTAGCTGTATGCACCATCTGGACGCCTTCCTTATCTATGTCTTGTTTCCCTGTTCCGAAGGAAATAACATTCTCCATAATTGTGTTTTTTGAAACTCCCAGTCCGGTTGCATTTTCTTTGCTCTGTTCGAACTTCCCATAAGCCTCAGATGTTGTGACTATGTTCTTAGGCTGCCAAACTGCTTTATGCTTCATCTGAGTCTTAGCCTGCTATGTTTTCGACATTCAGATTCTTCATGCCCCATCCCTTTACATGTCAAACAAATTGTCGACTTCCATTCATAGTGAATGTCCAGGCGTATCACTTCATCTTTTTCATTCACAAAGCTAATGAAATTTGTAAAAATCTGAGTCAAATTTACCTCCATCATCACTCTAGCAAACTACAGTCGGTCCCTATTCTTCGTAGCCGAGTCTTCTCTGATTGGCTTGCCCACCTGACCAACAATCTTGAATAAAGAACGGGTGCCCCAATATTTTAATTCCAGATTATGAACTTGAACCTAAATTGGCACTGATTGGATATTGTCCTTCAAGAAACAGACATTAGGATCCCAAGCTTTGAGCATCAATGGCTTTTTGTCAAAGAAATGATAACCTTCTGCAAGTACCCTATCTCTGTTTTCCATGGAGGTGAACTGAATTAGAAAGAGGCCATGCTTCAATAATCCTATTTTATCAACCCTTGAATTCCTCCAAATTCGCCTAAAGTAACCCTCCATTACCTGGATTGGAGGATTTGCACCTAAAACCCAGCAAACCACTGATGAATTCCATAAATTTACCTCATCTTCTATGTCTTCTTCCTCAATTTTCACATAACCACCGCTAGGCCCAAACTCCAGAGAAACCTCCAGAACAGGTTCCTTTGAATCCACCATAACTTCATCTAAATTCTTATGAAAGATAGGAGGGGAAATATGTTTTCCAATGGTACCTTTTGATTTCGCAACTCTGGTCATCAACGTGAAGAAATTTCGACGAATCTCCAAATGCCTCTGCAACAAACTTTCAGTCTCCTGAGGAGTGAGAATATTTCCTTCATGAATCTCATATGGTTCACTATCAGAGAAATCAATCACCTCGATTCCCAGCAACTCATCCATAGATTTCTTTTTTTTGCCCACATTAAATGATGTCGGCCCTTTCTTCCTCACCGAATCATCCTTCGTCTTCATTGGAGTGCTCTTCTTCCTCACCAAAATTCACTTTCTCCTCCTCCTTGCCATAGCCGCAGCTCAAGCTGCAAGAGAGAGAAAAAAACTTCTACAAATATTATTTGCAAGTGGCTGTGATGAAGGTTATAAAATATAAGTTTTTTCTTAATTATAAAAATATATATAAATTTTCTACTGAAATTTTTGTGGATGGACAATTTTAGTTACAACAAAACTACACAAAATTATAATAAAGTTAATATTAAAAATAACACAATAATTACAATTAAAAAAACCTTAAACTATTGCATATGAACAATAATAAAATAATAAAATATGAAAAAAATATTTAACTAAGACAAACTTATAAAAATAATATTAATATGTTTCTTTATGTAAAACCCTAATTTGGTTATCTTAAATAGACAATATATTTTTTAACTCAAAAGTATTTTTTGACAAGTTTGAAGCAATTGTTCTCGTAGGTTTATGATCTGACGTGACAACTTGTTTTTTCCAGATTTGTTTTCTGAAGTCTTAATTCTCTAGCAATCATCATATTTGTTTATGGTAATTTTGTACTTGAAATTTCGTCCATATATATTGATATTCACTGAGAAAATATTATTTTATTTATAAGAAGACTTTCTTTAAATAAAATATACCTTTCATTTTTAGACTTTGAGACTTTTAGTCAATTGATTAAATAATATTTTGTGATATTTTTTATTGAAAAATTCCGTGGTAATGGTTGGCTGTGAAAAGAAAGATTAAAAAAAATGTAGTTTCATTATTTGAAAAATGAAACTTTGTGTAATAAAGAAATGAATTTCAAATTTCAAATTTAAATAATTTTCTAATCATTTACTGCAGATCATGTGCTAAACTAGGAAATGATTTGAAATTCAATTGATCAATGTATTCGCTGGAATGAATTTGGACTGTCAGTCTGTTCAGATACATTATTTGTTGAGTCAGTTTCCCAATCTGTATCAACAGAATCTCACAGACTTGTGAAATTTTCTAAATAAAGAATTTGTGCAATTCTCTCTTTGATTTTTGTAGATTTCGTGAACTTCTTTTAAAGACCATTTCAACTATAAATAAAAGACCAAGCAGCCACAAATCCTTAGCTCTTTCACTTCTCATTTTTTAATATCATTTGTATTTTTGACAGAGCTCTTTTTGTGAGATGAAGAATGAATACCTTAATCTAGTATCTATGAGTTGTGTAGTTTCCTTTTGTATTCATCTATTTCGTGAAGAAACAAGTGTCATCCATTGATCACGAGTTCAACAATCTTCGGGAGAAAATTTTGCTAAGAATTTCTTCGTGAGAAGAAATCATTCATCAACCTTTGAAGGGAGTTCAAGAGCGTTGGTGTCTCATCAAGAAACTGGATTTTTGAAGGGTATACAAAAACTTACAGCGTAAGTATAGAGGGAGTATATCTATGTATAAGCCAATTGTGATTTTGTACTTTGTGATACCTTACTAATCAGTTTCATCTTTGGGCATGGCCCCGTGAACTAGGTTTTCCAAACCACATAAAAAATCTCTGGTGCTGATTTTTTTTATACTCGCTTTTTTATTTCTATAATAATCTGCTCAAACAACTGGCTTAGTCGTTAAATCAGATTTAGATTCTATCAATACAACTTAATCACTATTCTGCAATCTATTAAGTTGTTTAATTTAATCACTTAGTAAACATTAAAATATGAAATTTCACTTTCCTTTGAAGGTTTCTTCTTTTTTGAAGAAAACTTTTTTTTTTATACAATAAGAAATTGAACTTCTATCCTTTCTCCATACACTCCAAAATTCAACTAACTGAGCTAGCCTCAAGTGGCATTATTATTTCAACATTAGTTGCACATAAGTATGAAAACAATATTAAAATTCATCACATAAAATACAAAAAGAAGAGTTGAATGTGTGCCTTCATATTTTCATTTTTGTTGTCTTATTTTTTATTGGAAAGTTGGTGATGAAAATATCAAATCTTTTAGAAGAGTTGCACTTATATACCAAATTAAAAAATTTGGCTGCAAGAATACCAAACATTATATTTTGGGTGTGGACGTTAGTAACAAAGTGTTAAGTGAACTTTAATTTAAGGGAAATTAGCGGCCAAAACACTAAATTTTTCGTAAAAGCTACACTTACATACCAACTTAATTTATTTATTTTTTTAAAAATAGGGCTTCTTTAAAAAAATTATTTAATTAAAAGGAATTTGGAATTTTTTTTATTAATGAATACTTTTTAGTTTTATTTTTTTATTAAATAAAAAACCTAAAATAAAACTTAAAAATATTCAATAATCTAAAAGTTCTAAGGTTCTTTTAATAAAATAAAGTATGAAATGTTTTTTAAACAAAAATTAAAAGATTTTTAAATTTATTAAAATTGATTTTTTTTCAAAAATTATTAATGTTAAAAAATCTAAAAATAATCATTAATTAAAAAGTTTCAAGGTCCTTTTAATAAAATGAAGTTTGAAATATTTAAAAGAAAAACTATTTTTTTTTTTATAAATTGAGATTTGGTATATAAGTGAATCTCTTTTGAATGATTTGATATTTTTACTGCCAATTTTTCATAAATTAAAGTCCAGTTAACAAATTGTACCAAAATCCCACCCAAAATGTAAAATTTAGTATTTTCTCCACCAAATTTTTTGTGTTTGATATATAAGTGCAACTCTTTTGAAATATTATGTAATTTTTTCCCACTAATTTTTCTTTCTTATATGCAAAATTAATATCACAATAAACAATACGAGACTTTAGAGTGTAAAAAATACAAAAAACATAAAAGTGAAATGTGTAAAAAAATAAGAAAGAAAGGAAGTTATATATACATACACAACGCACAACAACTTTCATTTATTATGTATTAAAAAAATATCGATATACAACGAGAAAAAGATATGATTATATAACTACTAGGATTGTTCAAGTCCCAGCCACTTAGTGCATCACCCATTTTACTTTTATTAAAAAAAAAAGTACAAATCTTTAAGTCCCAACAATATAATGATGAAGGCACTTGGTCCTTGACAGGCTTTTAGCTTTTTTTTTTTTTTTTTTTAAATAATAATAGATCTTTAAATTTGGAGGGACCTTGGATAATGCCCCAAATTTGGGTTGGCCCCGTCTTGACCTTTCTAACTCGTCACTCATGACTCATCGCCTTCAAATTAAGGTAGTTATTAGAAAAGGTTTCTCTTGCACAGTGAAATATGAGATATAGTCCTATTAATTACCAAAAAATTATATATAAAACTATTTTATATATACTATTTTTTTATTTATATATATTAATCTTAATTAAAGATTTACATTTTGAAGTGATATTGCTATCTTCTAGTATAATAAACGATCATATCATCCAAGCATTTATGCAATACTCATACCAAAGTCTTCCAGATCATAATCTCAGCACAACCGGACGTATGTGGTCATGTGGAGATTCGGTAGGATAATTTAGGACTTCAGTACTTTTCTCAACCCATGAGATCAATATAGTTTGGGTAAAGAGTATGGTTAAAACAATTTATTTTCTCTCTTAAAAAAACTATCTTTTAGTCCAAAACTAAATATTTCGTTATGTGTGTTGTTTTTATATTAGTCATTTGGGTTGCATTAAGTAAAACAACTTTAATTAATAATAATAAAATAAAACATAAAAAATACCACAGGTACTATGGCACTTGGTATGCGCTAATCATATTTCAGGGACAATAACAAGCGTGTAACTTGGGATGCACATTTTACCCATGGGGGCATGAATAATTTTCAATATTTTAATGTTAAATGGGGCGGGGACGAGAATGGCGCTTGGGCCCCGTTTAAATTATTATATATTTTTGTAATATTTTATATGTATTTTATATCTTTCTTTATGTGTTATTGTAGTATATTAGTAATGTTTTTAATATTTTGAATTTTATTTGGGAACATGTTTAGTATTTTAAATCATAAATATTGTGCAATATTTTAATTTACATATAAGTTACTATTTTTATTTTAAAATCTTTATCTAAAATTGATTTTTTAAATAAATGGTTTCCCCTGAAGATTCCCCGCCCCAATAGGGGATTCCCCACCCCTTCCCCAACGGAGAATAAGCGGGGATGGGGCAGGACAAGGATTAAAATTATAAATAGGGACAGAGATGGGGATGGGGACGAGGGAGCACTCCCTGTCAATTTCCCGCCTCGTGTTTATCACTACGTGTAACTGTTGTACAGTTACAATAGATAATTTTCCAATTTATTTTATTTAATTAATTCAATTAAAATAGATATTATCTATTACTATATTTAAAATATATTTAATTAATGCAAAACTAAATCCTTTATTTAATTAATTAATAATTACAAAATTACAATTAATTAAATAATAAATATATTTTTCATAATTATCTCATAATTACGTATTTGTTTGGAAACTAATTTTCTTAACAAGTATACACATACTTGTTCTATTGCTACTCTTACCATGTAAGGGTGCTCATCCGATCCGATCCAAGCATTTTTACCCCTAACCAATTAAAGGTTGGATGTTGGAAATCATCATCCAATCCAATCCAATTTGGCCTCAAAATCCAATCCAATTGTAATTGGATATCCAATTTTTTGTAATTAGATTAGTTTAGGGTAATTGGATTGGTTTGGATCCTGAGCACCCCTACCATGTAAATTGTTTACAGAGCCGATCCGAGGACTTATAAACCTATAATTCAAATCTCCAATAAATTTAGATTATTAATTAAACTCTTTAATATAATAACTTTATTTAATAATCTCAATATTATTCTACTAAAAATATGAAATTGCACTCTTATAATTTTAGACTATATTTACTGAGTATTTTATTAAGTATCTATTGATATAATCACTCCATGCAATTTATTCATAATTAGAACTAAGTTAAATTATCATTTTACCACTATAATTACCTCTTTATCCTTAAGTATCATTAATTCACTAGCGAACAATTAATTTATAAATCTTTTATAAATTAGAGGCCTCAAACTGTTCAGTTCCATAATTAACACTTAAGGGAACTATTATTCAATTTTCTTATGAAGAAGACTTGGATTTCATATCGGTAAATCATGTCCCCAACCATCTACATCAATGAGCCCTCAAAACAAAAGTTTCTAGCCTGATCATTCTAACAGACCCTAACGAGTGAATCAAATGACCCTGTTATCCAAAAAATTGGCATTGATGACGTGGCAAGTGGTCCCTGGACACGTGGCTGACACCTGGGAAAGTTCTGCTAGAGTATCGACCAGAAGACGCGTTCGGAGCAGTAAGCAGCCTAGTCTTACCTGCGACCAGTCTGGTCGATAGTTCCGCATACAAAGCAACATTAATGAGAAGATCTTTGTATATCCCGAATTTAACTCACACAATCTCCTGAGTATCCGATTATTCAGGAGAGAATATCTGTAACAATCTTTTGTAATCCCCCTTGAGCCTATAAATAGCAAGAGATAGCTCAAGGAAGGGACTTTTGGCTTTTGAATCATTTGAGACTATAGTAATTCTCCTAGTAATATGGTATTGTTCTTGAAAGGTTAGTGGAACTCATTGAACCCTTGTTCTTTGATCACTCCTTTGATTCTCATATCAATAACAATCTAAGTGGACGTAGGTTATTACCAGATCCTGGGGCCGAACCACTATAAAAACATCATGTTGTTATTACTTTTTGTCATTGCGTTTCTCTCTACACATTCATTCATATCAAGCATATTCTGACTCCGTGTCAGTTGGCCAAATCCTGGGTCAACAAACCCAAATAACGTAAATTGGAGTTCATGATAACTTTATAATTTAGATCAATTTGCATATGATCATCAAGTGATATGATTATAACTATTTATGGTAAATGATATTTTAATAAAGTGTTAAATACATATCGGGTCTAGTCCCATATAATCTTATTATATAAAGTACATCTACTAAGATGTCTATCTACATCAGTGATCCAAATCTAGATCACATGTATTCATAATACCAGCGGACTATAATAGCAATGTTTGATTAAAAATTCCATAACTTTAACATAAACTACAGACTACTTAATTCATTATCTATAATATTAATCCTTTTGTATGCATACAAAATTATAGACATTAATGAATTAGGAATTTTCTAATATTTATCTAAAAATTATTCAACAATAATAAATGTTAATTATATAAAAATATTTCTTTTATAAATTTCATAAGTAATGAACTACTTTCATTCATTTAAGGGCACCATACCCAACACTAGCAAGGAGTAGGTCGAGCTCATAGCCCTACTTGATGGTCATATGCAGGTCAAAGGTCCAAAGTCATGTCAAAGTAGCACACTCTTCCTCGTGATTTTGTGAGGTCATAAGTGTGTAATGAGCTTCATTCATGTTGCGAGTTACATACTAGTTAACCTTATTGCGTGGTGAGGTTGATCTTTTAATCTATAAGGCATATGCTAGTTGACTTCAAGAATTAACACCATCTCCAATATAATATGTAAATTTTGTGTTATATTTGGCACAAAAAATGATTCAGTGCTATTTTTAGTTCAATATTTGCAATTGTACTGCAATGCTTATTAAGTCTACGCTATAGTCTACGCTGCTAGAAAGGATTAAAGAGGGTCAGTTGGGTGATCCACAGCTGGTCAAGATTAGAGAGGATGTCTTGGCTGGAGCATCCAGGGATTATACAGTGTCTGATTTGGGGTTGTTGAGATATAAGGGACGGATATGTGTTCCGTTAGACACTGCGTTGAGGCGGGAGATTCTTGATGAATTTCATACTACACCTTACTCTTTGCATCCAGGCACCACAAAGATGTACCAGGATGTGAGATCATTGTATTGGTGGCCAGGGATGAAGAGAGATGTAGTAGAATATGTGGCTAAGTGCTTGACATGTCAACAGGTCAAGGCTGAGCATCAGAGGCCGGCAGGGTTACTGCAGCCTCTGGATATTCCAGAGTGGAAGTGGGAAGACATCACAATGGACTTTGTGGTGGGCTTGCCCAGGACTGTTGGTCAGCACGATTCCATTTGGGTGATAGTGGATCGCTATACCAAGTCAGCTCACTTTCTGCCAGTGAGGACTACTTATACTGTTGACCAGTATGCAGATCTCTATGTGAGAGAGATCGTGCGCCTCCATGGAGCTCCTAGGTCGATCGTGTCAGATCGGGACCCTACATTCACTTCCAAGTTTTGGAAGAGTTTACAGACAGCCATGGGTACACAGCTGAAGTTCAGTACAGCTTATCATCCTCAGACAGATGGGCAGTCTGAGAGGACGATCCAGATATTAGAAGACATGCTGCGGGCAAGTGTACTGGACTTTGGTGGATCATGGAGTAAGTATCTGCCTTTGATAGAGTTCTCCTATAATAACAGTTATCAGTCTACCATTGGTGTTGCACCTTATGAGATGCTATATGGTAGGAAGTGTAGATCACCCATTCATTGGGATGAAACAAGTGAAAGGAGATACTTAGGTCCTGAGGCAGTTCAGAGGACCAGTGAGGCTATTGATAAGATTAGAGCTCGGATGCTTACTTCTCAGAGTAGACAAAAGAGCTATGCAGATCCCAAACGCAGGAACGTGGAGTTCCAGGTAGGAGACTATGTCTTCCTTAGAGTCTCGCCATGGAAAGGGGTGAGAAGGTTTGGGAAGAAAGGCAAGCTGAGTCCCAGGTTTGTAGGTCCATTTGAGATCCTGGAGAGGATTGGTCAAGTGGCTTACAGGCTAGCTTTGCCTCCGGCGTTGTCGGCCGTGCATAATGTATTTCATGTTTCCGCTCTTCGGAGGTATGTATTTGATGAGAGTCGTGTTTTAAGTTATGAGGATCTGGAGCTTGAGCCAGATCTCTCCTTTGAGGAGCAGCCTGTTCAGATACTTGATCAGAAGGATAAAGTCCTCAGGAACAAGACAATACCTCTGGTTAAGGTATTGTGGAGGAACAGTAAGGTCGAGGAGGCGAACTGGGAGCTGGAGTCAGATATCCGGAGTCAGTATCCCGAGCTATTCAGGTAAATTTCGAGGACGAAATTTCCGTAAGGAGGGGATAGTTGTAAAGCCCCGGATTCCCTATTATGGTTAATGGCTGGATTAGTATGCCAAGAGGGCCATAACCATTTAATTATGCCATTAAATGTGTTTATGCATGTTTATGTGAATTATATTATGATATGATGTTATATGCGTGCATGTGGGTCCACATGTAAATGGTTATGCTATTCTAATAATTTGGCCCATTGAGGGTGAATTTGTGTATTTGGGTGCATAACTTGATTTGTGAATGAGATCCCATTATTATGAAGATATATTCGAGCTATTCGGCATGAGACGGTCATATATGATGGATTAGCGGTTTTGTCGTAACGGGGTCAATTTTGGGGTAATAGAAATGCCTATTTGATGAAAAATTGGGAATATTTGAGATCAGGGTGAAATTTCGGAGGTTTTGACTACAATGTCCCCGGGGGTGTTTTTGGGACCCCGAGCACTAGGTTTTATTTGAGGTTACTTAAGCTTGAGGTAGCTGTCAGATAGATCGTACGATAAGAAAACCTCTCGTTCTTCCTTTTGATAGCCCGTTTTACCGTTTGAGCATTTTCGGAGATATCTCGAGTTCTAGGAGTCGGAATCAAGCAAGGGTTGAGGCGTAGCGATCCTAGGAAAGATTAGAAGCTTCTTAACCAAAGGATTTGACGGAAAACAACCCAATTGAAGGTAATCGAGGTTTAAGTTTTGAGTTTTCCGAGTTTCTAAGCTTTGAATTGATTTTGTGAATTGTTGAGTTTCCAATTCGTTTGAACCTTGGGTTTTGAGGGTTTTGGTGCATGGGGAAGCTTGGGAACTTTGCTTTGATGATTGGGGAATGTTTAGGTATGATTTTGGAGGCTTTGGAGTGATAAAATCACGTTTGGGAATGGCCCAGGGTGGAGAGCCGCGGCCCTGTTCTTGAGGCGCCGCGACCTTTCTTTGAAGAAGCAGGTGGAGGCTTTGTGCTTGCTGGGCGCCGCGGCCCTTGATGGAGGGCGTCGCGGCCCTTACCTCTGGGAACCCTGGGGGCCGCGGCCCAAGGTGCTAGGGCCGCAGCCCTTGCCCTGTTTTCGCCCCGGTTGCTCGTTTTGACCCCGGGAACTTAGTTATAGGCCTCGGGAGTGTTCCTACCACTTTGTTTAGTTGGGATTGATCTTTCGGAGGCTAGATTTTGGTGTGGGAACCTATGTTGATCATTATTATTAATGATGTCTCATGTTTGGTTTAATTAGGTGACTGCTAAAGGACTAAAGGTTGATCGTTCTCACGGGTCGTTCTTTTAATCTTTCTAGCTCGACTCTGAGGTAAGAAAACAGTGTATGATTACAGTTGCACCCTGTATAGATATATGACATGCATGGTTTGATATTAAGGCATGTTGGTTGATATAAGTGGACGTGGGTTGCATATTAAATGCTGATTACCTGTTTAAGACACTGACTAGTCAGGGACCGACTCGAAAGTCGATGATCACGCGTTGAATGGCTCTATGGCATTAATGCGGGACCGACCCTAAGGTCGAAGAACTTATAAGCGCTTGCCTGGTCTATGACCAAATGTCTATAGCCAAGGTATATGACCCCAGTGACCGTTTATCACATGGCTGAGGGACGTTGTCCATAGCTTTGACTCTAGAGTCGTGGGGAGGGTTATGTTGGTGACTATTCACCTTGCACCTGTCCTAATTGAACTTATGAAAGAATCTCTTATCAGTTAGGCCTGGTGACCCTATCGTCGCATGGCTAGAGGGAGCGATGCTCATTATTGTGACTTTTGGCTATTGCCACCTATTTGTTGGAGTGATAGTCCTGAATGGTTATTATGATCGTTGTTGACATTATATCATGCTATATTGTGTTTTCTTGCTGGGCCTTGGCTCATGGGTGCTATGTGGTGCAGGTAAAGGGAAGGAAAAGCTTAACCAACCCTGAGTGGAGAGTGTAACGCCCCAACTCCTGGGACCGTTACGGTGTGCCTTGTAAATAGTGCTAAACTCGCTAATCGAGTCATTTGGCCAAAATCGTGATCTAAGTATGATTAGCGGTTTAGGGATTAAACATTTTGGTTAAGATATAACGTTTCACTAGAACGTTTAACATATACATTGGGATCCCAAAAATACAATTCAGAGTTTATTACAGAAAATATTTACAACAGGTCGTTCTAAGCGGCAAAACAGGGTTCAACCCTAGTTCCACTTCAAACCTCGGTCGTGACGGACGAGCAGCTGCATATGTACACGTCATCACCTAAGCCCTCCAACTCAAGGATGGTCTAGCTTTCTCTTGCTTTTACCTGCACCGCATAGCACCCGTGAGCCGAAGCCCAGCAAGAAAACATAATGCTTTTCATAAATATTATCAAATGATTATCATTATAACCACACTGAACATAAAGCTTTCAAACCAATGGGTGCACATCACATGATTCTAGCGGGAGAGTGGCTGTTAAGTAAGCCACCAGCCTCCAAGCTCTGTTTTGTAGCGGGAGAGTGGCTGTTAAGTAAGCCACCAGCCTCCAAGCTCTGTCTTTTAGCGGGAGAGTGGCTGTTAAGTAAGCCACTAGCCTCCAAGCTCTGGTTTCTAGCAAGAGAGTGGCTGATAGGTAAGCCACTGGCCTTCAAGCTCTGTTTTCTAGCAGGAGAGTGGCTGATAGGTAAGCCACTGGCCTTCAAGCTCTGTTTTCTAGCAAGAGAGTGGCTGATAGGTAAGCCACTGGCCTTCAAGCTCTGTTTATTCATCGACCCTCAGGGTCGGTCAGGCATTAATGCTCCTTGAGTCATTCAATGCTAGTAATCGATTAGATCTAATCTCTGTTGGCTTGCGTGATTCACGCTAAGGCCGTTCTGACAAGTAAGACAGCGCTTCCTGACCTGTGTCCAGTAACACTTCCGAGCCTGACAAGTAAGTCACAGCCTCACAGCTGATACTAACACTTTTGTCGATTCTGTATTCAGTCCATACACAATTAAGCAATGCTATCAATATGTATCATATGCCAGTTATCCAAGAATAGGGCATTCAGCATGCTTACTAAACAGTTTCTAGCACAGTCATGATCATGCACAAACGCAGAGACTCAAGCTCTGACCAATCTCATATTCATCGTTCATGGCATTCCCTATCACATGTTTCTCGTGCATTACATGCATCACACTTAATTATCCAGCATGCCTCAATAACAGTCATATGCAAATGGGCAAGATTTGCCAAGCATTCATTATGCTAACAATGTTTACATTTAAACATCCAACATGCATCAATCATAGCCATGCATGTCATACTCAATAGCCAATCAACATGCATCATAATAGCCATGCATGTCATGCTCAATAATCAACCAACATGCATCCATAATAGCCATGCATGTCATATATACACAGGGTGCAGTTTTCTTACCTCAGATTCGAGCTAGTACCAATATAAGAACGATCCTTGAGAACGATCAACCTTTAAGTCCTTAGCGGTCACCTAATCATAACCATATATGGAATACCATTAATAACATGATAATCAAAGGTCCCACACCAATATCTAGCCCCCAAGAGATCAATCCAAACTAATCCAAGTAGTAGGGACACTCCCGAGGCCCATAGCTAAGTTCCCGGGGTCAAAACGAGCAAACGGGGCGAAAACAGGGCAAGGGCTGCGGCCCTAGTACCTTGGGCCGCGGCCCCCAGGGTTCTCTGAGGCAAGGGCCACGGCGCCCAGCGAAGACAAATTCCTGACACCTGCTTCTTCGAACTAGGGCCGCGGCGCACAAGAACAGGGTCGCGGCCCCCAACCCTGGGCCATTCCCAAACGTGTTTCAAGCACTCCAAATCCTCCAAAAACATACCCAAACATTCCCCAATCATCAAATCAAAGTTCCCAAGCTTCCCAATACTCCAAAACCCTCAAAACCCAAAGCTCAAACCAACCAAAAACTCAACAATTCACAAAGTCCAATTCTAAGCTTTAAAACTTTAAAAACTTCAAACTTCAAACTTAAATTACCTTCGATTGGGTTGTTTCTCGTCAAATCCTTCGATTAAGAAGCTTTTAATCTTTCCTAGGATCGCTACGCCTCGACCCTCGCTTGATTCCGACTCCTAGAACTCAAGATTTCCTCAAAAAGGTTCAAACAGTAAAACGGACTGTTTCAAGAGAGAACGAGAAGTTTCTAACGTACGTTCTTATCTGTCAAGCTACTTCAAGCTTAAGTAACCTAAAATAAAACCTAGTGCTCGGGGTCCCGAAAACACCCCCGGGGACACAATAGTCAAAACTTCCAGAATTTCACCCTGATCTCAAATATTCCCAATCTATCACCAAATAAACATTTCTATTACCCCAAAATTGACCCCGTTATGACAAAACCGCTAACTCATAATCTAAGATCGTCTCATGCCACATAGCTCGAATATATCTCCAAAATAATGAAATCTCATTCACATATTACAATACGCACCCAATAGGCCAAATTACCAAAATGCCCTTATCATTTTAAATACTCCCATACGCACGCATTTATCATCATATAATAATATAGTTCACATTAACATGCATATATTCATTTTATAACATATTAAATCAATTATGGCCCTCCCGGCCTCCTAATCAAGGTCCTAAACCTTATTAGGAAATTTGGGGCATTACAGAGAGCTTGGGCGATGTTGTGTACATACAGGGCCGCTTGACCGCCACGGTCAAGGAGTTCTCAGAGGGACTAGGGGTTTACCCTATTTTTGCCACTTAGGCCGGCGGGGATTGTAAATTTGGAACTGTAGCAACTCTCTTTTGTATTACGAACTACTTGTAAACTTTTTGAAAGGCTCATGAGCAGTTTGTTTACTTAATGAAATGTACCCTTTCCTTTTTGCTGGTTTTTCACCTTAACCTGATATTAACACTTAGATCACGTTTTTAACCAAAGGACTCGGGTAGCGGGTTAAATTTCCGGTTCACCGTAACTGTTCTGGGGTAACCAGGGCGTTACACAAGTCTTGGCCGACCTTATTGCGGAGTTCACCGAACTCCCAGACAGCGAGCAGTGCGAACATCCTGAAGCGCCTAAGCCTCAAGACAAAGCTCCTTCGTGGAAGCTATTCACGAATGGTTCATCCAACGAATCCCACGCTGGAGCGGGAGTGATATTGATAACGCCGGAAGGGCATCGATTTCACTGCGCCATCAGGTTCGACTTTACCGCGTCAAATAATGAAGTAGAATACGAAGCACTCCTCGCTGGTTTGAGAATGGCAAAGGATATGAGCATAAAGACGCTTGATATCTACAGTGATTCACAGCTGGTGGTGAACCAGATCCTGGGAGAATATCAAGCGCGAGGCTTGAAAATGGTGGCCTACTTAAATAAATCAAAAGATCTGCTAGCCCAGTTCACGAAGTACACCCTACAACAAATCCCGCGAGATCAGAATTCAAACGCAGACGCCTTAGCCAAATTCGCGAGCGCGAAGGATGCTGACACTTTGAACATCGTGCCAGTAGAGAGACTGAGTGAGCCAAGCATTCAAACAATCGAATCCAGCATGGAGATACGGATGGAAGATACATGGATGGCACCTTATTTGGAGTATCTAACAAATGGTACGCTACCAACAAATAGAAACAAAGCCAGAACTCTACAAAGGCGAGCCGCTAGGTACATACTGGTCGGAGGTGTTATGTACCGAAGAGGATATTCAATGCCACTACTTAGGTGCATTACACCAGAAAAAGCTAAGGAACTCATGAAAGAGGTGCATGAAGGCTTCTGTGGGGATCACGCTGGGGGGCAGAGTTTGGCAAAGAAGATTCTAAGGCAAGGCTACTTCTGGCCAACTATGAACGAGGATTCGATGGAGTTTGTACGAAGATGCGATAAATGTCAAAGATTCTCCAAGATTCCACGAGCAGCTCCAAACAAATTAAAACAGATGCAAAGTTCGTGGCCTTTTGCAGTATGGGGAATAGATTTGATTGGATCCCTACCTACAGGGAAAGGCGGAGTAAAGTACGCAGTCGTAGCAGTCGATTACTTCACCAAATGGGCTGAAGCTGAACCGCTCGATACCATCACGACCAAGAAAGTCCTTGACTTCGTTATCAAAAACATTGTCTGTCGATATGGTTTTCCTAGAAAGATAGTTTCAGACAACGGGACTCAATTCGACAGCGACTTATTCACCGATTTCTGCGAAAGACATGGAGTCATTAAAAGCTTTTCTTCAGTTGCACACCCCCAGGCGAATGGGCAGGTCGAAGCCGTGAATAAAACTCTTAAAGACACCCTGAAGAAGAGACTCGAAGAAGCTAAGGGAGCATGGCAGAGCAATTGCCTGAAGTCCTCTGGTCGTATAGAACGTCTCACCGAACAACGACAGGACATACTCCATTTTCCTTGGCCTACGGATATGAGGCGATGTTGCCTGTCGAATTAGATCCCCCCTCACATTGACATCTAACATACGACCAGGACCAGAACATGCAACTGATGATGGAATCCCTAGACTCGATTGACGAAATACGGGAGAAGGCCCAACTCCGAGTTGCCGCATACCAACAAAAAGTCGCCCGGTACTTTAACTCCAAAGTTAAAGAAAGAAAATTCAACGTCAGAGACTTGGTGCTACGATGAGTTTTCTTAAATACCCGCGACCCCACTGCTGGAGTGCTCGGACCTAATTGGGAAGGGCCTTACCAAATTGAAGAAGTCCTTCATCCGGGCACCTACAAACTTGCACGCTTAAACGGAGATCTCGTTCCACGCTATTGGAATGGAGAACACCTGCGCAAGTATTATCAGTAAACAGTCCTTTTTAAAGGACTGGCTTGTATTAATTTTTCTTTTTACAAGTTTAGCAAAGAGGGTTAGCCACGCTATATGGATAATCGCTCGTACATGTAAGATTCTATTTCAGAATCACTCGTAAAGACATGTTTAGTCCATTTTTAATACAAGATTATAAGGGACTGTGCGCAGCCAGTCATTCTTGCCAACCTTTGTGAATTTATATTTACAAGTATTTGTTCATTACGTGTGTTGTTTTGCTGTATTACAAGTATTATTTTACGCATGAATAGGAATGTTCGAACAGGTCATGGTCAAGGCAAGTGACCAAGGACCTAAAGCTCCTCGATCACTTGGGGGGCATATAAGGCACATCGATAGCAAAGCATACCATGAGGTATGTAAACACATGAATAAAATAAGTGAAAGCATGCTAAGGTACTTAGAGTATTTTTCAAAATTTATATTTTGTTAAATCATGCCAAAGTACTATGCTAAGTTCGGTCATACGGACAAATGTTATAATAAATGAAAATATTATAGCATCATGCAACATTTTACACCGCAAGCATCACTGCTTGGATGTAATTGTTCAAGTAAAAGAAAAAGATTTACTGTCCGTGCAGCAAAGTTTAAAATAAATATATTGTCTTTACATCACGACCCGTGGGTCGTGTAATCAAAAAGAAAGAAAAAATAATGGAAAGGATCAAGAGGCATTTGGGGCCGGAGGGTCATTAGCAGTATTCTGGTTGACAGCATTCTCAACATCCCCTTCTTCTTCAGCACCAGCCAGGCTTGGGGAAGCAGGGATCCTCGCTCTTGCCTCCTCTTCGGCCAGTTGGGCAGCACAGCGGGCCAACTCGGCAGCCCTGATATCCTCTGAAAGAAAGCTAAAGTCGGCTCCCTGATTGTGTTTCCAGAAGTTGTAGAAACATCGGAGCGTCGTCCTCTTATACTTTTCCAGATTTTTGGAGTTGTCGAGCTCTAGCTGCTTTACTTTGCCCTCAAGAGTGGCGATGGCCTCGTCCTTAGGCTTGAGCACCTCTTCCAACCTTCTGATTTCGCGAAGGTGAGTGCGGCTGGCATCTTGATAATCCTACCTCGACTTTATTTCAGCTTCCTTTACAGCTTCAGCCTCCGACAACTTTGTCACCGCAGTGTCCCTCTGTTGGACCATCGCCTCCAACTCCTTGGCGTGCCTGGCCTCTACAGCCGAAAGCTCCTCAGCTGCCTTCACTTGGTACCCCTCAATGGCCTTAGCCCTAGCCTGCTCGATGGTGGCTTGGGTGCGGGTGCGAGCAGTGGTGGCGGACAGCAAAGCCTAAAGACAAAGGATAAGAGTTAGAACCTGTGGCAAAGACTAAAAGACTAAGGCCAAAAGGATTAAAGAAGTACTTACGTTGGCTATCTCGTTCAGGGTCCTGTTCAGGATCAGGTCGACCGTCATGTTTTCTGCCTCAACCATTGCATCCTTGACACGGTCATTTTTCCCGATGTACGCGTGCGGTCTTTTGCTACTCGTACGGTACGGCTCGAGAGTTTGGCCCCAAGGGTCTCTTCCCGCCTATCTTGTTCCCTGCTAGGTGCAGCCGGAGGAGGGTTCTTTGGGGCCGGAGGAGGGATCTTTGAAGCGGGAGGAGTCTCTTTCTCGGCAGGAGCCGGAGGATGAATAGTAGTTTGCCCAGCTGGCACGTCCCTGGGAGGGTCCTCTGTTCGACCTTTCTTGGCCGGTCTCTGGCTTGTTTCGCCAGTTTGTCTCCGCGACGACTTCCTTCGGAGCTGAGGAACTTCTTCTTCCTCCTCAGCATTGTATAGATCGAAGACGTTGGGAGTGGCCATATCTGCACACAAGAAAAAACATGTAATGGGTAAAGATAAAAACAGATGAAGACTATCGATCAAAACGAAGAAGAAGGTCACAAAGTTAGTACCCGAGCTACAACTACTGGTTGGTATACTATTGACTCTATTAGTCACACACTCATTATCTGGCATGAAGAACTCTGGCCCTAAATTTGGAGTATATGTAAAGTTGCCTTCCTCGTCAAACAAATGATAGGGAATTGGCAAGCTACTTAAAAGCAAAATAACTTTACCATTTTCATCAGAGGATTCCCCCAAGTCCACAACTGGCTCTTTAGCCTTTTGTTTCCCCTTGCCTTGGGGAGCAGAAGGCCTTTCTGCGGAAGGATTGCCCGTGGGCTCCCTGATTGTAACCCCCATTGGCCTCCTTCGGGGAGGGGACGCGGGAGGTTGCTGCTCGGGAACCCCCTCGGCAGTGGCATCGTCTACCACAGACCCTCTTGTTTCATGGCGAGGAGCCAGGAGGCTAGACAGCCTCAAGTTTTCATCGGTGACCAGGGACTTGACGCTCTTTTCTGCGTCTGTCATCCTGGCCAGTCTGTTGGACCTCAAGACCATGTCTGGTGTTGGGGTCGGACGTAACCATGGGCCTGAAAGACAAAGTGCAATTTGAGAAAAATGAAAGGAAACTCTTTGATTAAAGGTATCGACCAGTCAAAGACAAGCAATTACCTCCTCGAGCGAAGGCCAGGTTGTTGCTGGTTATGTCCGGTGTAAGGAAGTACTCCTTACTGTACTGCCCCACGTTCGATATATGCGTGGTGTCACTCAGGAACGTCCGGTTGGTCTCCTGGTGACAGAAGTGGAAGAAACCTGTTCCATATTGTTGCGGGTTGGATTTAAGGTCAAAAAGATAGCTGACCTCGTGAGGGGTAGGTTCTGGCCATTTCTTGAGTTTGTATAGGATATAGAGTGCGGCCAGCATTCTATATCCGTTTGGAGTAATTTGGAAGGGGGCGACACCGAAATAATTGGCCACCCCCTCGTAAAAAGGATGTAAAGGGAGGAAAGCCCCCACCTCTAAGTGATACCGAGACCAGGCGCTGTATATGCCCCCAGGGAGGTTAGCCCTTTGGTCTGCGGCAGGAATTATAAAGGAAACCCCTGTAAGAGGGTATTTCCTGAAGTAGTTAGCAACCATCCGCACGGTCACTGAGCTGGTCGGAGAAGTATACCACTCGACATCAGGCAGATTCTGATGGCGAGGGTGGGCCCTGGTTTGGATATTAGGGTCAGGAATAGGATTTTCTCGACCACTGGTCGAGGGAGCCCTAGCCTGCGAATCAGGCTAGGGAGAAAGGTTTGGACTATTTTCAGACTCAAGTCTTTTCTTGCCTACGGATTTGGAACGGGCCATTTGAGGAGGAGAAGGACGGGGTCTAGTAGAAGATCGTGAGAAGGGAATCTCGTGAACTCGGTCGGCCGGTTGTTCTTCACCCTCGAGCAGCTTAGCGAAAAGGTCGTCGTCGATGGGCCGTTCACCTCCCCACAAATCTGGCATCAATGTCTGCAAACAGAAGAATGGGGAGGTGAGGATAAAGAATTTTTAAAAGCTTTTTAGAATAGCGCTAGTCAAGTATGAAAGCCAAGCTTTTATACAACAGCATTCTAACAAAAATCTAAGTGTTCCATACGAACAGTTTGAAAGACGGATCAAAGGGTGAAAGTAAAAAGTTTTTCAAAAAAGCTTTTTCAACTCCCCTTAGGGCGGGAAAAACCTATTTTCCAACTAGCCAAAAAATTGGCATTGATGACGTGGCAAGTGGTCCCTGGACACGTGGCTGACACCTGGGAAAGTTCTGCTAGAGTATCGACCAGAAGACACGTTCGGAGCAGTAAGCAGCCTAGTCTTACTTGCGACCAGTCTGGTCGATAGTTCCGCATACAAAGCAACATTAATGAGAAGATCTTTGTATATCCCGAATTTAACTCACACAATCTCCTGAGTATCCGATTATTCAGGAGAGAATATCTGTAACAATCTTTTGTAATCCCCCTTGAGCCTATAAATAGCAAGAGATAGCTCAAGGAAGGGACTTTTGGCTTTTGAATCATTTGAGACTATAGTAATTCTCCTAGTAATATGGTATTGTTCTTGAAAGGTTAGTGGAACTCATTTAACCCTTGTTCTTTGATCACTCCTTTGATTCTCATATCAATAACAATCTAAGTGGACGTAGGTTATTACCAGATCCTGGGGCCGAACCACTATAAAAACATCGTGTTGTTATTACTTTTTGTCATTGCGTTTCTCTCTACACATTCATTCATATCAAGCATATTCTGATTCCGTGTCAGTTGGCCAAATCCTGGGTCAACAAACCCAAATAACGTAAATTGGAGTTCATGATAACTTTATAATTTAGATCAATTTGCATATGATCATCAAGTGATATGATTATAACTATTTATGGTAAATGATATTTTAATAAAGTGTTAAATACATATCGGGTCTAGTCCCATATAATCTTATTATATAAAGTACATCCACTAAGATGTCTATCTACATCAGTGATCCAAATCTAGATTACATGTATTCATAATACCAGAGGACTATAATAGCAGTGTTTGATTAAAGATTCCATAACTTTAACATAAACTACAGACTACTTAATTCCTTATCTATAATATTAATCCTTTTGTATGCATACAAAATTATAGACATTAATGAATTAGGAATTTTCTAATATTTATCTAAAAATTATTCAACAATAATAAATGTTAATTATATAAAAATATTTCTTTTATAAATTTCATAAGTAATGAACTACTTTCATTCATTTAAGGGCACCATACCCAACACTAGCAAGGAGTAGGTCGAGCTCATAGCCCTACTTGATGGTCATATGCAGGTCAAAGGTCCAAAGTCATGTCAAAGTAGCACACTCTTCCTCATGATTTTGTGAGGTCATAAGTGTGTAATGAGCTTCATTCATGTTGCGAGTTACATACTAGTTAACCTTATTGTGTGGTGAGGTTGATCTTTTAATCTATAAGGCATATGCTAGTTGACTTCAAGAATTAACACCATCTCCAATATAATATGTAAATTTTGTGTTATATTTGGCACAAAAAATGATTCAATGTTATTTTTAGTTCAATATTTGCAATTGTACTACAATGCTTATTAAGTCTAGTTTAGGTGTATTTTTAGAGTTGTTTTAGGTTTTATTTTTAAGGTTTATTATTATTTTGTGCGGAATTACATTTGGTTTGTGTTGTTTTAGGTACTTCGGACTTGACAGGTGAATTGGATGATAACTGAGGAAATTTGAGTAAGAAACGGTGATTTTAGGGGAGTTTTTGAAGTTGGATTAGCACAGCCGTGCTATTGGATTTTTAAGGATTTTTCGCTCCAATCATTAGCACCCCTACGCTACATCTAGTGCAGCTGCGCTATCAGAAAATCAAGCCTAGCGTCCCTACACCATTAATAGTCAGAGAAGCCCAAAAACCCAGTTCAAAGTGCGCCCTTGCGCCACTTCGAAGAAAATTTATATTTTGAGCGCTTTAGCGAGGGTTTTTTTTGGTATTTTCACTTGTAATCATTAGGGCTCTATTTTAAACACATTAAGTACGTCTTTTATCAGTTTCTGAACCCTGGGGGAATTGTGAGAGCCTCCACGGAGTTTGGCATAAGCACTTCAATCGTCTTCAATTCTTCTTCTTTGTTTCTCACTATTTTCTGGTTTTTTTTTTTTTTTTTTTTATGTTTTTCCTTTTTATTTGGATGTTGATTATTAAGATGTTGAACATCTAAGTTATTTTTCTAGAGTGTTAATGGATTCTCCTGAACCTTTATTTTAAATTAATGCAAATTTTATAATTTCAATTTTATCTTGTGATTTATTCAATTTGAATCTAATGTTTGTGAATGATTGATCACCATTGACATGAAATATATGGTTTTGATTCGAAATCTAAGAAATGAGAATTGAATATGATGTAATTGAATGAACATAGATTTCATATTAGGATAAGAGTGCCTATGTGGTCTGTGTAGTTTTAGGGTTGTTAATCTTAATGTCTATCTTATGTTTATTTATCACAGAGATGTAGAAAATTTACATAGAATTAAGACTTATGTATCCTAGTACAAATATAAGTTATCATTGTTGACCTGCTATCACAAGAGAAAAATTGAATAGTAAGATTTGTGTTAATGAGAAATAAATGGGATGGTTGATGAAATTGATTGCCCTAGTTATTAATCCATTAAATTTTCTTAACGTTGTTAATTTTCAGTTCTTGAAGTTAATTTCAATTTTTGTTTTAGAATTTTAGTTAATTTTTGTGACTTGATTATCGTTAGCCAAATAGAAATATGAGTTAATTCTTGGTACTTAATATATAATTCTCGTAGGAACGATCTCACTTACTCTTTATTACTTGTTACAATTAAGTGCACTTGCGTATCGATTTTACCCAACAATACCTAATATGCAAATTAACTAAAAAAATTCAACAATTCATTTAATATTTATTGATAATATGTAATTCTTTTTTTTTTTTCATTTTTTTTGAAAAATAATATTTGAGTCTCACATTTTGTTTTATTTTTTTCTTCTCTAAATTTGCTTATTGATATATAAATGAATCATGTATTCTAATTTTTTTTACTAAAAATCATTTATTCGAATTTATATTAAGTATATTGTGATATAAGTTTGTTTAATATATTCTAATTTTGATCCTAGTTTCCCTCGAGACGTTTTTTTACGCTCATTACAGATTCATTTTTATTTCACAATATTTTTCAAACTTCATTGTTGCCAGCCAAGTAGTATGATTCTAACGATCTGAGTTATAATCTTTACGACGAATAAATTCCCCATAAAAAAGTACAAAATATTACCCCAAAAAAAGGGAATATATTCTTTGCTTTGCATCTGCGTGCAAGTGAGGGGACTCCTCAGTTTTTAAATATTTAAAAATTTATAATCAATTTGGTTAATTTTTTCTAATATTACAAAAAAAAAAAGCATTAAATTCCTCATAAAAAAAAAGTACATATAGCTCTTCTAGAATGAATCTCTGGTCTGGTTCCTTCCATCTATGTAGATAAAGTATTTTTTTTCATCTCATATAAGTATATTATTTTCATCCTCTTTTTGACTTTTTTTTATTTAAAATTTCCTTTTAAATTCTTATTATTATTTTTTTATTCTTTTCCCTTATCTTTCCTAAAAAATTATGATCAATTTGTAAGTATAAAATTAATCATATGTTTCTTGTTTTTTTAAGAGAAAATTATGAGAGATGATTTTACTAGAATTTTGTATCGTTTATTCGTGTTGTGATATATGTTGTTTGACAAATCTAGTTTAAAATTAGCTACAAAATATGAGATAGTGGTAGCCCAATAAGCACATAAAAAGTCATAAATACCCTTACCCCTTAGAAACATTAGGGCTTCCTCCACATTCATGTCTAAAATTAGTTTGAACTAAATCCGAACAAAATCCAAATTTAGCTCGTTAAGTCTGAACTTAGTCCAAACAAAATCCAAATTTGGTCCGAATCAAAGGAATGGCTGCCGTGCCCATGAGTGAAGTGATGAGAAAGAAATGCGAAAGAAGAATAAGAGAAATTGGTAAGAGTATTTCAGACTTTTTATATGGATATAGAGTTATATTTGTGAGAAACTTTTTTGAGGGTATATGGGAATAATTATATTAAATGGTTAAGGGAGGTCAATAAGAGCAACTCCAATGGGGAGTTGCTCAAAAGAATGCTTAAATGGTCAAATCAATATTTTTTTATTAAGTTTAACCAATCAAAAAAAAGAGAAAAAAAATGAAAGCAACGTTGCCCCTCAATGGCAATGTTGCTAGTTTTCTTCTAAATTAAACTCTTCCACATCATCACCCTACCCCACCATTTTCCCCATGATTGAGAGGCATTCTTTTGAGCAACTCCTATTGGAGTTGCTCTAAGTGGAGTTTCCCTAGTGGCATTGTTGTAAAAATTAAGTAAAATAACGTATTTTTAAAAATATAAACTTTTGCCCATAAGAAAATTTTGGGCCGACAACCAAAATGGGCTAATCAGATTTTGACCCAATTTGTGTGATTGAAGTGGGATTCGAGACTGGTCCATACATGCCATAAGGGTACTTGCACCCAATAAATATGCCATTAGAGAGAGAACCAGCGAACGAGGAGGAGGAGAGAGAGAGATGGCGGGTGCATTCTGGGGAACACGATTGATGGAGATAGTGAAGAAGCACGACTCGGGTGGTCTGGTTTGGAAGAGAATAAAGCTCACACCCACTCGTAAGGCCAATGCCAAGAAGCGTCTCCTTCGCGTTTGGCAGGTCTTTCTTCACACTCTCTTTTTCGTTTTCGGCTTTGTTATGTTTATGATTAGGGTTTTGTAGGGTCTAAGCTAATTAGTACATTCTCTTTGTTTTAGATTTCTATAGCTTTAATTATTTGTCGAGCTTACTTGAATATGTATACAAATGCAAAAACTATGAACTTTTACTGTGAACTTAACTATGAAAATGGAAGGACTTTATATTACTTTATCTGGGTAACCACTATCTCATGTTATAATTCATCTATTGAATTGGTATTCGAGGAATAAGAAATCATCTTATATAATTGGAGATATTTTTTTTTGCTTTTTTGAATTTATTAGAGGATTAACTGTTCTTTTGGCGTATCACCACTGGTTTAATCCTTGTTACAAGTTATGCATTCATATAGTTGCGTATACTAGGAAAAGGATATCAGTTTGTTAGCTCAGTCATGTCATTTTAGAGGCCTGTTATTATTATTTTCATTATTAAAGAGGGAAAAAATAACTCTTTCTTCTGTACTTTTGTTGTGGCGTGTAAAAGAAATGTATGATTTTGATGATATAGTAAAAGACAGTGTTTGAACTTTATAATTATGCAATTGCTTATGTAGTTTAGTTTAGTGTAAGTTATAAGTCCTCATCTCTAACTTTATGGTGTGGAATTTTCTTTCAGTAGGACTATGAGTATATCATTAAATACAAAATCGGAATGTACTATTGCTTCTTTTTTGTTTTTGGGCTAAAATCTTTTCTCCATATTGTCCTTGTTTTCATTGTAGATGTCCCTTGTTCTTGGAAGGGATAATAAGTTTAAACATACAATGTGAAGAACAGAAGATTGCTGAAAATTTGGGCATTTTTACAGACTTGAATTCATGGAACGTGCATATAGCAAACTTATAATTTTTTTTGAATTTATTCGGTGAATCTTTGTCATCTTGTAGATGTTATAATCACTGTTAGCTGACAGTTATTTAGGAGATGTCGACATTGTAGTATCAAGGTTTAGGTTTTTCTAAAGAACAAAAAAATTGATTCTGTCTCAGGCCTCGGGATCTAGTGCAACCATTTATCTTAATTTCTAGAAAAGGCTGTTATGCTATTTACTTGATATTTGAATTTTAACAGTTTAATTGAGCAATTTGTTTCAGTAAGATAAGCACGAAACTGACATAATCACATAATATGGTGTATTTCATTCTTAATATACTGATTGAAGTCAGATTCTGCTGCATCTCTAATAGCAATGCATTGAGATGCATCTCTGCTTGCAGACTGTTGCATACAGGCATTTATGTAGCAATGTTCATATGAAGCATGATTGCTTTCATATCTCTTACTCCAAAACCAATATCAGAATCAGAATAGACTACTCTTTGTTTCCTTCGAAAAAGAATTAAGTCTCCGTTTTATAATTTTGAAGACAGTGACATTTTTCCTTGCAGAATGAGGCTGTCTTGAGGGCGTGTTCTGAAGGACCTCCTTCAAAAGCTGCTGAAGTTTGTGAAAAAGCAAAGGGAGTAGCCAAGAGTGAGTGAGAACTTGGAAGGAGTAATTTGACTTTTGCTCACTTGGTTTCTCTTTTCAACTGTTTTGTATAAACATAATGTTTAGTTTTGTTTGATGTTTGAGGATAAACTTAACTCAAACATTAACAATTCTCCATTTTGATATCTACTACATATGCAGAATCCACTAGATTAATATGTTAAAATCATTTTTTGGGCTCTGAACTGTGTGGCAGTTACTGGTATGGACATATTTTCACAACGTAGTTAATGAATACAAATATCCCAGTGTTTTTGGCTAATTTTTGTGTGTCTCAAACTTGGAGCTATATATATTGGCAAAAAAGAAAAAGAAAAAGAATAACTCCTTGTCAAAGTGTAAGACTCGTGAAGATCATAATATATATTTTTGATGGAACATAATATAATGTCAGATTGTCGTTTTACCTTGTTTGGTGCAACACTTGCTGTCCTTCTGGCACTTGAAGCGCTTGTGGTGATGTCTACTTCATTGTCTATTTCTCATTTTTCCATTTTACATTATTGTTTATTTGTATTATGGGTTTGGTGACCCATTTACATTACAGGTGAAGTTAGAAAAATTACATCAGCCATATGAGGAAAAGGGCACTTGTGGTTTTGAAGGGTTAGAAGGGTTCATGAGGAGGAATCTTTGCTTTGCCCCCCAAAAATCTTTCAAACCAAAGATAATACTGAATCTTGTCACACAATTTTGTGGTCCATTGTTGATTTTTTAAGAAGAAGAAAAAAAAACTGATGCTTTGATTGTGATGTGCACATACAAAATAAACCACCGAAAGAATGGTTGAAATTCCATCCCAGTCCCTAGGTAGAAGGCTGATTTTGACATTGAAGAAATTTAAAAGAAAAAATCATTCATTTGTGTAAATATTACTGTTGGAGCTATGATGAAGATGATGAGAAGAGAGAATAGAATAAAGAAATACTTCTGGCCTTTGATTGAGCGAACAGTTTCATAAGTTTTCACGCAACCCCTTTTGGTTAAATGATCTTACATTACATGTGCTCTCATCAGGAAAATTCATATGCATTGAGCTAAACATGTACTTTTATTTTTTGTCTTTTAATGGGATTTATTTTTGCTATAAATCTATGATTGTGACATGTAATGTTTGTTGTGCATTTGCAGTTGTCGAAATGTTTCACTTTCTACTACTATTAATTAAAATAGATAATTACAAACAAAACAGCTAGTCTTTTTTTCTTCACCTTTCTCTGCATAATGAATATTTTAGACTGGCATTAAGAAATGCCTGTCGTTATAAACAGGGCACAAATTAAAGAAAAACTCTTAGCTCTTCATATCTGTCACTGAGCTCATCACTGCCCATACTTGAATGCATTTTTGGCCAACACTGAAATCTCATTGACCACATTGAATTTCAACTGCAAGTAAATTAATATCTCCTGCACTAGCTGTTACTAGTTATTTTTTCAAAATTAAAACTGTTGGGTCACACCTACCGACTTAATGTTATTAGTTTCTTAATTAGTTCATCCATAAAACATTAAAAAATAATAAAAAAAACAGCTTTTAAATCTCTTTTAGTATTAAGATTATTAGGCTTTGGATACCCCTTTTCAAGTTTTTACCGAGTGATAATATTGGATGATCTATAGATTGGTTGGTGCATTAATTTACGAGTTGGGCTCCACTCTAGATTTTGATAATTTTCTTTCTTTTTATTTTTCTCAAAAGAATAATAAATAATGATGTTCACTATTTTGATTAATTAATATCAGACCAAATTATTGGAATATGGTTAAAAATAATTTGGAGACGTCTCTGTTGCAGAGATACTAAGCAACCCTTTTAACTTAATATTATTATTTGCCCAAACAAACAAGCAGCATGGAAAGTATAGTACTACTAGTAGTAGTGGTTGGTTTTAGAAGAAGTATCAACTAAACTTACATACACATTACACAACACAACATTTGATAAATTCATTCATTCCCTATCTACAAGGTAAGCTTTAGAAAATGTCAATTTAGTTTTTTATTTATTGTGAGATGAAAAGGCAAATAATACACCATTTATGCTATGAATGACAGAGACCCATATTGCCCTTATATGTATGTGTGTTTGAATTCAAGGACAGGTAGTATAGAGAGAGAGAGAGAGAGAAGAGGTAAGGTTTCTTTCTTTATGTGATTGACCTAATCAGGTGATCTTATTGCTATTGTAGCTGTGAATGTGTGGTCTACCATGACGGGCTACCCACGTGATTGACAATATTTTTGAGAACCCAAGTCAGCATTCCACAAACCAATCCAAACCCTTCTCTCTCTTTCTCTCATCCTTTTTCATTGTCATGAAAATGAAATATTATATGTATATAAGAACAAGTGACGTGAAGAACTCCAACAGCCCAAGAGGCAATTCTAATTCTAAACCATTGTCACAAGAAAACTCATAGTGGTCGGCATATATAAATGTTTTTGGCTTTAACCTTCCTATTATGGCATGGCAAATTATGTGTTATGTACATATTTTTATATAATCAAAGAAAGAAAGAAGGGTTTACATTTACTTAGCTTATATAGATATATATAAATATATTATATGTATATGTGCCGCCCTTTGTCCAGCCAATGCACACATGGCAGTGCCGTATAGGTCTCAAAATGAAGGCCCCACACTTTCACCTATATAAGCATATGATATCACTATCCATGTCTACATAGGGAGACAACCTACCTTGCAGGTTTTGCTCTTCCTTATTTTACTAATGGAACAAATGGAATTGGATTAACAAGTATTATTATATTTTTTTATATATATATATATATCGATCATTATCATTAGCTAACACAATACAAAGCAATGTTCTTCTTGGCTTTGTTGATTAATCATTATTAATAATAATAATTATTATTATTATTATTGTTAATTGAGGAGGAGTCAACCGTAGCCGGCTTCTTGGCCTTTCATGTACGACACGTGTACCTTTTCGCATGACACAACCGGAAGAAGATTAGTTCGTATTGATTATGATGTGTTACAAGTTGCAAGTTAATTTCTCTCCTTTCTTGAAAGTGTTATAATTAGTTTCCTAAAAAAAAAAGTGTTATAATTAGTTTCTTTAGTGCATACCATAGCATAAATATAAAAGTATAAGCAATCGCTCATATGTGTTTGTCACTTACATATCTTATATTTATGGCTTAGTTTTAACTTTTCAAGTCAATCTTGGAGGTAGTTGGAATATAGTGGGTATATGTTTATAGGATTTTTAATTTAATTTAATTTTTTTTGCATGGCATTGGCGCTTCTTATAGTTATAAGAGACATTCTGCCAATTTTTCAAGAAATTTCGAATAATTTATAGTGTCGAAATTAGAATTCTTAAAGTCAATTATACGCGTTCTTTATTTTTTTTTATACGCGTAGAAAATAGACTATTTGAACTCTGATTTCGGCACTGTAAATTTATTGAAATTGCTTAAAAATTAGCAGGATACTTGTTATAACTATAATGTACGTCATCGTATAAAAAAAATTAGCTTACAATTTCTCCAAGTGCCAAAAATAAAAAACGATCTTATAACAAGGACAAAAATGATGTCCTTACCTAAGAAGCTCCCAATATACTCACAATTACACATAATCATCCAGCAATTAGATTATTTAATATTAATAATTATAGAATTAAATCTAAAGTACATAACTAGAATTATTCTCAACGAAGAACAAAACGAATAAGCAAAATCTTATATATATATATACATATAATACTTTTCTGTCTCTAGTTACGTTAATATGGCCTATTTGCTGTACAACACAACAAATTCAAACTATATGGTATACAATACAATATATTTTCTGAGAAGTAGGTCAACATTTTTGTGTCTCTAAAGGAACTTATAAATTTATAAATAAATATATATATATACATATTATGTATTCGAATATGATATGAACAATTAATACAATATTTGACGTTAAGTGCATAATTTTCTTATTAAATTCCTGGATTATGAGGTGTCGTTTGCGTAAACTTGCTGGAAGCCGCAAGAAATCATTATATAAATATACATATACTATTTTTTTTTCCTTGAGAAACAATAGAATTTAAGGTAATGGGATGAGTTTTCAAAACTTGGGACCCCTCATCTCACTTTCTTATCAGATTCAACTTTCTCATCAGATTCAATTTTCTCAGCTCAGAAAATTGGAGTGTGTTCTTCTTGTTGTTGTATTTTAAGTCCTCCTTCACCAAACTTAGTCATCCAGGTTCAAATTTTACTCAATCCTGTCTCCAAACAAAATACCTACTCTTCCACTGATTGTTGAAAAAGATTAAAAAAAAATTAATAAATTATTCTACTTGGGATGACAATTATAACAAATGTTTGTAGAAATAATGTTGAGAATGTCTGCTATCCCACCATTTCTTTAGACTTTTCTTTGGAGTATATTTCAAGATATCGAATTGGATCAAAATTCATGGAGATTCGATCCATTTGAAACAGAAATAAAGAACCAGGTTCCTTTAATAATATTATCAACTACATACATATTCTTATTCTTACTATGAAAAAAAATAACCATTGACCCCTTGATAAAGTTGACATATGCCTTCTATTTTCTCATTGGTGCTTCTCTTTCAAGTTTTCAACTTTGATTCCCCTTTAAAATAGTTTGCCTTTTCAATTGGTGCTATCATTAAAAATCTTTTTTTTTTTTAATTTAAATTTTCTTTCTAAGGGGTTCTTAGAGGAAGAAAAGAGAAGAGAAGATTGTTTTGAAATAATGCAGATTATTTAAAAATACAAACCAGACTTTTTGTTGTTGTTGCTGTTGATGATGATGATGATGATGATGTGTATTAATAAAACGACTCACCATATATGTTAACATCATTCATTGCTCTTCACATTACCGAGTACAAGTTAATGCCGATTGCTTTTTTTTCTTTTTCGTTTTTTGTCTACTTGATTGATAAAGTGACAATCACAAACACGAGAACCTGAAATTTTTTAGAAAGACCAAAGACTGGATTTCCATTAGATGGGTTATTTCTAATCGAGAAAAACCAGAAGCTTGATTTGAGATTTAACTGGTACAGATGAGGCTGCTAATCTTGGATAATTTCGTTGACTACTACTGCTGCTGCTGCTTTCTTCTAAAATAAGGCAAACTATTGCAACTACTGCTTTCTTCATGCTCCTCTGATTCATTAGAAGACACTTGAGTCACTCCACTCGAACCAGAAGATGATGAAGTTGGGGCAAGATTCAAGTCAGCCCTTTTCTTCTCCTTTGTCATGAAATCATAAAAAACAGGCCTAGTAGTAGATTTGGGCTTTCGAACAACTGTATGGTCCACCCCAGTCTGCAAGTTTTCATCATCATTTTTACTCCCTCTTTTCTTCAAAAATATCCGGCAAAGAACCCAACTATCGATTGGTGCTACAATCACATGATTCTGCAACAAAGAAAAAGAAAAATATGTAAGAAAAGGCATAGTTTTTTATGGTTTTTGAAATGGTGGAATTGGATTGAGCTGTGCTGTGCTCACCTGGGGCAAGCTCTTGTTCTCTGGTGTGGCTTTGGTTTGAGGATTGGTAGGAGCAACAAGGCGATACTCATGCATAATCCAGTCAGTTCTAGTGCCCTGCGGAGGCTTTCCTCTGTAAAAAACTAGAGTCTTTTTCATCCCCACAACATGGTTACCCCTAGAAGTTACAATTTGCTTGTCTATCCCAGTTGCTTTCCAATAGCCAGAACCTGTTGCCCTGTTCGATCTGTTCCCATTAGGGTACTTAGCTTCTCTTGTGCTGAAGAAGTACCTCTCTTGCTCCAAATCACCTAAACCCCACCAAAATTCTCAACCATTATTAGACACTAAAAACTTATTACATTATCAAAATTTGATCTTTCTTTTAAAGATTGCAACTTTAAGAGAAAAGAAGAAGAAGAAGAAGAACCAACCTGGTAAATCCCAGGGATCAGACTTGCAAACTTCAACTTCAGGGATGATAGAAGCAGGCAAAGGGTAAGAGTGGACCTTGCGCTTTAAGTACTGAACAACAAGCTCTTCATCAGTTGGGTGGAACCGAAAGCCAGGAGGTAGTCTAAGAACACCATTTTTAACAAAGTTAAGCTTCTCCATATACAAATATTATATTATATGATGTCTTTGTGTTTGTTTTTTTTACTATGAGAGAGAGAGAGAGGGGGGGAGAGGTCTAATGAGAAAACTCAGCCCTATATGTCCCAAAGCTGAACTCAACCCAATTGAGCTACCATAGAACCAAACCCATTGGGAGCTTTTATAGTCCAATGAAAAGTATATGGGAATATGACAAAGCTAATTAACAAGAACAAGAGAGGGAACAAGAACAAGAAGGAAAAAAGGTAATTAATAGATATAAATAAAAAGGGTGTGTTAAGAGAGAGAGAGAGAGAGAGAGAGAGCGAGGGTGTGGGTGTGGGTGTGGGTGTGGGTGTGTGTATATGAAAGAGAGAAAGTGTGACTTCTTTTATAGTAATGGGTGAGAGAGAAAGAAATATCAAATTGCAAATAGGACGACCCATTTGGCGTAAATGAGACTCAATCTCCTTTGCTTTGACACTATTTTCTTAAAAACGTTTGAGCCTTTCTTTCTTTCTCTCTCTTGTGTGCCAAAAGGTTAAAACTTTTTTAAACCAAGTGCCTAAAAATTCCATTTTTTTCTTAAAGGCCAAAGCTTTCGTATTTATTTAGTAACAACATTAAGAATTCAATAGTCATAAGTTGGGTTCAAAGTTCGACCTTTGTGTTTGTGTGTGGGAATAATCGATGCTGTTAAAGTTGTTTTTTTTTTCCCTCCTTTTGGTTGTCAAAATATATTGTTTTTTTTCTTATGCTCTGATATTCCTTACTACCCTTAACCTTCAATGCTCATTTCGGAAAGTGTAAGGGGTATTTTGGTATTTGTAATAGCAGATGGCCACTTTGGACTTTTCATCTTTGTTTCATCCTCGTAATGGTGAAGTCACCTTATGTCATGATGACAGCTGGACTTCACCAATGGCTTAAAGGGAATGCTACGAAAATACCTTTATACCCTTTTCTTCAGAAAAAATTGAAGAAAAAAAGAAATTATTAAAACAAAATAGTTAGTTGCTATTGCAAGGGGAACAAAATCGTTGAGTGCTCACCAACGCCTTTTATTGAACAGAAATTGTGTACGGACTCTATTAATACATTATATTTATAGGTGTGTGTGATTTTACTTTTTTATTTTTCATAAACAGGCCTCAATAAATTTAATGTACCAAACTCCCAACTTGAAAGTTTGGAATCATTATTAACTACTTTCTTTTGTTTTTTTTCACTGTTAGTTAGTAAGTAGTTAGTACATATGAACTTAGTGATTAGTTAAAATTGAAGAAGATGATATGTACTCATGTGTACATATTTATTTTATTTTTATGAAAAAAGAAAGAAAGAAAATATTTATTAATTAAGAGGCAAGCCCCAACTACTTTGAAATACATAAAACTAGTAATCTCAATATGCAAATAAGATAAACTCATCGCATAATCTAAAACATCTCGACTTTTAATAATATCACCGTGTTGGGCCACTAGAATATATTTACAGGAAACAGTAACAATGACCAAACATGACAGAGTGAAAGAAACCCCACCACAAAAGTTAACTACAATACTACCATAAAAAAAATAGACTACAACCTCCCACGCAGGAGATGTTATTAAGGAAATTGAAATAAAACTAAACAAATAACCAATTGACAAAACTAAAAGAAAACACAAGAACAACACCCGACATTGAAGAATCGATACAAAACAGACTAGACTAGACTATACCGCCTCGATCCCACAACAGAAGGCAACCCGCCAAAGAAATGGAACCGCGAATCTAGTTGCACCCCAAGCAAATTTGGCACTGGCAACTCATGACTCGACAAACTTATGGATCCTCCACACCCACCACCCTTCAACCACTCCCCATTCCGCCGAGAAAACAGACTATGCCCACCAAGCAAGCCCCATCCTGTCAGATCCCACACACCCCAATCAACAAAAGACCACAGGCCCATCAGATCCTCCACCGTCTGTCCACACCCCTTTCCATCTTTCGTCAGAACTAAATTCAGACCCAACCTCCGATCACTACTATAGAAACCCCCAAGGGAACACAAGAAATAGTAAGAATCTCCCACACCGACCCCCAATACCGAGAACCAACACTTTATGGAAATCAAAACTCAACCAAAACCTCTCCCTCGAATAGAGAACCACAAGCCACCCACCATGTCAGGCGACGACCACCCTAACTTGGGAATAAGACATAACCAAATATGAGGAAAACCTAGGCGGTGCTAGGGTTAGGAAGAAGAGAATAGAGAGACTATTACTTGTGTATCCTCATGTGTACATATTTAATAAAATAGTTTTTTTTTCAAAATATAAAATTTGGGTTGTTGACCCACAATATGGTCAACGACACAAAGTCAGATAAAACGATAGAAAATAAGATCAAAATGAGATGAAATCAAGACAAAAAGATAAACGACACAAACAATTTATAGTGGTTCGGCCCCAATCAAATGGTAATGACTTACGTCCACTTAGTGTTCTTATTAATATAGAATTCCAAGAAAAGTGATCAATGAACTAGGGTTCACGAGTTTCACCAGATCTCAGACGAATACAATTGTAGTGGATAACAACATTCTCTTTCTCTCTTAGAATTCCCCAGCTCCAAAAAAAAGAAGTAGATCCCTCTCTTGAGCCTTTTGATTTGTATTTATAGGCTCAAGGAGTTCTACATGGGCCAATGGGCATTCATTACATTTAATACGGGCGTATCTAAATAATAATAAAAATTATAATTAATACGTAATTACAAGATTGTATATCTGAAGGAAATAAATGAATATATGCGACCAGGCTGGTCGCCAATAATTATGATGCCTGATAAGCCAATGATCTTCTGGTCGAGGGTCGAGTAGATTATACTCACTTAAAACTACCACGTGCATCCCACGTGTAGACCAATCCTTCCACGTCATTAGGTGGTCTGTTTTTGGGTAAACATTTGCCCCCCAAGTTTATTTTACTGCGACAAGCATAAAATAAACTTAACCGATCTCTCCGTGTGACCTGTCAGACCTATCAGACTATCAGTGCCTTTTCAAAAAAGGTAATCAATCATGTCGTTGCATTTTCCCCAAAAGCACTTTGACGGCTAACACATTTTCCCACGTTTCGAAAACTCATCCCCCATCATTACCTTATTAACCGTGCCTCAATCAATATAAATAATCCCTCATTTTCACTTTTTACTTTTACTCTTCATCTTTTCCTCAAGAACACTGAAAAATGAAGCACGAAGAACCCAGAAAATTCAGACAACTTTGGTGATCCGAGGAGTATCTGTCCAGCCGCTCGAATCAACACTTGTGTCTTCACTTCAACCTTTTATATGTCATGCAATAGTTATCCCTTGAGTTTAGAGATGTTTTAGTATCTCAGTTTCCAAATGTTCTTGAAAAAATGATTTGGGGTAATCGGGCTTGTAGGTAGTAGCATGATAGGATAGGGAGAAACACTAAATGAGGCTTAGGAATTGGTTTGGGAGTTAGGATTACTGATTTAGAGCGCAAAATCGAAGTAAAATTTTGATTTTTAGGCACTCGAAAAAAACTGAGTTTTTCCGCCCTTTCTCAGAGTCGAAAAGTTTCCCTGAAAATTTTTTCACTTATACTTTTTAATCCGTTTTTCAAATTGTTCGCGTGTTTTTTAGTGTTTACGTTAGAATGCTGCTGGTCGTATAAAAGCTTAACTTTTATACACGAGCAATGTTATCCCAACGTTTCCACTTCTTCTGTCTATTGGCTGTAGATTCTCATCTCCCCTTTTCTGCTCGCAGATTTTCATGCACGACCCGTGGGGAGGTAAGAGGCCGATTGACGATGACTTGCTCGCACTATTGTTCGAAGATCAAGAACAGCCATCGTTGCCATTTTCAGAAGTTCCTCTTTCCCAACACAACTCAACAAACAAACCTCCGACCAGCCCAACAAATATGGGTCGCGTAAAGTCCATTGCTCAAAGAAAGAAGAAATCAGACAATCCTCATGCTAATCAGCCTGCCCCTCACACTGAGACTCCTTCTACCAACCCCCAGCCTATAAACACTTCACCACCAGAATCTCAACTAGTATGTAGCGCCTTCTAGCATTATTACAACTAGGATGGTAACCACTATCTCAATAAGTATGACCTTCCTGGGATAACTCTCATCAAGCCTTCCTCCGACCAGCGGGCAAATGTGCTTGGGGGCGCCTTCAAAGCCTGGTCGAGGTATCACATCAAGGTAGGGGCAAACTTGCCTCTGCATCCATTCTTCCAGGGGGTGGCCAATTATTTCGAAGTCGCTCCTTTTCAAATCACCCCAAACGAATATAGAGTACTTTCTGCACTCTATATCTTCTACAACCACAAGAAGTGGCCCATTCCTACGCCACATGAGATCAACTACTTGTTTGATCTCAAGTCTAACCCCAACCACAACAACACAAGGTTCTTCAATTTCTACCTCCGGGAGTCTGCTCGCACCTTCCTGAGTGACATCACCCACAAGTCCAACGTATTGAAGTACTTCCAGGAGTACTTTCTAACAACAGACCTAGTAGCCAATAATCTGGCCTTCACTAAAGGAGGTAAATCTTTTACTCACTGGTCATTTGATTTCTTTCAGGTTTTCCATACATTCTTTAGAACTTTGGTCTCGTTCAGGTCCATGGCATCGACCAGACCCCACTCCAGAAATGGAGATAAGGGCAGCAACCCTGGGCAGCATGAAAAACATTGAAAAGAGTGTCAAAGAGCTGCTCACAAAGAACAACCTAAGGCTGGTCGACCTTCTTGCACCTCACCAAGATGTGAGGGAGTCAACATCGGGGAGTGCTACAGGGGGAGAAATTCCCGAGCAGCACCAGGCTGTGTCACAACCCCCGAGGACGCGGGCTACATGAGTGACCATCAGAGAACCTTCCAGCACTCTGCGAGCAGCTGCTATCCCCGCTCAACATGGAAAGGGAAAGCAGAAGCTTCCTGACCACCCCGAGCCCATACTTGAATCCTCGGATGAGACCGGTACTGACTTCTCACTCTTAGACAGTTTGCCCATTCCCTGTCATTTATTTGACGGGGACAACAACTTTAAATACGCGACTAGTTTAAATTCAGACTTTTTCAAGGCAGAGAGTAAGTGTAGCAGTAGTACAATAGATAATGTATCGACCAATAATAAGGGCTCGGGTATATTACTTAGAATTTTCCTTACTCTTATTTCCTTGCTTTAGTGAGTACCTCAATTTATATTGCCTGATTGTTTGTTTCTATTTTGCAGTCATGTCTGCCGAAGACCCATTCAACCTGTACAGCCTGCCCAAAACTACTGCTTCTGAGAGCAGGAAAAAGGAGAGCAGGCAACATCCGGGGGAAAGCAGCAGCAATCCCTCAAGGAAAAGGATTTGGACTGAGGATCCTCCTCTACCTGTTCCTTCCAAGGAAACGACACCTCCTCCAGCTCCCGTCGACCAGACTTCTCCACCAGCACCCGTCGACCAGACTCCTCCCCCAGTTCCCGCCGACTAGACTCTTCCTGATCAGACAGGAGAGACCCTTATGAACATAGCTTTCAACTCAGCCAACGATAAGCTGAAGAAGCTATCAAGGCACCGGCGCAGCCGAGAAGCGATCAGCAACACTGGCTCCCTGAAAGTCGACCAGATCTTCAGTTGGGCGCTGAACGAAGTACTCAGCGTAAGTTGACATTTTAGTTGTGCTTTATTTGTTTACCTTGTCCTTTTATTTCTACTAACAACTTTATCTTTTTTCTGATCGCAAGGAGTTCTAACCATGAGTACTGGTTGGCACCGCTCGAAGGCGATGGCTGCTGAATATGCCAAAGAGTTTGAGGGGAAACTAGGTGAGAAACTCAAAGCAGCCGAGGCCAAATACGTCGAGCAGCTCAAGGCAACGGAGGAGAAAAATGCCGAACAACTAAGAGCTGCTGAGGAGAAGATTGCCAAGATGGGCGAGGAGCTGAAACGACATAAGGAGACCCTGGTCAAAGTCACGGAGTCTAAAGAGAGGTACAAGGAGTCTTCATTGTTGAACCACAAAGAGGCCTCCAAACTCCAAGACGAGTTGGTTATCAGCAGGAAAGAAACTGCTGAGTTGGAGGAGCGAGTTAAATAACTCGAAGAAACCAACGCCAGTGACTTGGAGAGGTTCAGGGGAGCAACATTTAACTGCTTTTATATGTTCTGGAAACACAACTGCGAGGCTAACTTTGACTATTTACCAAAGCGTATGAAACAGTTTGTGCTGACCAGGTGCGTTGCTCGCCTTGAAGAGGAGGAGAAAGCTCAAGCATCCCCCGAAATCTCTTTGGCGGCGGGTATTGATGGTGTTGAAGAGGAAGCTGGGGTCTCCATCGACCAGCAGATCCAACAAGATCCTCCGGCTGCCCCATAATTTTAATTATTTTATTTTGTAACTTAGGACACATGAACCACGGTTCGTGATGTCAAGACAATTTTTTGCTGCGTGGGCAGCTTTTCATTTTAATCAACAATTACATCCGAGCAGCAACTGCTCACAGTGTAAAACAATTTTCTTTTGATATTATAATTTTTTCAATTTATTATAACATCTGTTCGCATGACCGAACTTAGCATAGTACTTTGTTTTGATTTAACAAAATTTTGAAAAATACTCTAAGTACCGTAGTATGCTTTCCCTTATTTTTCTCATGTGTTTACATATGCTTGTTAATGTGCTTTGCTTGCTTAGTACTTTATATGCCCCCCAAGTGATTGAGGAGCTTAAGGTCCTCGGTCACTTGCCTTGACCAAGACCTGTTCGAACATTACTGTTCGTAGAAATACTTATAAAAAGTGATTATATAACAAAACATCACACGTAATGAACAAATACTTGCAATAAATACAATAATTAGCAAGAATAACTGGCTGCGCACAATTCCTTTTATTTATCACAATAAATGGACAATTGTGTTTGTACAAGTGATCAAAAATTTGATCTTACACTTATAAACGATTATTCATATGACTGACTAACCTTGTTCATAAACTTGTAAAAAGTAAAATTAATACAAGCCAATTCTTTAAAAAGAACTGTTTATTGATAATACTTGCGCATGTGTTCTCCATTCCAATAACGAGGAATGAGATCTCCGTTTAAGCGAGCAACTTTATAAGTGCCTGGTTGAAGAACTTCTTCGATTTGATACGGACCTTCCTAGTTAGGTCCGAGCACTCTAGCAGCTTGATCGCGGGTGTTGAGAAAAACTCTTCTAAGTACCAAATCTCCCACATTAAATTTTCTTTTGCGTACTTTAGAGTTGAAATACCGAGCGACCTTTTGCTGATACGCTGCTACTCGGAGTTGAGCTTGCTCGCCCTTTCATCGATCAAATCTAGAGACTCCATCAATAACTGACTATTAATACTTTGATCGTAAGCCAACCTTCGATGCGATAGTGGATCTAATTCAACAAGCAACATGACCTCATATCCATAAGCCAAAGAAAATGGAGTATGGTCTGTTGTTGTTCGATGGGATGTTCTATACGACCAAAGGACTTTAGGTAACTGTTCTGGCCATGCCCCATTTGCTTCTTCAAGCCTTTTCTTCAGGGTATCCTTCAATGCCTTGTTGACAGCTTCAACCTGTCCGTTCGCCTGTGGATGAGCTACTGAAAAAAAGCTCTTGAAAATCCTGTGCCTTTCGCGAAAATCTGTGAACAGATAGCTGTCAAACTGTGTGCCATTATCCGAGACAATCTTCCTTGGCAACCCATAGCAACACACGATGTTCTTGGCCACAAAATCCAGCACCTTCTTGGTCGTTATTGTTGCAAGCGGCTCAGCTTCGGCCCACTTCGTGAAGTAGTCAACAACAACCACAACATACTTGACGTTGCCTTTTCCCGTGGGCAAAGACCCGATATAATCTATCCCCCATACTGCGAATGACTAGGGCTTTGCATTTTTTTTAGCTCATTAGGGGCTGCTCGTGGTATCTTGGAGAATCTTTGGCACTTGTCACACTTTCGAACAAAATCCACAGAGTCTTCATTCATTGTTGCCCAGAAGTATCCTTGCCTTAGGATCTTTTTTGATAAACTCTGACCCCCAGCATGATCCCTGCAGAAACCTTCATGGACTTCTTGCATTAATTCTTTGGCCTTTTCCTTTGAAACACACCTCAGGAGTAGCATTGAGTACCCTCTTCTGTATAAAACTTCGTCGACCAGGATGAACCGAGCCGATTGCCTTTGGAGGGCTCTTGCTTTGTTTCTGTCCGTCAGTAGTACTCCATGCTCTAAGTATTCAATGAAAGGTGTCATCCACGTATCTGTTGCTTGAATTACCAGAGATGAATCTTCTGTTTGGATGCTCGGTGCGGACAAACGTTCAACAAGCACTATATTTAAGGTGTCAGCATCCTTCGCACTTGCTAACTTGGCCAAAGCGTCATCGTTTGAGTTCTGGTCGCGAGGTACTTGCTGGAGAGTATATTTTTCAAATTGTGCCAATAAGTCCTTTGTTTTGTTCAAATAAGCAACCATCTTCATACCTCGAGCTTGATATTCTCCAGTAATTTGATTAACCACTAGCTGGGAGTCACTATAGATTTTGAGTGACTTTATGTTCATATCCTTGGCTAATCTTAATCCTGGGAGTAGCAAAGCTTCGTATTCAGCTTCGTTATTAGACGCTGTGAAGTCAAATCTAATTGCGCAATGGAATCGATGTCCTTCAGGCGTGAATAAAATCACACCTACTCCAGCATTATGCTCGTTTGAAGAGCCATCTACGAACAACTTCCATGAAGGAATTTGGCTTTGGAGTTCAGGCTGTTCTATCGGCTCGGTATCCTGGAGCCCAGTGAGTTCTGTGACAAAGTGGGCTAGAGCCTGTCCCTTCACAGCTGCTCGTGATGAGTAAGAAATATCGAACTGTCCAAGTTTAACTGCCTATTTCAACAATCGTCCGGTGACTTCTGGTTTCTGCAGGACTTTTCGTAGTGGTTGGTCGGCGAGTACTACGATGGGGTGAGCTTGGAAGTACAGTCGCAGCTTTCTGGAGGCTAAAATCTAGCAATAGGCTAATTTCTCGATGGGCGGATATCACAGTTCCGCTCATACTAGCCTCTTGCTTATATAATACACAGCCTTTTGCACATGTTCCTCTTCTCTGATCAGGACAACGCTAGCAGCATACTCGGTGACTGCCAGATAGATGAACAAAGTTTCTTTCATGACCGGTTTGGACAAAATCGGTGGTTACGACATATGAGACTTTAGAGCCTGGAAGGCCCGCTCGCATTCTTCCGTCCACTTGAATTTCTTATTGCCCCTAAGTAAATTAAAAAATGGGATGCACTTGTCAGTTGATTTGGAAATGAATCTACTCAAAGCGGCAATCCTCCCGGTTAGACATTGAACATCTTTAATTTTAGGTGGCGACTTCATCTCGATCAGGGCTTTGATCTTTTCGGGATTAGCTTCGATACCTCTTGAATTCACTAGGAATCCCAAAATTTTTCCCGATCCAACTCCGAAGGAACACTTAAGGGGATTTAACTTCATCTGATATTTGTTCAAGATGTTGAAGCACTCTTGCAGGTCCCTAATGTGTTCTTCTGCCTTCTTCGACTTAACCAGCATGTCATCAACATACACTTCCCTTTTTACACTGATCAGCTCTTTGAACATGTGATTTACTAGTCACTGGTAAGTCGCACCAGCGTTTTTCAAACCGAAACGCATTACCTTGTAACAGTAAAGCCCTGTATCGGTCCGAAATCTAGTGTGATCCTCATCAAGTGGGTGTATGCTGATCTGGTTGTATCCAGAGTATGCATCCATGAATGATAGGATCTCGTGCCCTGAAGTGGCATCGACCAACTGGTCAATCCTTGGGAGTGGGAAACAATCCTTTGGGCAAGCTTTATTGAGGTATGTGAAATCCACGCATGTTCTCCATTTTCCATTCGGCTTGGGAACCAGTACGGGATTAGAGACCCACGATGGATAAAACGCTACCCTGATGAATCTGTTCTCCTTTAGCTTCTCAACTTTTTCTTTTAATTCTTTTGATCTATCTTTGTCGAGCAACCTCCTTTTCTATTGTACTGGCAAATTTTTTTTATCTATGTTCAAGACATGGCTGATAACTGCTGGGTCAATCCCAACCATATCTTTATGCGACCAGGCAAATACCTCTTGGTTCCTCTTAAAAAATTCCACCATTTTTGTTTTGTAGTTGTCTCTAAGTTTTTACCGACTTTCACAACCCTGATCGGATCTACCTCCTCGAGGTCCTTGACTGGTCCTACATCTTCCTCAAAATCCCCAAAGCGAGGATCTAAATCCCTATCCTTATTTTGGGCAACACCCTATTTGGTGACCTCCTCACCTGATTGGACTTGTACTTCATTGGCCAATATCAACCCTTTCTCGGCTCCTTCCCTCGATCCACCCCTTTTCGCCTTAGTAATCGAGGAATTATAGCATTCCCGCACTTCTCGTTGGTTTCCCAACACGCATCCTATCCCTGCGTTGGTTGGAAACTTCATGGCAAGGTGTCAGACCGAGGTCACGACTCGCAGGTCGACTAGAATAGGCCTTCCAATCACAGCATTATATGCAGAAGGACAATCAACTACTATAAAAGTAGTTAGTAATGTCTTGTTCGCAGGTGCAGTTCCTGCTATGACCGGGAGCCTGATCGACCCCGTTGGCGCGAGCCCTTCGCTAGAAAAACCATAAATGGTTTGGTCGCATTGCTCCAAATCCTTCACTGACAACTTCATCATTTCCAGCGAAGACTTGTACAAAATATTTACTGAGCTCCCTTTGTCCACTAACACCTGCTTAACCATCACATTGGCGATCTGGACGTCCACGATCAAAGGGTCCGAATGGGGAAACCGGACATGCTGAGCGTCAAGCTCAGAGAAAGTTATCAGCTCTTCCTTTGTTTGAGCTTTCTTGGGAGTTCGCTCCTCTACATTCAGCATTTCAATGTCTTGGTCGTGGTGTAAGGTTCGGGTGTATCACTCCATTGCCTTCCCACTATCTCCTGCTAGGTGTGGGCCGCCACAAGAGTTGGATGTATAGGGGGCGAGCGTTGGCGTACAGGTGCCTACTTGTTTCCTCCTTGAGCCTCTCACTGAGAACCTCCAATGGCTCATACATATCTCTTCAGGTGTCCTTGTCTGATAAGGAACTCAATTTCATCTTTCAGATGGTTGCACTCATTGGTGTCATGGCCATAGTCGTTGTGAAAACGACAAAACTTGGTTGTATCTCTCTTGGAGATATCTTTCCTTATTGGCGTTGGTCGCTTGTAAGGGACATTGGTGCTGGTCGCCTGGTACACTTCTGCTCTGTTGTCAACTAGGGCTGTGTAGTTGGTGAACCTTGGCTTGTACCAATTACTTTTTGGGCGTTTATTCTCAGACGTTGATGGTTCGTGGTTCACCATTTTTCCCATTGTTTTTACCGTTGCCATTGGGTTTATCCGATCCATTGGTGGATTTGGCGGGATCTTCCTTCGGCCCCTTGTCTTCTGCAGGCGTCTTCCCTTCGTTAGAAATTTCCTCTTCGAGCTTGATGTACCGGTCTACTCGGTCCAGAAATTCTTGAGTACTCTTCACCCCATTCTTCCTTAAACTGTTCCAGAGAGGTGAGTGGCGCCGTACTCCAGTAATAAGTGCCATAATTTTCCCCTCATCACCAACTGTCTTAGCTCTAGCTGCGGCTCACATAAAACGTTGGACATATTCCTTCAAAGATTCGCCTTCTTTTTGGCGTATCTCGACTAGTTGGTTGGCTTCGGTCGAATGTACTCGACCAGCGTAAAACTGCCCGTAGAATTCTTTCACGAACATTTCCCATGACACTATGCTAGCAGGAGGGAATTTGAAAAGCCACTCCAAAGCTGTATCAGATAAGGTGGCCAGAAAGATTCTGCAGCGAGCATCATCTAACTCATTCTGGATATCCATTTGTATCTCGAATTTATTCACATGAGATACTGGGTCTCCAAATCCGTCGAAGTTGGGCAAGACCGACATCTTAAATTTGCTTGGGGTTTCAGCCACCGCTATTCTTTGTATGAATGGAGTGCCTCTTCTATGATCATATTCAATGTGGGATGTTCGACTCCCCACTAACTGCTGGACAGCCTGATTCAGTGCATTGATTTGGGCCTGTACAGCATCTGGTACTATTGGGGCGACTGGTGCTGGAGGGGCATACTCGTCGTGCCTTTCTCGCCTATCATTGAGCACGTCCCTCAAGTTATCATCCCCACGCCTTTGCTCGATAGCACCCATTCGATCAAAGACGTTGGGTTACCTAGGCTACCCCTAGCATTCTGGCTTGTCGGCCTATTTTCCCTTGGTGGGGGATTCCGTTCTCCACCCCTCTCTCCTTGCCTTCGACCAACATTTCTTTTGCTGGAATCAGCTTCATTGTAGTCATGGTCATACCTAAAATGCGACCGGCTATGGTGTGACCTGCTGATCGCACTACAACCTCCTCTTGCTGGCATGTCTCGAGCGTCAGGGGGCGACCTGCATTGTTCGGTGGGTCCTCTGGCATTATTTTGTCGTGGGGGGCCCCTAACTGCAGAGCCTGACTCGACTTGTCTTCTGCTAGTAGAAGGACGCTGTCCCTTGTTCGGTGGATTTGGCTTCTCAGCAGTTTGGCGTCTAGGGCTTCGGGGAGGCTGCCCGACCCTATTATGCCTTTGATGCTGGGGGTTATCTCGACCAGAACGAGAAGGTGACTGCTGCTCAGGATCTTGAAATGGAATATCCTGTTGATTAGCAGGAGGTTGCTCTAGCCTCTGAGGGCTTGTCGGCTGAGGTGGAGTGTTGTGATGTTGTGGATGACTTGGATGTTGACCTTGTTGTGGTGGTACACTTGGTGGCTGATCTGGTTGAGAGGTTGGCGTAGGTTGTCCCCGAGCCAACTAAATGGCTGCCTCCAAGGTGACAGTGGCGTCTCTCTGCTGGCGGTCCATGTCGTCCTGCCGCTCATTCAACTCTTGACGTTGTCGGTCAATTTCCCTCTGCTGCAACGCCATCGTTTCAACCACATTCTCTTGATTAGCCTTCAGATTGGCTAACTCCTCCTGTAACACAATCAGTGTTGTCCTCAAGGTCTCAGAATCTATTTCCTCCTCTTCAAACTCCACTTGTGGCTCATCCTTAGCCACGTTTGGTGGAAGAGGCTGGGTTGGCGCGGCACCAGAAGTTTGTCCCGTCATTCTGGATGTTTTCGCCATTTGATCTTGTTGGAAGTCTTGAGTTCAACTCTATACAAGAGCACCAAAATGTTGACCCACGATATGGTCAACGACACAGAGTCAGATAAAGCGATAGAAAATAAGATCAAAATGAGATGAAATCAGGACAAAAAGATAAATGACACAAAAAATTTATAATTATTCGGCCCCAATCAAATGGTAATGACCTACGTCCACTTAGTGTTCTTATTAATGTAGAATTCCAAAAACAGTGATCAATGAACTAGGGTTCACGAGTTTCACCAGATTTCAGACGAATACAATTGTAGTGGATAACAACACTCTCTTTCTCTCTTAGAATTCCCCAGCTCCAAAAAAAGAAGCAGATCCCTCTCTTGAGCCTTTTGATTCGTATTTATAAGTTCAAGGAGTTCTACATGGGCCAATGGGCTTTCATGACATTAAATACGGGCGTATCTAAATAATAATAGAAATTATAATTAATGTGTAATTACAAGATTGTATATCTGAAGGAAATAAATGAATATATGCGACCAGGCTGGTCGCCGATAATTATGATGCCTAGTAAGCCAATGATCTTCTAGTCGAAGGTCAAGCAATTTATATTTACTTAAAACTGTCACGTGCATCCCATATGTAATCCAATTCTACCACGTCATTAGGTAGTCTGTTTTTTTGGTAAACATGGCCATGTTTAAAAACTTATATAAATTAATAAGTTTATTATATAATTTGGGAGAAATTCAAGATAATTTTATCATATATCTAAATCTCAAGATTCATATATTTTATTATCAGTAAGTGATCAACTTAACTGTGAACTAGTTTATTTTCACTTAATAGTGTATTATATTTTATATAGTAGTAATTAAATAAGCGAAGATAGTAGAAATATATAATATACGTTTTTTTTTTTTTTTTTTGGAAAAAGGATATAGTTAACTTAAATAGCATTGAATGTCACAAGGAATGCATAAGAGTATATAGATGGATCTATTTTCCTCTTGAATTAAATTATAGCAAATGGTCCAATAGAACCTAAATTGTTAAATTGTGTATCAACATTTATTATAAATAATACAATCATTCTTACAAGAGTTAAAAGTTAATAATTAAGCACATGTTAAAATAAACTAATAATAAAGGATTGACTTTTGAGATTTCCACGAAATGATTTCATTATTTGAACAAGTTGCATTTTACCCCACTGGACAAAAAGCCTAAGTAACTTGTTCTCGTGGCATAAAATAATGAGATTAATGACTTTAGGGAAAGAAAACTCACTAGATTAAGTTAGTTAACATATTCAAATTGCATTAAACTTATTACAAAACGTGATTATTTATGTGTTTTCTTGTATGATACTCTTATTTTTATTTTGGTATCTATCTAATGGAGTGTCAAAAAAGTAGTGCAGTGTTATATTAAACACATTTTAGCAAAAATATCACTTTAATAGTGTTATAAAAAGTAGGCTAAATTTAGCATATATTAAAAATTGTATCAAATTTAGCACAAAATATAACATGAGTTAAATTTAGTACATCAATAAATATTACTTTTTTTATTTATCATATTGCTACTAATTATTAATTAACAATTAATAACTATTTATATTATTATTTTTATTCATTTTTTACAATATAAAATGAAAAAAGATTAATTTTTGTAATTTATTAATAAATATTAAATGAATTGTTTGCCCATTAGAGTATGATTATAACAAGTGAGCCAAATATTAATATAGTAATTTGACGCAAAATTTAAATCATGGGAGATGGTATAATGTTACTTGTTCAAATAGACAATGGTGAAAAATATATATAATTATATAAAATTTATTTTTCAGGTGACACTCGAGGACTAGTTCCAACTATAACACATTAAATATGTGCCTCTTGGCCTCCTAAATCCAATATTTCAAAATTGTTAAAAAATATTATACTCAAAATTCAAATAAAAATTTCATGTACATATATTTTGTTTTTGAAACTTTATAAATTGATACAAATATTGTGATGTGTTATTTATAAATAAGTAGACAGAACATGTAAGAGACAAGAATTATAATTTTAAAGTAATTTTGCAACTAAACAAAATCTAATTAATAAATAAACCAAGGAGAAGAATCCATTGAAAATTTTGAAATAATTAAACTTAAAAAGAGGAATAAATTTTCATGAAAATAATTTGAGTAATTAAAAAAAATAAATAAAAGGGGGACCAATATACTTAATGGAGCTCATAATAGGGTGCACGCATTGGGATGCGTGTTTAAGTGAATTTTGGATTATTTTTTGTACAAACGAAACGATGCACTTAAGAGTTGGAGAATAGAAAACTTGATTGAATATATGAAGTTGACAAAAAAGCATTTTTTTTGTGTGTGAATATTTCAATTAATAATAATAATAATGTAGAAAAATAACATATTTGGTAGAAGTACTAGTGAGAGAAGGGCATTTAAGTAATTGTGTACATAGTCTCGTGGGAGGGTGGGTAAAGAGAATAAAGGAATAGGGACCTACTTGCTCCCAAAACGACGGGCACCCACGTCGGATTTAGGCTAACTGACAAAAATGCCACCTTCACTCCAAGATTGAGCAAATCTTCTTGTCTCATTTTTCTGGATCAGATTGCAAACTTTTTTTTTTCTTTCACAAAACGATTCTCATCTCTTTCTATTCACACATTTGCCCTTCCCTTCTTATTTATTTTCTATTATTCTGTAATTATAAAAAAATTAAAGAAATTCTAAGAAAGAAAAATGGTCCAAACTTATTTTTCAAGTATTTTTTATTAATTACTTTTACATTTTTGCATAAAAACTGTAAAAAAAAAAAATTTACTTTTATCATAAAAATGAAGTAACCCATTAAATCTATTGGCATAATATGTGTGACTCCCTCTGCTAACTTGTGTGATTTATTTAAGTATAAAAAATAGAAATTAATTAGTTAAAAAAATGAATGGCATAATTGTAAATAAAAGTGAAAATAGGGGTATTTTGGGAATGTCAAAGTAGAAAGTTGGGGTAGGGTAACGTGGGACGGTTGAGATTTAGTTAAACTGGAGCCTCAAACATTGACAATTGCTTGATTCCGTGGGCTTTTGGGAAACTCTTATTTTCCACAAAATTTCTTTTTCTTTAATTCATAAAAATGCGTAATAATTTTGGAGGGTATAATTGGAAAAATACACATTATGATATGATATCAAATGAGAGAGTATGGAAAGAAAAATTTGGGTTTCGTAAACCAAATTGCGGCTGTGATTTTTCGCTTTTGTTTTTTTGAGGGTCAAAGGAGTTTGCGTGTGGGTGTTAAAGAGGGTTTCAAGGAAGAGAAAATTATTAATTTTATTTTTAAATAATTAAATTTAATAAAATATAATAAAAGAAAAGAAAAGAAAAGGAAGAAACGTCAAAGGCTGCAATTATTGTGTTTTGAGTAATATGTGTTGTTCAGTGGAAATTGTCTTTGCACTTTGTTGTAATTATAATCTTATAATGTAGAGCTTTTTGTTTTATCTAATAAAAACATCTCCTTTTATATAATATATAATATATAATTTTATTTTATTTTTATGGGAGTTGGTCTTTTTTGGGGTTGCTTTCTTTAGAAGCAACTTTTGTTTGTGTTTACCCTATACAATATGGAATATTAACACTTTAATGTTCACATGTGTGTGAGTGTAAAGGAGATTACTTTTCTATTTATACAACGCACCCATATATATATTTGTGTGCAAAATATTTTTATATATAAAGGTCTATGCATATTTGAATTGGGAGAAAAACAATGATAAGTGTTGCTTTGAAGGAGAAGAAAACCTTGAATATATATTATAAAAATAATTTATATATAAATATATATGAATTGAAGGTTCTCTTCTCTTATCATGAGAACCAACATTGACTTGAAACTTTTTCTTTTTTCTTATTTGGTTTGGAGGGTGCTTCCTTTGTCCTTCTAATAAAATAGTGCTTTCTACCGTATATTTATGTATAAAATAGTGATAGTGCTCTTCTTCTTTTTTTTAATTATTAACAAAAAAGAAAATAATAATAATAATTAACATGTTCGTAGTGGATTAATATAGTCGAGAGAGTTGAAATGGAGCATTATTAGCTAATGTATCTATTTCATTATTAATAATTGAAAGCAATGAGTAGCATCAAGTGATAGAGAAAATGATGTAAAGGGAGAAATAGTGCTTAACCTTTATGTCAATCATTTATGTATTATATATGTACTTATTATTTAAAATATTTAATAATAATAAGATTATTATGGTAGAATTTGGTAAAATTATTGTTTTTGAATTTTTTAAACACAAAAATAGAAATATTATTTTTATTTTTAAAAAATAAAAATATATTTGGTAGTTATTTTTACTTTTTATTTTTAAAAATAAAAAATAATAAATTTTTTTGATAATTTTTATTTTTATTTAACAATATAAAATACAGTGTTAATTTAAAAAAGAGAATAAAAAAACAAAAAAATAGTTTTAAAAAATTTTATTTTCAAAATTTAATACATTTTAAAAATAATAAATAAAAATAAAGTTATCACCAAATTTTTAATTAATTAAATAAAAAATTACTTTTTGAAGTGTTACCAAGACAAATATTAATCATTATTTTTTATTGTCATCATTTGCCATGCTCAAAAGTGGTGTCTTCGTTAAGATGACTGAGTTTTATATATAGAATTTTTGTCATTACACAATTGGAGTTTCGAAGGTTTTTTTTTAAAATATAAGAATGACAAATATAAAAAAAGCAAGTGCTCACGACTTTATCTATTTATAATATATTTATTTATAAATAATAAGCTTAAGCAAGCAATCACATCTTGTATAGACAAAACATTTACATATGTGTTTTCATATATATAAATAAATACTATCTACTTATGTAGGCATATATATACGTTCTCGCATCTATGTATTTTTTTTACCTATAAATAATTCATATAAAAACTGTGTGTGTTTGTGTGTATATATGTATAGATACAATTACATGTGATGCATGAACAAGTAAACGGCTATATCCTATTAAAAAAAAAAGAATTTCTAGAACAAGAGTTTAAAGAAAATTCAAAAGTCACCATAGATTTCAAAGTTGACCCAGCTTTTCCTTTTATTTATTTTTTAATTTTTTTTTATGGTAGTGCAATTGTCTTCCACAATCCACAGTGTTGTTTGATCAGCTCATTTTCTTCAATTTAAAGCTAAACCCTTTTTCTTTTCCTTATTTTTTGTCAACTCATTCTAATGAAGGAATGTGCGACACATGTATAATGACATATATATATATAAATAAAAATCAAAGGATGATTTGAATTGCAGGAGGGCGCTGTCTATCTTCATTTGCAGGCAACCAATTAATTAAAGGGGTTTTAGGGACATTTCTTAGAGCTGATTTTATTGACGACTATGCTATATTTAGTCTTGTATATCATCACTCAATATCTTGAATAATTTGATCCTAATAATAATGATAATCTTTCTCTATTGATTGTCTTGAGCCAAGTTTCACTTCACCACGCTATCTCTAACCACAGTACTACGTACTCACTACGAATCAATGCAACTTTTATTATTATTTTAAACCCCTTTTAATTTTCTTATTAGTAGTACCATTCGATTAATTAATCTCTATATGTTGTTTACGTTACTATACGTACGTACCACGTACCAAGTAGCTAGTAATATATATATATTGATGGAAGTTTCTATCAACATGATTAAAAAAATTGGACTATAGTAATTTTAAAAAATATAAGACAAATATCAACACGAGCCAAGTTCGAGGCTTTTTAAAGTTCTTTTTACATGGTTTTTGTTCGATTTCTTTTTCTATTTATAGATAAAGTAAGTTCTTATAAATATCAATCTTTGCTGTTGTACAGTCAAGTATTGTTTGTCATAATATGTTCGAGTGTTGCTAGTGCTCGTGTACATGACACCCGAGTCTCGTGTGCTCCTTGCGATGACACATCCAACACGTGTACGGACACGTGGAATGGTCTCATTTGCTGATGGCATATCCCATAAAATATACTATATAGGATTTGTAGTTCAATTCAAAGAGTTAAATTAATTACGCCTATATTTAATACAAGAATATCTCTATATTGATAATATTTTTTTATTTTAACGATTTATTTTATTAACTTTATTAGAATATTCTAAATATTTAATGAAATATACTTTTAACATAAATTAAAAATAAATATTTATTAATTATATTAATATAAATTTAAATTCAAATATTTTAAAATATCATTATTATAATAATATATAATACAAAAATTAATATTTAATAATTATATTAATATAAATTCAAATCTTATAAGTATTATTATGATAATAATATATAATATATAATCTCAATTTTTTACTAATTATATTAATATGAATTCAAATATTATAAAAATATTATTATAATAATATTTAATGCAAGACTAGATGTTTAACAATTAAATTAATATAAGTTTAAATATTATGAAATATTATTATAATAATAATATATAATACACATTCTTGATTTTTATTAAATTATCATTTATATTTAAAACGAAAATATATTATTTTTTATTTGATCTAACTTCTATAAATATATATTTATATTGAATAAAAATAAATATTATAAATATATTATATAGAGATATTATGTGTAAATAAATAGTATGACTATGTAACTACATCAGCCATTAGAATAACATTATCTTTTATCAAGAACAAACAACTTTATTTTCCAATAATTGAAGTGTAATTTGAATAATGTCATGAATGTTTTGTACCTTAAATATGGTAGTTTGTAATCTAAAATGTTATCGTATTATTATTTAAAAAAAAAAAATATAAACAATATTTTTATTTAATTTTTCTTTTAATATGTTTATGTCATTCTTTCATATATATATATATAATATAATTTATTTATTTAAAATTTATATAACAATTATAAAAATTTAATAAAAATAATTAGTAAATTTTTTAAATAAAATATATCTATATATATATATATAAGAATTGAAGGTAAAATTTATGGTTCTAACTTGTATGAATGATCGATCAATATGGATAAATATAATTATGTCAGATTGTGAAGTTTTCCCTTACGCTTCCCCGGTAAAATAGTGCCTGAAAATCGTACACGAAAACGTACTTGTGTAAGTTGGAGTATAAATAAATATATAAGTATCTATAAGTTATAAGATTTATATTATATATGAGTGTATGTAGACTATATCAGATGATATGTTTTTAACTGCCAAATCAGAAAAGTTGCTTTCATAGCTTTGTTTGAGAATCTTTAAAAGGTTTTGGCTTTACAGTTTTGCACACTTCATCCTCATATTCATATATCATCAAAGAAACTTCCTCAAAAGGGCCATTAAAGACCAATGTCTTTGGCCATGTGAATGTGATTCGAACCAACCCAACCCAACCCAATCCACAGTATTACACATATATTTCGGTTTATTACTATATACTATACTTAGGGGTGGCAATTTGGGTCACGGCACGATGACACGACACGACACGACACGACACGACACGATTAAGGTAAACACGAACACGACACGTTTAATAATCGTGTCGTGTTCGTGTTTACCTTAATTGTGTCGTGTCATAATCGTGTTAACCAATTTAATAATCATGTCATGTCAGACACGATAACACGAATACTTTATATATGTTTTATGATTTTTTTTTGTATAATTATGATTAATCGTGTCATAATCGTGTTATCGTGTTCGTGTCGTGTTGACCCGTTTAATAACTGTGTCGTGTTCGTATTTTTGACACGTTTAATAATCGTATCATGTTCGTGTTTACCTTAATCGTATCGTGTGATAATCGTGTCGACACGAATCTGACACGTTTACACGAATTGCAACCCCTAACTATACTCTATGTCTATATTCATTAATTAGGGTTTTAATTTTTTTTTTATAGTGTCTTGTGTAAAGTTACCACTTTATCCCCTTATTCTACGAAGCTTGCAAGTTACATATTCCCCCAATCTCACTCTTTCAACCAAAATATACATATATACTTTTCTTTGTTTTCAATAACTTTATTCCAGTTTTTATGGGGTTCTATACGATATGCCTTTTTTTTGGTTCTATTACAGTATCCGAGGTAGAAGAGAAAGAAAAAGTAGATAGATCTGCATCGTGCACTATAAATATTAAAATAAATATTTAAAAGTCTTCTCTTACTATGTCACATTACATATATTATACTTAATATTTTTAAACATGTGAGATTATTCAGTTCTCATAATGACTTGATAGAAAACATTGTGTATTATTATTGGTTCAGTTAAGGAAATGGGATTTGAGGTTTAGATTTCCAGTGTTAAAAAAAGAAGAAATGATAATGTGAGTAATATGATTTATTTGCATTATGGCCAACTTTGGTATTTATTAGATTTGTTGCTACTTTTTATGGCCAGTTAATTAATGATTTATATCATAATTACTTAAAAAGTTAATTATAACACTTTCGATATGACTTAACATGTTGTAGCTGAAAGGTTAGCTTTGAAATTACTTTTATATAAACAAGTGTACGAATATTTAATTTAAAGCTTGTGGTAAGGTTTTAACTTGAAGTTTGGTATCAATTATCGAGTTTTAGATGCAAGGGCCAATGTAAAATTCGAATTCTGGGCTTCTAAAAAAATCAAATTCTGGGCCGGGCTTGGTTATGAAGGCTTAGATCCTACAAGAAAGTCAACCCAAAATAATGGTCGGATTTAGGAGTTTTGGGTTGAAATGATACGTTGAGAAGTAATTTTCAGATTCTGTTTTGTTTCAAAAATTAATAATCATTGCGAATATGTTAACATCCATATTAAGAACTAGTCATACTATATTATTCAACACTGATTTGGATGGTGAGATTGGATTGGATATCATTATAAATTATAAATTTGTTATCATATTAGAGAGATTGTTGAAAAAAGTAATTCAATATTCTATCCCTTTAATTTGGGAAAGCTTAATCCATTGAAAAATTTGGGATACTTTTATTATCTTCAGTCCCCTCCTTCATGTAGTATCCACACTATTTTCTTCTAATTTAGTGTTAGTAAATGAGCACAAAATTAATTCTTCTGTATTTTTAATCCAATCTAATATTTTCTAATTTTAATATCCAAACGTGACCTAAGAGTATTAGTAAGGAGCATGAATAGTATTCAACACTTTTTGATATGACACACTATTATTGGTGCAATTTAGTATCAAATCTCACAATTTTAGTTGAATATTTATTACTTAGGAAGTTGTTGACACTGTTTTTCGTCAACTTAAATTGTAAAACAATTAAACAATGAAGCGAATGAATAGTGAAGAAAAGCAAGAGGATTTTTACATGGTTCAGCAGTTAATTTTGCCTAGTCCACGAGTCTATGTTATTAAGACTTAGGAGTTTTCTGGAAATTCTTCAGAGATGAATTACCCAGAGTTTTTTCTCCCGAAATAAAAAATCGGTCATTTTACAAGTGGTGATTCATTCTCTATTTATATAGAAGGTTGTAGAATTCATTCCCACATATTTCGGGAAAATATTCTGTAAATCAATTGAAATAGTGATATTAATGCATTATCTCCTATATACACGGAAACGTCCCATGAAGATCGGGAACGGATAACAGATTAAATGATATCCCTTAAATATTGAGATTACACAACAGTAGCATGTTCAGCTATCTCGTCTGAAGACAATCAGTAAAAAATATTATAAGTGTCGTGCCTTTACCCCTTGCGAGCTCGGAGAATATTCGAGGTTACACATCCTCGAGGTTGTTGTTTTACTTCAGAAAGGTTTAACGGTTGAACCATATAATGTCTGCATATATTTCGAGCTCACACCTGACGAGCCCAATTTTCGGGGTCATAACTTCTTATCTCGAAATCTGGGTGTAACAGAAGATAGTCTTGTAGATTATGGTGACCTATAACTACACTCTTACATAAAACTTGTAAAATTCTTGATCAAATATGACTATTAACACCCCTTGAAAATCAATACTTATTTCCCAGTCATGTATGACTCTTATAATCTTCAGTCTTCTCTGTCGGGTCTTTGCTCTTGTTTTTATGAGAAAAAAGTTCATTTGATTCATAATGAAGTGACCCATTATTCTTATAAGTTTATCTTTGACATTTTCAAAGCAATCAAATTGGCATAAATATTCTATTTAGTACAATATTTGTGATTGCACTCCTATCTATAATAATATTTTAAAATGTAAATTGATATAAAAAATAAATTATTATTAATGATAATTAACAATAAAATATTTAAAAAATGATTAATAACAATATTGTAATTAAAAAATGTGTATTAAAATCTCTCATTAATATTTAATGACAATATTATAATTAAAAATATATATTTCTTGTAGCGCTACATTTGACACAACTCACACCATTAAAGAAAACACAAAAAATGTAAATATATAACAATGGATCACAAATTTGATACTCCATTCAGAATGTCCTAAAATCAGCGAAAAATTACAACTATTGTGATTAGACTTAAAAAAAAAATATACATATAAATAAGAATAGTCATGTCTGAACAAATTGTAATTATAGTGATTAGTTCGTATTTGGATCAGTTTTCCAAAAATAAAACACTATCATTGCAACAAATATATATTTTTTGAAATAGTGAACACAATCATAATTGAGATAGGTGGAGGATGTCTTTCATCCAAGTTAGCTTATTATCTAGCCTAAATATATGTTTAATTAATCCATGGATCGCTTTATTATTAATGCGACCGACAATTAATAAAGCTTTTATATGAGAAAACAAAACACCTAATTCAATACACTTGTTTACGTATTATTAAACCACATTAATCCACCATCAAAAGTGCAAAAATAAGCTCATTAGTGACCTAAGCAGGTCATGAAAACGACCATTATTTTCCAAAGCTCCTCACATATGCATTGGACTTCATATGTCATCTCACACTGTTTCACGAAGGACTGAAAAACACCATATTAATATATTTCAACATACTCCACTCATGTTTTTATTAAGCTACTTAAATGGCAATCACTGGTAGGTATTGAGATTAACAAACTTTGATTCTTCCTTATGCATGGTCAAAGTTTTAGTTTGTTAAAACATCAGTTTGAGCTCATCAGGCAACATACTTCTCATGCTGAATTTAGAAGACTGCATTTGACATGATCTTTGCTTTCTGTAATAATAACATGATTAAGATCACAGATACAAGTTATAATAAACCTTTAGATGTTCCTATAACTGTCACATAACTCTGGCCTATATGCTTTCCCAGTAAAGCAACTATGGGTTTATACAAGTGTATGATATATAATATTTAGGGATAGCATTCAACAGTGTTAGGTTTTTTAGTACCGAATGATATCAATGTCTTTGTATCTTTCTAGACTAAATAGGAAATCATTTTTTTTTTCAATGCTGTATCAACTCTGGTATGAGCTTCAGGAGAAAAGAAAGTTCAGGTTGTGAAAATTGAGGCTTGTTTCTGACTACTTGTGTTCTTCTCTCTGTCTCCTCTTCAAAAAAGTCAATGCCATTAACCTCCTTGGCTGCACTTGGATGAATAATATATTCCGAAACAGCCTCTGTGATCTCTTCAACAAGGTCCACAATAACTCCCTCAATACCCAATAGGTGTTGCATGTGTACTACCTCTGGCACATTACTAAAAAAACACAGAAGAAAAAAGTATACTTCTAGATCAATTTATGAACATTCCAAGTAAGGTAGCAGTTATTATTAGCTTACTTTAACTGGCCATAGGTAATGAGCCTCAAGTTAGACTCTTTGATTTTACTTATCATCCCAGGATTTCTAAAGATAGCTTTGACTTCTGATACAATTCCTTGCAAACCAGATTCCAAGCACAGTTTAAGAGCTTCATCCAATGAGTTCCTTCGTTTGTCTGTATAAACCTCAGACCCTCCATTTGTGAGAAAGAATACCTATAATTTTTACAATGCAGCTTCATTTTGGAGGTTTTCATAAGGTTAAAAAGGACCAAAATAGACAATGAGAGTTAGTAAGTGAACTTACAGGGTAAGTGTTCTGCATTTTTCTAATCAACTGAGCAGCATCAGGATGAAAGCTTGAAAATATTATTGGTCTATCTTTAGCATACTCATTCACCTCCTATTACCAATAAATAGAACATTGAACAAAAACAAAAATTTTGGAAAATAATTTAAGTTCGCTACATATGTGATTAAATGTATAATTACTATTATATAGATAATCCAATTCAAAATGATCTAAGGTTAAATAATGGGTTAATGCATATAATAAATTATGATATCATATGTGTAGAAACCGGATAATAATTTTCTTATTTTATGATAGGTAAAATTAGATATCACTAATTATGTTTTAGGTAAGCATCATTTTATTTTGTATGCAATCCTTACTAAAAAGAGACTCTTATAAGAGATATGTATTATGGAACTTCGGATCTTATTGTATTTATTAATATTATTGGTGTTACTATAACACGAGTGGTCTTGGGATTTATTATGTAGGAATAAAATTAATTTAAATTTTCATTTTTTTCAAAAGGCTCATCAATATTTCATAAATGTTTTATGGATGAATTCAGAATTTTAATACTATTTTAGGAGGGCAATGAGACAGTATTTTCAACTTACATTTAAGATTACATGAAGAGCATGAGTGAGTTCTTCTTCCTTGTAGACCACATGATCATTGAACTTCAACTCAATATTAAATCCAACCGAATGATCAACTCTTTGAAACACCTCTTGTAATGTGCATAGTGGATCATCCTTCTCCACTTTCCACTCAAAAATTCTCCCATCTTTTGTTTTTCTAAACACAGGCTTCCCCACCTGAAATATATAAATATAACATTATAACTCTTATCAACTTCAAACTATCATCATGACATAAAACATATTAATAGTAATAGTTACCATTCCAGGCTCTTTCTGGGGTCCGTACGAAAGAAACTCTTGCAGAGTAATATCTGAAATTCTCTTCTCAACAATGACATCCTAGTAAACCCAATCATGAAAATGATTAAACTAAGCTGTTATTAATCATAGTATAATTAGAAGGAGTAAACAAGCTTAGTTGTACTAACCTTATCTTGAGTGAGGATGAAGTTATCATGGAAAATGACAGGACAGTCATCCTTGGTAACCTACAAAAATAGGTTGTTGGTTTTTTTGGTTCACAGTTTCGTCTAAAGGGTTCTTCGCTTAACAGGGAACAAACCCACAAGGATACTAATTAGTACGCTTCATTTGAGAAATTATTCACTTATTTTTTACAAATCACAATTTGAGATTCTACAACGATTCCCAGGCCTAATTTTTTTCACAGACCACCTGATTATTAAACTATAACTTAAAATATTAATAATATTCAACAATGAAAAGGGTTGTTGTAAACTGTAATGTTGGATAAACCAATTTTTTTTCCTCTTTTGTAATGTTGGATATTATTATAATTATTACTATTTTTACAGCTACACACCGTAACTTAAATAATAATAATGTTAAAAAATTAAAGAAAAGGGGTGTTATAAATTGCAATGTTGAATAAACCAAGAAAAAAAGGGGGGTCTTTGTAAATTGTAATGTTGAATAAACTAAGAAAAAATTACCTAAAAAAAAGGGTTTTTACAGATTGGAAAAAAAAATGATGTTTTTTTTTTTTATGAAACACGGTGTCGTATTACAGTGACTAGAAAACCCGCCAAAATAAACGGAAATAAATAATAAAGGACACTTGCCACGTAGATAAAGCTAATTCTGAAACTCTGTCAATCGGCCGGTGAAGAAGCCTAGACACGCAACCACCGAACCACTAATCGCGGCGGTGAGATCCGACCGGAGACCCGAATCCCGAGTAACAGTCTTTTTATTTTCTATTAATAATAATGATTAAGAAATGAAAGAGAGAAAATGACCTGAACGTCGAACTCGACGAATTGAATGGGGAATTTGGCAGCGGAATTGAAAGAGAGAATGGAGTTTTCTTTGATGAATTTGAACCTCGAATCGTTCGACTGCATCATGTTCATGCCGCTTCCTCTGTGCCCGATCACCACCATTTTTCCCAATTCCATTTCTTCTTCACGATCACGATCATCATCATCGGCCTCCTCAAACACCAAGCAAGCAGCTGCATTTTCGGAGACTTGAAGCTCGAAGACACGGACGGCTTTCAAAGTCATTACGGATTGGTTTGAATCGGAGAAGATGTTGATTCTCTTGAAATCTGGATGAGATTGAGCTTGTTGGTTAAGGAAGAAGAATAACGAAGGTTTCGGTTTTGGATAATATACCAAAGAATGGAGCCCGAATGACATGCTCACCATCTTTATTTGTATTCTAATTTTTTTTTTAATTTTTCAAGAAAGAATATTCGAGTTCTTCTTCTATAGAATATCCAATTTTTTAATGGAGTAGACTCATCTAGATTGTTCTTCCTTCGACAAAACAATTAGAAACATGTGTATATATATATATATATATACTAGGATTAGATATGTGCCTACGGCACATCACCGTGAGATACAAATTTCAAATTAATATTAACATACTTTTACATAATGTAGCAATAAAAACATAAATTCAAACCATATATATAAAATAACATATGTATAAGTGGGGTTGGAAGGTCAGAACTAAATATTTTTGTAATTAAATATTACTATTAATTACAGATAGTTTGAAAAGATATAAACATATTACTATTAATTACAGTCAGTTTTAAGAAATTTTTTGTCTTATATGGGTATAATGAAATTTTTTGTCTTTATTATGACTACCCAAATATCCATCTTTCTATTAAGTTATCTAGATATATTCGTTAGTTAATTATTTATGTTATTAATGAGTGCTTCAAACTTCTAACACTTAAATGTATTAATTATGACTATTTTATTAGTAATTTTAATTTCAACTATTACAGACAGATTATTAATAGATTTTGCATGTTTATGTAATAATTATAGCTTTTAAGAAAATCTATATAAGGTGGTTGGTTGGTTTTTAGCTACCAGTCACAAGATCAGGTGATATAATCATATATTTAGTTGAACAACCCTATTTATAAAATACCATTTATCTTATATTAGCTTTTTCAAACCAAAAATAATATTCTGACTTATTATAGACCTTGACCAAGTTGATTTAATTATTGTGGTATTTAAAACTTAAAAATTGTTGCTAATTGAGTTATTAAGATGCAAAAGTATGCTCCTTTCATAAAAAAAATCGCAAAAGTATAGCTTTGCTTAATTAGTAGTGGGGTTTCTCAAAACGCACAATTGAAAATCTTGTAAATAGTAGAATAATAATGTAGCATGTGTAGCATGGTGTGGTGTTATGTCTAACCCTAAAGGAAACAAGAATGGAAATATATTAAAGAGTAAATAGTATTTTTGCCTTCTAAACTTTTGACACCAGCCATCGGTCATGAGAGGTCGGTTCTGCTTAAACCGACTTAACACACATTCATAAAGCAGTTTATACAGAACCGACTTATCATGTATGTCAAAGGTAAGCATGGGACATCGGTTGCGTGCGAACTGACCTACCATGTCCATATGGTAGGCCAGTTCTGTGTGAACCGACCTCCCATGCTTGTAGAAGACATAATAGGTCGGTTCATACAAAACTGACTTACCATGTTGTCATGGTACGTCAATTCTATGTGGACCGACCTACCTTGATGACATGGTAGGTCGATACTATGTGAACCGACTTATCATATCACATTATAAGAATTTTAAAATATATTAATTTATTTAAACTATAGATATATATATATATATATGTGTAAGCTATTAGTGTATGAAATAAATGTAATAAATTTATATTTATTAATATTACATTATAATGTTTTGAAGTATACATAAATAAATGAATTAAATTAAAATAATATATTTTAAAATTTTAATAATGTAAAAACAAATTAGACCATCTTTATTAATATATTTGTATAATGACACATAATCGAACTAACATGTCTTTTAAAAAGTCATTTAAGACACTACTCTTTTATCAACTTTTTATTTATTTATTTTAAATTGTAATTGTTATTAAATTAAAATATTTTTTTATTTATAAAATATAATTATAATGTAATATTAACAAATATAAATTTTACATTATTTGAATTTTAAATATATTAATTTATTTAAATACTCTAATTTGTTTTTAGATTATTGGAATTTTAAAATATATTAATTTATTTAAACAATACATATATATATAATTTATTTAGGTGTGGAATAAGTATTAAAAAAATATATACTTATTAATATTATATATATTATAATTTTTAAAATATAAATAAATAAATTATTAATAATTAAAAAAATAATTTAATTTTTATAAATAAGAAAATAATTTGATTTAATGGTATTTGTGATTTAAAATAAAAAAACTTATTAAACAATTTTAGAGTATCTCTTTAATAATTTTTTAAATAACATGGCATGTCGGTTGTGTGAGAAATGACTTCTTATGTGACATAGTAGGTCGGTTGTGTGGGAAATGACTTCTCATGTGACATGGTAGGTCAGTTGTGTAGGAACAGACATATCATGTCATTATAAAAATATATTATCAAAGATACTCTAATTTGTTTTTAGATTATTGGAATTTTAAAATATATTAATTTATTTAAACAATATATATATAATTTATTTGGGTGTGGAATAAGTATTAAAAAATATATACTTATTAATATTATATATATTATAATTTTTGAAATATAAATAAATATATTATTAATAATTAAATTTTTTTAATTTAATTTTTATAAGTAAGAATATAATTTGATTTAATGGTATTTGTGATTTAAAATAAAAAAACTTATTAAACAATTTTAGAGTCTTACACCAGAGGTCGGTTTGGTGCCAATTGACCTACCGTGTTTTTACATCATAAGTCACTGGATGGGAAGTCGGTTCCTAACCGACTTATGAACATTCAGAAGTCAGTTTTTAACCGATTAATCATGTAATTTTTGTAGTAGTACTACCAAATTGTATCATCTAAAATATACTGTTGACGTCGTTTTTCGTCAACAGTGAAAGAAGAGCACGTAAACAATTACTAGTAATGACCAATTAAAAAATAACAACACAAAACACGATTTCTATGTGGTTCAGCAGTTAAATCTACCTAGTCCACGAGTCTCTGTTATTAAACTCAAGATTATCTCTGAAAATTCTTAAGCATGAATTTTTCAGAGTTTTCTCTCCAGGTTCAGAATTTCGGTCATTTACAATGGTGCATGACCTCTCCATTTATAGAGAAGGTTGCAGAATACTATCCCACATATTTTGGGTAGTTACTCTTTTTGTGTAAATAAAATAAATGGCTTTAAATGCCTATAATCAGATATAAAAGGAAACGTCCCCTGAAGACCAGGGGCGTATAACTAACCAAATAATAACCCACGACTTTAGGGGATTTACAGTAATAAATGAAGATTACATCTCTTATGGATAACACTTATAGATATTCACGGTTTTGATCATATATCTCCAAGGCCTTAGCCTCCCAGATTTCTCGTCAGCTTTCGAGCTAATGACATCTCCCGAGGTCACACGGCTTTCGAGATCGTATGTGCGTCGAGATCGGAACCCCTGATCCGAGGTCATCCCTGAGGATAGATGCGTCTCCGGAGCTACCTTTCGAGATCGTGAACACTTCGAGGTCACCATATTCGAGGTCGTCTCAGTCTTGCAGGCTCGATATTTAGTTCTGGAGCATACTCTAAACCTTACGAGTCCATTCGTTTGTGAATCCTACTTTCGAGGTTACATTTAACATAGCTCGAAATCTGGGTATAACATCTTGCCCCCTCAAAAGTATTTGTTCGAATCCTAAGAGAAGGAAACTTTTGAACTACTTTCTTCAGGAACCGTACCGTCATACACTTTTGAAAATGGACACGCGTCAGCTGGGTATTACTCATTTTTGGTACTTGAGTACCTTGGAAACATGCCCACGATCATCCGTCTGCCACCTTTTCAGCGCCATCTTGTCATTGATCCCCATCCGTTGGATCTAGCAAGGATTTCATTCAACGCCCCAGATTAATCCCCCTTTTTCCATCTATATATACGAGACCCCACTCATCATCTTCTTTTTTATTTTCGTTCACCAGAAGCAAGAAAAGAGAGAAAAAAAAAATGAAACCAAAGACCTTCCTATAAAGCTTCTATCCCGTGCATGTTTTCTCAGCTAAAGAAACAAAGAAACCCTGGTTTGTTCGAGTCCGTGAGTTCTTATTTGCAACCTCTCCTTCATTCAACGATCTCTCTGCAATCGCCATTATTGTGTAAGTATGCAATCTTTGTTTTCCATTTTGTCAGTTTTTGTTCATGCTGTTCTTGCTGTGTCTTTGTATGTACTAGTTTACATTCTTAGCATAATACGATAGGAGATTTCTATCCGATAGGCTCTTATGCTTTTTAGATTTCCAACACAGAATTTACATCACTGGTTCATACCCAGTTTTGATGTTTGAGCAAGATTCCTGTTTCCTGGGTTTTAAAATTTTAAGAGACGTTTCTTGTACACCAAGATTTCGGGTAAAAAACTTTGGCTTTGGCTAATGCACGAAACCCAAGGCTGCCTTTTCTGGTTAACCGCCAATCTTTTTTCCCCTGATTTTTGGGATTTTCAAAAAATTATCCACTCTCCTTCCTTTCTCGTGGAACGACGTCCTGACTCTTTAATAAGGGTCTTAGTATATAGCTTGTTTTGTTCCTAAACCCCGAGCTCGTCTTTTCAAACTCGTAATTCTTGCATGCATGGCCCTCACCATTTTTTCTTTCTCGCTAGATGTCACAGAATCTGGAAAGATGGTGGGGGTCGTTGCTGGTAGTCCCTTACGAGCCAAAAACCCCGAGCCCAGAATCGCTGTTCGCCCGGAATCAACGTCAGATAAGGGAGTACGAGCTTGCACGCGAGCAGGAGGATATTCGAGCTCATTATCGTCGTCAGATAGTCGAGGTTATTGAGAAGAAGAGGAGAATTCTTCGGGAGGCCCTTTATCCGAAATCCAATTCAGGACCTAGGCCGATTCCCCTCGACCCTGCACTAAAGGTCACTGTCGCATACCATCCAGGAGAGCTCCAATTTTCACTAATGGGGGAACCTTCTTCCTCACAGCCGAGGAAAGAAATGTTCGAGGCCGAGCACTATTGGAGCTCGGTTACCTCGACTAGTCAGATAACTGACATCTTGGCCCTCCATGGCCTCAGCTTGTCAGGTTCTTTAAAGTGTCGAGCTCCGACCGACCACGAACGAAGCTGCTTCGCCCCTGGGGGCCGCGACGCCAAGGTGAAATACGCGGCATGGAGCCAGGAACACATGAGGGCGGGAGCACTGTTGCCCTTGAAGTCTTTTTTCAAGGACTTCACGGATTTCGTTGGGTTGGCTCCGTTCCAACTTAACACCAATTCTTACAGGGTGCTGTCTGCCCTGAGGTCGCTATACCACGAGCTGACGTGGGAAGGACCTTCGCCTCAAGAGATTTTATATCTCTTTTGTCTGAAAAGCAACCCCTCCCGAGCTCGGGGAGGAGATGGCTTTTATTAACTTTTGAGCTATCCCAAAGAGAAGAAGGTCTTTGAAGATCTTCCCAATCATCCGTCTGATTTCAAAAGGGCCTTCTTCTGGACAGACGGTCTGTCCCCGTCTCGACACTACTCGTTCAGGCGGATTCGTAAGTATTCTCGTTATTTTTGTTTCTGTGCTCGGGACTTTAGCTCTTATATCCGTACTTAGTTGAAATATGTTTTGTCTTTCAGCCAATTTTCAGCGTCCCACTCCTGACGAGACAATGAAGGGGCATAGAGAGACCCTGCTCCAACTCCCCCATGGCAGGAGGTCTCTCTTATACCTTTTACACGAGGACAGGCTCCGAAAATGCGGACTTTTGGGGGAGGGCTAGTCCACCTCTGACTGGTCCAATAAAAAGTATGAACACTGGGAGCAGGTGCCTTTGCCCACAGGTGCCCTCCCTCCGAGGAGAGAAGCAGGGCCGCCACTTCCAGTTCGCACAAGGAGTCCGCTATCGGGGAATGAGGCTAATGACGAAGCCTCGAGCTCAGATTTGGATGAAGGTAAAGCCCTTCCTACCTCGAGAATGTGGTCCCCCATCTTACTAAAACATAAACCCAATAGGTTAGTCTCATGCCCACATGATAGATACCACTTCTACATATGGAGTTGGGTAGACGACTGTGTCCATAGGTTTGATGCTAGGCTCGGGAAGTACGACACCATGTATACTACGGACGAGGTGTGGAACGGGATAGCTGTTCAATACGGGACCAACGATTATAGGGACCTTTCGAGGTTATCACCCACATATAGGGAAGGCACTCCCCCCGCCTCCTCTGAAGACGGGGGAATTTCATGGTCCCCAATCTCGAGCTCGGGAGAGAGTTCCAGTTAGGTTTCCTCTATCATCAATTTATATGTCTGTGTGATACTGAAACAACTTATATGCTTTTCTCTTTTACTGACTCACACTGTGTTGTGACTTGTGCAGGCAAGATTGATTCCGACCTTGACAACATCATCGAAAGTGGTGGCGCCAAGAGGAGCAAGCGTCCCAAAGCGGGGTCGCTGAAGACTGACCGGCCGGGCAAGGGCCCCAAGAGGTCCAAGAAAACCCCTCCTCCTGCTCCGCCGGTTTCAAGCTCCATCGCTGCGGTGACTTCCCAGGTCGGTGCTTCCACAGTGGCGCCGTCCTCGCAGGTCGTCGCCTCTGCAGTGGCGCCGACGACGCTGGTCGGTCCCTCCATTATGGTTGAGCCCCAACCTCCTGTGGTGGTTCAGTCATCCTTGGGTCCGCCTTCTAGAAAGCCTTCTGCTTCTCGAGCTCAGAAGCTATCAGTTTCCACCCACATGGATGCATATGTGGTCGACAATGCCGCTGTGTCCCATCTACGCTGGTCTCAGATGTTATGTCCCAGATCGGCCAGAGCTTTGGCAGTCTCGAAGCTCCCCAATGGCAATGCTTGAACGATACCCAAGACTGCACTGTCCTCTATGAGAAGAGTATCGAGCTCGCTGCCGCGGTAAGTGTCTTTCTACAGTCCTTCTTCTTGGTTATAATCACACTGATCTGGTGTTAATGATGATTTTTTCCTTTTTCAGTCTCTTGCCTTTACTGCCCAGCTCAATTATAAGTTGAACAACGAGATTCATTCGAGCAGGTCTCATGCTCAAGAGGCGAAGGATCTCCACCTCAAAGCGAGCGATGATCTGAAGGCAGCGAATGCAAAGCTTGAGGCAGGAGCAAAGGAGCGTGAAGGCATGGCCACCGAGCTCGGGAAGCTGAAAGCTAAGCTCGAGGAGCTTAAGAAGGAGAATGCCAAGCTCGAGGGTCTTAAGAAGGAGATCACCCAGCTCCAGGAGACCAACAAGAAGCTTGAAGAGGAAAAGGCTGCCACCTTTGATATCATGGAGGATGAAAAAGCTTGTCTCCTTGCTGAGTACAAAGAGAAGAAGGATCAGGCGGTTGACTCAGCCATGTACCGAATGTGGGCCAACAATGAAGATCTGGATACCAGCTTCTTAGGTCCTCACGAGGCGACACTTCTTGACAGGTGGAATGCTCGGCTCGAGAAGGAAGAGGCTGCTCGGCTCGAGAAGGAAGAGGCTGCTCGGGAGGCCGTTTCGGAGGGAGCTCAGGAGGATAGCCATGCTATTCGTCTTGAGGAGTCCGGTGCTGCTGATGCTGAGAAGGCCAAGGAGACTCCTCTTTCTTAAATCTGATCTCGGGGAAACCATCTATTGGGGCTGCGTCCCCTTATTTTTGTAATTATTTTAATTTATGCCCACGGGGCTGATACAATTTCTTTAAATATTGACTTATATATGCTTTACATTTTTTGGCTCGAAATATTTTGCACACTTTATATGGATGAATCATTTATGTTTATTTATTCATACAAACATATTGTGGATTTAGGCTCGAAGCTCAATGCATTCATGCAAAGTTTGTTCAAATTATCCGCTTCCGACCTCGTTATTTTTCAAAGTCGGATATTACTTTAACCATGAACCCGAAAGTACTTATATGGTATGTAATGTGCATGATTTGGTTATATCTTTTTTGCTTAGTCACTTTTCCTCATCCTCGGTCTTTGCTCCAAGGTTAAGAGTTCGAAACTATTTTTCTTTAAGACATTCCAGCCTTTATCTCGAAGTAGGTTTAGGTTCCTACTTATCGTCGATTAGTTTTTTGGCTGGTTTGTTCTAAACCTGTTAAGTTTGCACATCTGGTTAACTCCAAACGTTTTCTGTTTTTGATAATTCGGTTATGTCCGAACTATCTAAGCTCGCGTATCTGGTTATATCCAAATACTTTATGTTTTTGATAATTCGGTTACGTCCGAACTATCTAAGCTCGCGTATTTGGTTATATCCAAATACTTTATGTTTTTGATGATTCGGTTACGTCCGAACTATCTAAGCTCGCGTATCTGGTTATATCCAAATACTTCATATTTTATTTTATTTTATTTTATGTTTTAAGCTGATGGTATATATACCAATGATGCCCCCTTAATATCCTATGAGTACGACCATAGGTTATTAAATTAAGAGAGATTGCAAAAATAAAAAATAAAAAGAGATAATATATTGATCGAAATAAATCTTTATTTGATGGAATTCAAAAAGCAAACAAACTAATACAGATAGACACTCATGGTTATAGGCAACACTTTTCCTATACTACTGATAGTAAGGTCTAAGGTGTTCGCCATTCCATGCTCGTGGTACCATGCTCCCGTCCAATCTCGTAAGTTTGTACACACCGGGACGGATGATTGACTCTATCTGGTACGGTCCTTCCCAATTCAGCCCGAGCACCCCAGCTGCTGGATCTCGCGTTGCCAAGAATACGCGTCTCAACACTAGATCTCCCATTCTGAACTTTCAATCTCGAACCCTCTTGTTAAAATACCTGATAGTTCGTTGCTGGTAAGCAGCGTTTCTCAGCTGAGCCTCTTCTCTCTTTTCTTCAATCAAGTCTAGGGTTTCTTCGAGCTGAGTGTGGTTTGAACTTTGATCGTAAATCTGAGTTCGGATCGTTGGAATTTCGACCTCGATGGGCAACATTGCCTCGTAGCCGTATGCTAGAGAGAACGGGGTATGTCCTGTGGAGGTTCGAGCTGTGGTCCTGTATCCCCAAAGGACTTGGGGAAATTCTTCGGGCCACCGTCCCTTTGCTTCCTCCAACTTTTTCTTTAAAGAACTTTTGAGAGTTTTGTTCACGGCTTCGACCTGGCCATTCGCTTGAGGGTGAGCTACTGATGAAAAATTCTTTATTATGCTGTTCTTTTCACAAAAGTTGGTGAACAAGTCGCAATCGAACTGGGTTCCATTGTCGGATACGATCTTCCTTGGTACCCCATAGCGGCACACGATGCTTTTTACCACGAAATCAAGGATCTTTTTTGAAGTTATAGTTGCCAACAGTTCAGCCTCCGTCCACTTTGTGAAGTAATCCACGGCGACCACAACATATTTTACTCCGTCCTTACCAGTCGGGAGAGAGCCTATGAGGTCGATGCCCCATACCGCGAAAGGCCATGGGGAAGTCAACATGGTCAGTTCGGATGGTGGTGCTCGGGGTATTGTGGTGAATCTCTGGCATTTATCGCATTTTTTCATGTATTCGAAAGAATCCGTTTTGATGGTTGGCCAGAAGTATCCTTGGCGTATGATCTTTTTGGACAGGCTATGCCCCCCGGTGTGATCTCCGCAAAATCCTTCATGAATTTCTTCAATGATCTTCTTAGCTTCGGGAGGGGTTACGCACCTAAGTAACGGCATGGAATATCCCCTTCTGTATAGTTTCCCATCCAAAATGGTGTAACGGGGAAGTTGGTACATCAACTTTCGAGCCTGGTTCCGATCTTTTGGAAGGACTCCCATTTCGAGGTAATCAACTATTGGGGTCATCCAGGTCGGCTCTGTTTCGATCATACACACATCTTCCTCTTCTGGCTCGTTAATGCTAGGCACTAATAGGTGTTCTATGGGCACAACATTCAGCTCTTCATTTTCGGCGGATGTGGCGAGCTGGGCTAAGGCATCTGCATTTGAGTTCCGTTCTCGGGGAACCTGTTCAATTGCGTAAAACTCGAAATACTCCAATGCAGATTTTGCCTTCTCCAGATAAGCTGCCATTCTTGTGCCACGAGCTTGGAGTCACTATAGCAATGTATAGCTTTAGCTTTGAGCTCCTTTGCTATACGAAGTCCCGCGAGTAGAGCCTCGTACTCGGCCTCATTATTCGATGCTTTAAAGCCAAATCTTAAGGCAGAATGGAATCTACTCCCTGCGGGGGTAACCAGAATGACCCCTGCCCCCGCTCCATTTTCATTTGATGAGCCGTCGACGTAAAGTTTCCGCAGCTCGTGGGCCGTGGTTATTACCTCGTCGTCGGCTATACCAGCCCATTCCACTATGAAGTCCACCAATGCCTGTGCCTTAATGGTCGTTCTCGGGTGGTAGGTGATCTCGAACTGTCCCAGCTCAACAGTCCATTTAAGAAGTCGACCTGAAGCTTCTGGTTTAGACAGGACTTGCCTAAGCGGTTGATCAGTCAGTACATGGATGGGATGCGCCTGAAAGTAGGGGCGGAGTTTACGAGATGAATGAATTAAACTGAGCGCGAGTTTCTCCATCAATGGGTATCTTGACTCTACCCCCAGTAATCTTTTACTGATGTAGTAGACGGGTCTTTGCACCTTCTCTTCTTCTCGAAGGAGCACAGCGCTTATCGCGTGTTCGGTGGTTGAAAGGTATAGGTACAGTATTTCTCCTGTTTCAGGTTTCGACAGGATGGGTGGCTCTGCAAGGTGCTTTTTGAGCTCCTGAAAGGCCAGCTCGCATTCCTCCATCCATTCAAATTTCTTACCTCCCCTTAATAAATTAAAAAATGGGAGGCCGCGGTCCGTAGATTTCGAGATGAATCTGCTTAGGGCTGCCATCCTGCCAGTCAAGCTTTGGACATCTTTGTGCCTCCGAGGCAAAGGCATGCCAATCAGGGCCTTGATCTTGTCGGGATTAGCCTCGATTCCACGAGAGTTTACAATAAAGCCCAGAAACTTTCCTGAAGATACCCCAAAAGTGCACTTCTGAGGATTTAGCTTCATGTTATACTTCCTGAGCACACCGAAGCACTCTTCGAGGTCATCAACATGGTTCTTGTTAAGTCGAGACTTGACAAGCATGTCATCAACATAAACCTCCATGTTGTTCCCTATTTTTTCTGAAAACATCATGTTTATGAGCCGCTGGTATGTGGCTCCAGCATTCTTGAGCCCGAACGACATGACATTATAGCAGTAGCCCTTTATTCGTGATGAAGCTCGTATGTTCTTGGTCGGGAGCATGCATGGGAATCTAGTTATATCCAGAATAAGCATCCATGAACGACATCAGGCCATGCCCCGCCGTGGCATCCATGAGCTGGTCAATCCTCGGTAACGGAAAACAGTCTTTTGGGCAAGCTTTGTTGAGATCTGAATAGTCAATACAGGTTCTCCACGTCCCATTGGGCTTTGGGACCAACACCGGATTGGCTACCCAGTCAGGATAAAAGGCATCCCTAATGAATCAGTTTGCCTTTAACCTGTCAACCTCCTCCTTCAGTGCTTTCTTTCTGTCTTCGTCCAGCTGTCTTCGCTTTTGTTGCTTCGGGGGAAAGCTTTTGTCTATGTTCAGTGCGTGGCTTGCTATATTCGGGCTTATCCCCACCATGTCTGAGTGTGACCACGCGAAGACATCCTGGTTTTTCTTCAAAAAGCAAATTAATTGCTATTTTGTCTCATCTGGGAGGTGTTTTCCGACCTTCATCTTTTTCGAAGGATCAACTTCCTCGAGCTGAACTTCTTCGAGCTCCTCTAAAGGTTCGAGGTCAGCTTTCTCCTCAATTCTTGGATCAATCTCTTCGTCAATCTCTAAGACCGTTCCGTCTCTGTTTTGTATGATGAAGAGTGCTTGTGCGCTCGTCTGTTTCTTTCCTTTCAAGGAGATGTTGTAGCACTCCCTTCCTGCTAACTGGTCTCCTTTCAATGTCCCGACTCTGCTAGGGGTTGGGAACTTAAGGGCCAGATGCCTCACTGATGAAACTGCCCCCAGCCCGACCAGGGCGGGTCTCCCGAGCAGCACATTGTAGGCAGATGGTAAGTCTACATCCACGAACTCCATTATCTTGGTTACCGAGACTGGATAATCTCCCAAGGTCACAGGGAGTTCGATGGATCCCATGCAGGCGGTTCCTTCTCCTGAAAAACCGTACAACATAGTTGCACACACTTTCAGGTCGCGAAGGGAGAGTCCCATCTTCTCGAGGGTTGTTTTGTAAAGTATGTTGACTGAGCTCCCATTATCTATGAAAACTCAGTGGACCCTTTTGTTGGCCAGCTGAAGAGTAATGACCAGCGGGTCATGGTGAGGAAACTGGACATGGGATGCGTCTTCCTCAGTGAATGTTATTGGTTGTGTCTCAATCCTCTCACTTTTGGGAGCCCTAGGTTCGGGTTCATAAGGAGATCCATCCCCAGTCTTCAGTTCGTTAACATATCTCTTTTGGGCGTTCCTGCCCACTCCTGCGAGATGAGGCCCTCCCGAGATGGTTATTACATCCTCTCCATCTATCGGCGGGGGCCTGTCTTCTTCCCGAGATCGGGAATTATTGTTTTGCGTCATCGGAGGTGCGGCTACTCTCTGGCTCGCGGCCGTCTGACCCGTACTCTAGTTTTTGACATACTGTCGGAAGTAACCTCTCGAGATCAACCCTTCGATCTCGTCCTTCAATTGTCGACATTCATCGGTTGTATGTCCGGTGTCTCTGTGGAACCGGCAATACTTACTGGAATCCCTCTTGGATTTTTGATTTCTCATCGGGTCCGGACGCCTAAAGGGGACCTGGTTTTCATTAGCCAGGTATATGTTCTCCCGAGACTCATTGAGCTCGGTGTATATTCTATACACGGAGAAATACCTCTCCCCTTTCTTCTTCTTTCCTCCCTCGGCTTCGGGGTTACTTCCTTCGTTCTTTTTCCTCTTGGAGGGGTTTTCCGCGGCAGGCTTTGGAGCTGCTGGGTCCGCTGAGGTTGAGGCAGAGTTGATGTTTATCGTTGTAGTTTCGGGCTGGGAAGTCGCATTGAGCGTCGACCTCGCTTCCTCTACATTGACAAATATCTGCGCTCGTCTGTTAAACTCGGTTATTGACCTTACCGGTTTCCCTTGCATGTCGTCCCAAAGGGCACTTCCCGGTAATACACCATCTCGGATAGCCATCAGGTGTCCACTGTCATCCACGTCCCGAGTCCGGGTGACTTCCATATTAAATCTTGTTAGGTAAATTTTTAGTGTTTCGCCCGGCTGTTGTCGGACGTTAGTTAAGGTGGATGCCTCTGGTCTGACCCCCATCATTGCTCTGAACTGCTTCTTAAAGTCTTTAGACAACTGCTCCCAAGAAGTTATTGAGTGTCTCTTATATTTTTCGAACCAGCTTTTGGCAGGTCCTGCCAATGATGTTGGAAACAACATGCACCTGAGCTCGTAACCCACGTTACTAGCTCTCATGATAGTGTTGAACGTGCTCAAGTGACTACACGGGTCGGTCTTTCCTTCAAACGTTGGGACGTGAGGGATCCGAAACCCTTGAGGAAATGGAGTGTTGGAAATATGGGGAGCAAACGGCTCGAGCTCCTCGTCAGAGTCCACATATCGATCATTTCCTTGTTCATTCTTCAAAAGCCTAAAGGCTTTTTCGAGCTGATCGATTCTTTCTTGGACTGGGTATGTAGGAGGTACCGTCTGGAATTGATTGTCATTGATCGTGATTCCAGGCTCGCGTCTCCGCAAGGGATCTCTACGCCCATTCAAGCGATCTCTCAGGTCCGGATTTGTTTGATCTCCATTACCCCGACTCTGATTCAGATGGTTTCGCAGGCCGGGACGATTCTTGCGGCTTCCAGGATTCTTACGACCTCGGTCATGTTTACTGATGGACCTGGTATCTCCGGACTCATCACTGGTGAAACTCATTGCTCGGTTATTTCGTGATGGATTCTTCCCACGTCGCCTCGTCTCCGCCGTGTGATACCGAGACTTTTGAATTTTCTCTGATGGGGCGCCTCTCCGCTCCTGAAAAGTCTCCCTGTCTCCTTGTCTTCCCCCCGCACGCCCTTCATCCTGATCTCGAACGGACTGAGCGTTCCTGCGGGGGGGGGGGGGGGGGGCGAAGGATATCTTATGGGTGACGGAGGGAACCGTATAGGCGACGGTGGCTGCCACCCTTGTCGCGGCCTAGAGGGTCCAGAATTTGCCCGAGATGGGTCGGTCGCATTTGGTGCGCTCCCAGGTACCTGAGTCCGAGCCTTTGCAGGGGTTCGGTTATTCTCAGTTCCTGCAGGCACTTCCACAGGCGGGTTAGCCGGGGCCCGAGCTCGATTACTCCTCTGGGGCCTAGGCGGAGCGGATGGCTCTGCTGGTGCCGGAGGTTGAGTCGGCCTCCTTGTGGCAGCATCTTTTCGTGGACGCCCACGGGGTCTCCGGGGAGGAACATGCACGTCCCTTGGAGGAGGGACTTGGTTTTCGCGCGGAGGCGGGGCTGAGCCACCTGCGCCTCTACGGCTATCCTTGTCAACTCCTCATTCCGTTTGTTGGCCTCTGCCAATAGCTGCTTCAATTGCTGGTTTTCAAGTTCTACAATAGGAACGTACCGCTCCAGATTGTAGTACATATCCTCATCCCTTGGTGGAGGAGGTGGTCCCCGGGAATCAGAAGACCCACTTCTTTCTTCAACATCCGGGTTCTCCATTAGTTGTTTTCCAGGACGTCTTGGGTAATTTTCCTCAGGTGTGTTCTGATTGCTTGTGGCCATGACTTTCTCAGGGATGAATGCTTAAGGCTCTCAATGAAAGCACCAAATTGTTGACGCCGTTTTTCGTCAACAGTGAAAGAAGAGCACGTAAACAATTACTAGTAATGACCAATTGAAAAATAACAACACAAAACACGATTTTTACGTGGTTCAGCAGTTAAATCTGCCTAGTCCACGAGTCTCTGTTATTAAACTCAAGATTATCTCTGAAAATTCTTAAGCATGAATTCTTCAGAGTTTTCTCTCCAGGTTAAGAATTTCGGTCCTTTACAATGGTGCATGACCTCTCCATTTATAGAGAAGGTTGCAGAATACTATCCCACATATTTTGGGTAATTACTCTTTTTGTGTAAATAAAATAAATGGCTTTAAATGCCTATAATCAGATATAAAAGGAAACGTCCCCTGAAGACCAGGGGGCGTATAACTAACCAAATAATATCCCACGACTTTAGGGGATTTACAATAATAAATGAAGATTACATCTCTTATGGATAACACTTATAGATATTCACGGTTTTGATCATATATCTCCAAGGCCTTAGCCTCCCAGATTTCTCGTCAGCTTTCGAGCTAATGACATCTCCCGAGGTCACACGGCTTTCGAGATCGTATGTGCGTCGAGATCGAAACCCCTGATCTGAGGTCATCCCTGAGGATAGATGCGTCTTCAGAGCTACCTTTCGAGATCGTGAACACTTCGAGGTCACCATATTCGAGGTCGTCTCAGTCTTGCAGGCTCGATATTTAGTCCTGGAGCATACTCTAAACCTTACGAGTCCATTCGTTTGTGAATCCAACTTTCGAGGTTACATTTAACATAGCTCGAAATCTGGGTATAACATATACGTTATGTTAAAATTTCCCCATGAACTATTGAAATTATCAGATTGTGCTCCCTGTTAAGATTTACATAAAATAATTAGCATTTTCACTTCTCAAACTTTGACAATTACCACATTATGCCCCTTTTAATTATAAAATTTTTAAATTATATTTTTCTATTAGCTCTTAAAAAATTTAAGAAAAATTATTAAAAAAATTCAATAAAATACTAAAATTATTTAAAAGTCCTTTTAAATACATTTAAGTTTAAAAATATTTTTTAAACTTAAAGGTATAAAAAAAAATAAAAAAATTTAAATATAATGTAAAACAATAATTTTCGTTAAATACATATTTATAATTAAAACTAATAGTTAATATACTAATAATTAAAACTAATTAAAGTGTTCACTACAAGAAAAAATGTATTTTTCGGCAAAACTATTTGCGGCGACCTTTTTTTGCTACAACTAGTGACATTATTTGCGGCGAAACTGGAATTTCGCCGCTAATAATCTTCAGAAATATTTTTATAGATTTATGGAACTATTTGCGACGAAAGAGAATAATTTGTGGCGAGTAGATCACCGCAAAAATGGTCCAGATTTGGTAGGAAAAACTCCCGCCAATTTAATTCATTGGCAGGGGTATTTGCATTATTTGCAGTGAAATTTAGGGTTATTTGCGGCAAAATTGGTCGCCGCTAATGAGGTCAAAAAATTGGTCAACCATTTCGGAGGGAAATGTTCGTGGTTATTTTCATGAGGTTATTTGCGGCGACATGTTCGACGCAAATACTTATGAATTTTTATTAATTTTTTTAACTTTTTTAATTTTTAATTTTTCCATTATTTAACTACAAAATAAAATTTATTTGTTTCAAGAAGTTAATAATTTTAAAGAAAAATATAACTTTTGTTTTACTCTTTTAAAAAATAAAATTACTTTAAGAAAATAATTAACCTTGGTGTTAACAGTAAATTTTTCTGGGTTTTTTGTCTAACTTTTCTTTCAATTTTTAATTCTTTCATTTTTCTCTTTGCCTTTCTTGTAAACTCTTAAATTTTTTTTTTTGAAAAATAAAATTAAACGGGGTTCGATTGGCAGCAATTGAGACCGACCCATGCATTTTGAACACTAAAGTAAACAAAAACACTATTGATTAGTATCGATTATTATTCTTAGAACACCTAGAATAGCGATCCGACCGTTGATTAGGTCCGGAATAGTCCATAATCACTCAATGATGCCTGAGAGTACCACATATGGCTAAGAACGACGAAGATCGAGAACGATCTCTGCATTTTGAACACTAAAGTCAACAAGAATACTCTTGATTATTGCGATTATTATTCATAGAACACCCCGAATAGCGATCTAACTGTTGATTAGGTCCAGAATAGTACATAATCACTCAAAGATGCCTTAGAATACCACATATAGGTGAGATTGACAGCGACCGAGACCGATCTTTGCATTTTGAACACTAAAGTCAGCAAAAACACTCTTAATTAGTGCGATTATTATTCTTAGAACACCCGAATAGCGATCTAATCGTTGATTAAGTCCTGAATACTCCATAAGCACTCAAGGATGCCTTAGAATACCACCTATAGGTGAGATCGACGGCGATCGAGACTGATTTGTGCATTTTAAACACTAAAGTCAACAAGAACAATCTTGATTAGTGCAATTATTATTCTTAGAACATCACGAATAACAATACGGCCATTGATTAGGTCTGGAATAGTCCATAATCACTCAAAGATGCCTTAGACTACCAGATATGGGTGAGATCGACGACGATCGAGACCGGTCCGTGCATTTTTAATACTAAAGTCACCAAGAACACTCTTGATTAGTGCGATTATTATTCTTAGAACACCCCGAATAGCGATCCAACTATTGATTAGGTCCGGAATAGTACATAATCACTCAAGGATGCCTTATAATACCACATATAGGTGTGATCGACGGCAATCGAGACAGATTTGTGCATTTTGAACACTAAAGTCAACAAGAACACTCTTGATTAATGCGATTATTATTCATAGAACACCCTGAATAGCAATATAACCGTTGATTAGGTCCGGAATACTCCATAAGAACTCAAGGATACCTTAGAATGCCACATATAGGTGAGATCGACGGCGATCGAGACCGGTCCGTGCGTTTTCAATACTAAAGTCACCAAGAACACTCTTGATTAGTGCGATTATTATTCTTAGAATACACTGAATAGCAATCCAACTATTGATTAGGTCAGGAATAGTACATAATCACTCAAGGATGCCTTAGAATACCACATATATGTGAGATCGACGGTGATTGAGACCGATCTGTGCATTTTGAACACTAAAGTCAACAAGAAAACTGTTGATTAGTGCAATTATTATTCTTAGAACACTCTGCATAGCGATCTATCTGTTGATTAGGTCCAGAATAGTCCATAATCACTTAAGGATGCCTTAGAATACCACATATAGGTGAGATCGACGACGATCAAGACCGATCTGTGCATTTATACACTAAAGTCAACAAGAACACTCTTGATTAGTGCGATTATTATTCTTAGAACACTCCGAATAGCGATCCGACCGTTGAATAGGCCTGAAATAGTCCATAATCATTCAATGATGCCTTAGAATACTACATATGGGTGACCAGCAATGATTGAGATCGATTTGTACATTTTAAACACTAAAGTCAACTTTTTTATGTAGGGATTTTTGCGGCGATTTTGAAAGTCGCAAATAGTTCTGCAAAGAAATTCTCACGAAAAAATTGGTGGGAAAATTTCTCACCTAATTTTTCACTAAATTATTTGCGGCGCATTGTGTAGTATTTGCAACGAAATTTTTTGCCGCAAATAATATAAGGGTTTTAATAGAATGACGCCGTTTTGCTGATTGCTTATCACAACCCCACATTTGCGGCGAAGTCCTAGGGTGTTTGCGGCGAAATTTTCGCTGCAAATACAAGGCTCGATATTTGTTCCAGAAGCCTTTGTTCTTCCTCATTTCTGTGCCACTCTCTCTCTCCTCTTCGATCGTCTTTGCAAATCCGAGTTCTCCACCATCCGCCCCACCCTAGTCCCCATCCGACCCCTTTCTTCTTGAAAAATCTGAAAAAAAATCCCTCTCTCCAAAAAATTTTCAAAACCCATTTTTTTTTCAAAACCACCATCGCTGTCGGAAATAGTTCATCATCACGCCCAAGCCGTTTCCAACACAGGTATTGTCCCTCTAACTCTCTCATTTTTTTTATCCATTTAAGTTTTTATTTTTTTTTTATGTATAATCCCTCTAACTCTCATTGTATTGTGTTGCCGCCACCACCACTGCGCTATGCCGGAGCAGTGCCACAACTACTCACTGCTGAGAAGTCATCGATGCTTAGATTGCCCACTGCCGAGAGATATATATTTTCGTTATGTTAATATTTTTATAAGAAAATTAATTAAGTTAATAACAGGAAAAAAATGTTATTGTGTTTGGATTATTGATTTCATATTAATATATATTTATTTAATTAGTTAAAACTAATTTTGACAGTTTGATGTAAAATAATTTCTAAGTTTGATTTGTTAGGATAAAAATTTGTTGTTTATTTAATTTAAAAGTTTGATGTTAGTAATATGTGAGTTAAAAAATATGTTGGTTTGAATTATTTTACTGATTTATTGTATTAAATATTTTGTATGTTCTAGGACTGGATTTAAGTGTTATTTGCAGGGTTTTAAATTTTAGGATAAGTAGAAGTATGGCCGTTATGTTGCCGAAATTTGAGTAGATTTTTATTTAATTAAATTATTGGATAAATTAATTTTTTTAATAATAAAATTATGAAATAACTATGATAAAATGAAAGTTTAAATTAATGTAAGATTAAATTAATTAAATAAATTATTAAAATTAAACTTTAACAATAAAATTAGATTTTAACATTTAAAGAAATAAAATAAAATTTTAATAATTAGAAAACTTATAAAAATTAATGTTTAATAAAATTAAGAATGATTATAAAATGAAGATTTAAATTAATCAATTCAGATAAATCAACTTAATAATTAATTCAAATCAAATGTTAGCAAATAAAATAAATAATAAAATTATATTTTAGTAATTATAGAAGTTAAAAAAAATAATAAGTAAAATACTAAAAAAATAATAATTAATCAATTTTATCTATAATTAATTTAAAAATGAAATAAACTTTTTAGTTTAGAAATTAATATCGATCATTATAAAATTAATATAAGGCTTAATTAGTTTGGAAATAATACATTGACTTATAGTTAAGTTGCTAAGATAATACAAAGCAAACACTGAGTTCCTGTCTAGCTGCAGCACCACCTCCATATATGTTCGGAGATGACGCGCCTACACATGTTCCCCTGCAGTCCTACCTTAATCTACATTTAGAGATGACGCGCATTCGTCAACACTTCTGCCACGATTTCTACCGCCCCCAGTTATTCAGTTTCCAGATGACAGTGACGATGATGATGCGATCAACTTAGGATAAATTATAGAGTTATATAAATAGTAGTGTTTATTTGTTTTAATACTATTAAGATAATTATTAATATTAGATTGTATGGTCTATTTTCTTATCAATTAATTGAGACTACAATTCTGATTTTAAATTTTGTTATATATTAAACTTAATTTTTTTAAATTTTTGTTACACTATTTGCGGCGAAAATATATTGTATTTGCGACGAATTATTCGCCGCAAATAAGAGTCAGACATGACAAATCAACCATTATTTGCGGCAAATAATAGGACTATTTGCAGTGAATTAGATTAAATTTTCACCGCAAATAATGGTCAATTACGACAAAATCCCGAGTTATTTGCGGCGGATTTATTAATATTAGCAGTGGTTTTTTCACCGCAAATAATGAGATTATTTTAATTATTTTATTTTATTTTAGATAACTTTCTAAAATTTAAGGCCTTAGAGCACTCTTACTCTATTTTTTAAAATACATCACTAAAACTCTACTTTCTTTATTTTACATCAAAATTTTATAGTATACCATATATTATTTTCTCTATATATTTTTTTATATCATTTAAATATTATATCCTTAAATATTTTTATTAATTAGAATAATAAAAAATAAATAAAAAACCTAATAGATTTGGAGAGAGAAAGAAAGAAAAGTGAATAAAAAAATAGGAAAAATATTTAAAAAGAGCTCTAAAAATTCTACTAGCGTAGAGAAGGAAAAATAAAATAAAATAGAAGAGCTCCAAAATAAAAAATAAGTTTAAAGAAGCTGATGGAGATGAATTTAATCAAATTTCTTCAAAAGAAATTTTTGAAGTAGTAGCTCCTTTGTGAGTACTCTTTGCCGTGAGAGCCCTAAACAGTTTCTAGCCTAATGAATAATTTAACTTTAAACAAATTCAAGGCTTAAAAAAAATTAATGACAAAATACACGACTTTTTATTTCTATATTCCTTTCATTATCAAAATAGAATTAGCCCTTAATAGAATATTAGTTAACAAATATAAATACGGTTTTCAAAATTTTATAAATATATATTGATATAATTTTATATATATTAATTTCATCATCAGATTAATTTATGAAAGAGTAATCGGAGCTTAAATTTCATATAATATTAGGTGGGACGCAAGTGTTTGTAATTATTGATTTATTTATTCTCTTAAAATTCAATTTTAAAAACAAAAAATATAATATTCATTTTCCTTAATAAAATATATCTTATACTTCCAACATCACTCCCAAAAAGATATAAACACTCATTCGAATTTAAATGTATCTCTTATAAAATTAACTCGAAACAGGTATTTTATTCAACAAAAATATCCAAACAGATATTTACTTTCTAATAAAAATATAATAACATAAATCCTATTCCTATAAGATCTACTAGACTTATGATTTCATAATATATAAATCCTGAAGCCAGCATCAGACGAAGTAGCTTTTCCTTCAACATCAAACAAGAAAACCTATAGTGATTCGACTAGTATGGCAACACAATCTATTGATAGAGTTCAATCTGATAGGTAGACTTATTTCTCACTATTCCTACATCTCTATAGACACTGAGTTTCCTGGTTGTGTTATTCGCCAAATAAACAGTCCTAATCATCACAAAGTCCACCCAATCCATTACTACGCAATTATGAAACACAATTATGAAACAGAATATAGACATTCTCAACCTCAATCAACTCGGCCTCATACTCACTGATTCCATTGAACTGTTAAGGAGGCAAGGCATCCATTTCGAACGAAACCGATGGGAGGAATCGACTCTGCTCACTTCTCCCAGCTTATGATACAGTACAGACTGGTATTCAACAATACTATAACATGGGTTAGCTTCCATGGCACTTATGATTTTGGTTACCTTGTCAAGATTCTTACACACAGATATCTTCCAAACTCTTTACCAGAATTTATGAATGTTATTAAAATATGGTTAGAAATGATATTTATGAGTTGAAGCATCTCATGCGGCTTTGTATGGAGGACTGGAACGACTGGACAATACACTTGCGAGGTTGGATTGAGTCATCAAGCCGGTTCTGATAGCCTTCTCATCTGGCGAGCATTCAATAAAATTAAGTGTAGATATTTTGATTCTACCCATAAAGAATTAGAAAAACATGTCTTAGTTTTGTATATGGGTTAGAAATATGGACTTTTTAAAAAAAGTTATTTTATTTATTTTTAGATTAAAAATAAAAATCACATCCTCAAATTTATTGTTTAGTAGGAATATGACCAGTCTTACTTTTCTCCTATATAATATAATAAGTTAATATGTGGGATCTTATCTATATCATTATTAAAAAGTTTATCGCTAAAAATATTAGCTCGCCGTAATTGTGGCCTCTCGGGCGAATCGATGTCTGCATCTTTGATGCACTTGCTAGTACTAGTACATCTGAGAATTCTTAATTGGATAGTTGTAAATAGCCCCAGACTGGGGAACAAAGGATTATCCCGGACCTACGCCGAGGGATTGACGGCGATTCTCAAATATCGCAGAACAGAATGTGATACGATGAGATAGAATGCAATAGAAACAAAGACACAGGGAATGAGTTACCTACTCTCTTAACGGTCAAAGTGAATCATTTCATTCCGAATTAAAGAATTCGGAAGTTTATGGCTAAAAATATTAGCGTCATATCTGATCATTACTCATTGTTAATGAGATTAAGTGTATAAAAGAATAATTTGCGGCGAAACTATCCAAATTTTTTGATTTTTTACTAAAACTACCTAGTTTTTTTTTTTGCGGCAAAACTACCAAATGTTACAAAAACACAGTTTTGGTAGCTACTCACTTAACACCGTTAACTACATAAAAGGAAAATTTACGGCAAAACTACTTACCTTTTTTATATTTACGGAAAAACTACCTAACTTTTGTTTTTATTTATAAAAAACTACAAATTTTAAATGTTTAGACATAAAAAAAATTTAAACAAAAAGAAAGAAAATATATAAAAATTAAAAAAATTATTCATTATTATAAAAAAATGATTAAAATTAACACAAAAAAGAAAGTAAAAAATATCAATAAATTATTTATTATTTTTTAGAAAATTATGAAGACAAGATAAAAAAATTACTAAAATTAACACAAAAAGAAAGTACAGAATATAAAAAATTATGAAGAAAAGATAAAAAAAAAAGTGATTAAAATTAACATAAAAAAGTAAAAAATGTCAAAAAAAATTAATTTATTTATAAAAAATTAAAATATTATTCATTATTTTTTAGAAAATTATGGAGACAAGATAAAAAATGATTAAAATTAAAATGAAGACAAATTTTCACATATATATATATATTTTATGTCTAAACATTTAAATGGGTAATTTTGCCACAATTTTTTTTTGGGTAGTTTTGTTGTAAAGAAAAAAAAAATTAGGTAGTTTTGCCATGAAATTTTCATTTTATGTAGTTAACAGTGTTAAGTGGGTAGCTACATAAAATGTGCTTTTATAACCTTGGCTAATTTTGGCGCAAAAAAAAACTTGGGTAGTTAATTGTAAAAAAAATTAAAAAAGTAGTTAATACTTTTGGTTGTTGGGAAATTATTTTATACTCAATATCTATATTTAGTTATATCATCTCAATTAGAATACTATTAATTTGTTCTCAAAGCTGTTCATATCCAAAATCACCGTGATCTTTGTAAGAAAAATATAACGTATATAATACTTGAATAAACGCAATATAATAAATACAATATTTATATCTACTAAATTAAAGATACCTAAATATTATATTATAAATAATACAATATAAATAACTATAATATATATAACAATATTATAATTTTAAATAACAATATAAATAACTATAATATATATAACAATATTATAATTATAAATAACAATATAAATAACTATAATATATATAACAATATTATAATTATAAATAACTATAATATAAATGACAATATTATAATTATAAATAACACAATATAAATAATTATAATATAAATAGCAATTATAATTAATTTACACAATAATTATAAAGAACAAAATTAATAGTCGAGCCTGTGTAACACACAGTTTCCTTAAAACAGATTCGCCGCCTCTATGAGGTTTCAACGTCTATCTCCTAGGATACAATGATGAACGACAAGTAAATCAATTACTTCGCCGAACCAAATCTGTCCGAATTCTATCACACTACAACAGATCTAAGAACTCTAAAGAGTAAAAAGAATAAAATAATATTGAAAATATATATCTTAATCTTCAATGGAAGACAAATATATATATATGTGTGTATATGTTTTTGGTGTAAAAGAAACTAAGACCTCTAATCTCTATATATAGGCCAAAAAATGAGAGGCATAACCTCTTATTACCAATGTGGGACAAAACCCAATTGGTTTTTTTCATTCAAAAATTCTAACAATCCCCCGCATGAATGAAAATTGACATAAGAATAACCAATAGATGGTTTAGACCTAGGTGATAGAGTTTAACGTTTAGAAACCCGCATAGGATAGGTAGGTGTTACCCTTTGAACCTTCCCTTGTGTAAGTATATTTACTTTACTGGCTGATCAGTAGACGCGGTGTCTTTGAACTGTTCTGCCGTTCGTGTAAATAATGATATATCACACACATGAATCTTTCCTTACTTATATTGGTTCTCAAGATTATGTCCGTTTTGGCCCTGAACATTTCCCTAGTTCTGCAAGAGATATTCTAGGAATTGAGCCCTTATTCAATCCCTATAGAAGCGGCCCATCTTCTCTCTCACATAGGTGATTTTCTTAATTAAGAGTAACCCGTATTACTCTGCTCGACATTTCGACGCATAAGAAATCATTAAAAGCATAGCTTAACCTTTTCCTTACGGTTATCACTATTTCATCATAGGAATGGACAATGAGGATAACCCCCACAGTGATCCAACATAGTCTTTACAGTTTTAATTGTCCCTTTGAACCTAGATCTTGGGATCTCCAGTCAACTAGGTGGGGTGTCTACTGTATTGACTTTATTCATTCATGGGCTTTAGACCCATTCCCCTCGATGATTTTTCATCCAACTCTCTCTTTAACCCTTTGGTTAGCGGATCCGCAATATTATCCTTTGACTTCACATAGTCAATAGAGATAACTCCAGTTGAGAGTAGTTGTCTAATGGTATTGTGTCTACGACGTACATGTCTAGACTTACCATTATACATATTATTATGTGCCCTACTAATTGCAGATTGACTATCGCAATGTATGCCAATGGCTAGCACTGGTTTAGGCCATTTTGGAATATCTTCTAAAAATTGACGAAGCCATTCAGCTTCTTCGCCACACTTGTCTAAGGCAATAAACTCAGATTCCATCATGGATCTAGCTATTACCGTTTGTTTAGAAGATTTCCATGATACAGCTGCACCACCGAGTGTAAACACATATCCACTCGTAGACTTTGAGTCTTTCATATCAGATATCCAATTAGCATCACAATACCCTTCAAGTATTGCTGGATATTTAGTATAGTGCAGCCCATAGCTACGAGTAAATCGTAAGTACCTAAGTACTCTTGTTATTCCTTTCCAGTGGTCAGACCCTGGATTACTCGTGTATCTACTCAGTTTACTAACTGCGTAGGCTATATCAGGTCTTGTACAACTCATTAAGTACATTAGACTTCCAATAATTCTAGAGTACCCTACCTGAGAGACACTCTACCCTTTGTTCTTGAACAAATGTAGACTCGAATCTATAGGGGTTCTGGATACACCAGAATCTTCTTTGTTGAATTTCTCAAGAATTTTGTCCACATAATGTGACTGACTTAGAATGATCTTATCAGATGTCCTTGAGATTTGAATCCCCAAAATGACATCTGCAAGACCCATATCTTTCATGTCAAATTTCGAGTTCAACATACTCTTGATAGATTTGATCATCTTATCACTGCTTCCAACAATGAGCATGTCATCTACGTAAAGACACAAAATGACATAGTCATTATCTGTTTCTTTAACATAAATACATTTATCGCATTCATTGATTTTGAAGCCATTTGCCAACATAGTTTGGTCAAATTCCTCATATCATTGTTTTGGTGCTTGCATTAAACCATATAAAGATTTCATCAATTTACATACTTTTCTTTATTTTCCTGGGGAGGAAAAACCCTCGGGTTGTTCCATATAAATTTCTTCATTTAAATCCCCATTTAGAAAAGCAGTTTTCACATCCATTTGATGTACTTCAAGATTGCGTAACGCAGCAATAGCAAGTATCATCCTAATGGAATTTATTCTCGTCACAGGAGAATAAGTGTCAAAGTAATCAAGGCCTTCACGCTGCTTATAACCTTTAATTACAAGCCGTGCCTTATACTTATCAATTGAACCATCAGATTTCATTTTCCTTTTGAAAATCCATTTGGCCCCTAAAGGCTTACATCCTGGAGGAATATCTACTAACTCCCAGGTGTGATTTTGAAGTATGGATTCAATCTCACTATTAATAGCATCTTTCCATAAAGAGCCTTCAGTGGAGTTCACAGCTTCATCAAAGCTTTGATGTTCACCTTCTAGCAAATAGATCAGAAAATCTGGACCAAAAGATTTTTCTGTTCTAATTCTTTTTCTACGTCTAGGTTCATCCTCACACTCTTGATTTTGATCTTGACTATTTTCAGCAATAGTCTCATGTGTTCGTTTTAACGAATTTGAATCCTCTTTTGATCTACAAGGAAATACGTGTTCAAAGAACGACGCATTTCTGGATTCTATTATCGTGTTTTTGTGCATGTTAGATATTTTAGACTCATACACCAAAAACCGATATGCATTACTATTATGTGCATAACCTATGAAAATGCAAACAATAGTTTTTGGACCTATTTTTACCATTTTTGGTAAAGGTACAACCACTTTGGCAAGACACCCCCACACTCTTAAGTATTTGAAGGAAGGTTTCGTTCCTTTCCATAACTCGTAAGGGGTCTTATCTTCTTTCTTTTTGGGTATCTTATTTAAAAGATAATTAGCTGATAAGATAGCTTCTCCCCACATGTTCTGAGGCAATCCAGAACTAATCAACATCGCATTCATCATCTCTTTCAATGTACGATTTTTCCGTTCAGCAACACCATTTTGCTGAGGTGAATAAGGTGCAGTGGTTTCATGGATGATTCCATTTCTTGCACAGAATTCACGAAATGGTGATTCATACTCACCACCTCGATCACTTTTCAACACCTTAATCTTTTTGTTAAGTTGATTATCAACTTCGGTCTTATAGAGAACAAATTTCTCTATAGCCTCATCTTTGCTTTTTAACAAATACACATAGCAATATTTCGTGCTATCATCGACAAAAGTAATAAAATACTTATTGCCTCCCCTTGTTTGAACAAATTTTAAATCACATACATCGCTATGTATTAAATTTAGGGGCTCATTATTCCTTTCAATAGTTTTGAAGGAAGACCTTGTTAGTATTGCCTCAACACATGTTTCACACTTATGATTTGAATCAATGTGGAATTTTGGTATGTGATTCAAGTTAATTAATCTCTGTAGAGTATCATAATTAACATTTCCTAGTCTACCATGCCAAACATTAGAAGACTCAAGCAAGTAAGTAGAAGAGTTATTAACTTTATTGATAATTGGTTTAACAACCATTACACTGAGTTTAAACAACCTATCAGTTACATAACCCCTTCCTACATACATTCCACTTTTGGACAGAACAACTTTGTCTGACTCAAATACAATTCAGAATCCGTGTTTGTTCAACAGTGAACCAAACACTAGGTTTTTCCGGATCTCTGGTACGTATAGTACGTTGTTTAGAGTCAGCTCCTTTCCAGAAGTCATTTTTAGGATCACACTTCCTTGACCCGCAATTTTAGATGTGGCAGAATTTCCCATGAAAATCTTCTCACCATTATCTACCTGTTCAAAAGATTTGAACAGACTCTTGTCTGAGCATACATGCTGAGTGGCACCAGTATCAATCCACCACTCCATTGGGTTGGAATTGACTAGGTTTATCTCAGACACCATGGATGATAGATTTATTAGATCAAACTTAAAGAAAATTCTTAGGTTAGCCTGGAAGGGTTAAAAACCCAACCATTTGTGGTCTAGCCTCTCGTAAAATATTTCTATTAAGTATTTATCCAGCCTCAAATATCTCTACTAGATAATTTCCAAAGAACACTAGAAGGGTCTAGCCCTTGCCTCAACAGTCTAGTTTCTTTGAAAATATTTAGTCCCCAAAACTTCTCTAGTGAGATTTAAGTTCAAACGAACTTTTCGCAATAACAATATCTTTCAATATATAGATATAGAAATATCACTAATAGATATATTAAACATTATAATAATATAAAATATATCTAACATTCAAATATTATATTTAAACAATAATTTGTAAACGCAATATGATAAATATAATATTTATATTTACTAAATTAAAGATACATAAATATTATAATTATAAATAATACAATATAAATAACTATAATATATATAATAATATTATAATTATAAATAACAATATAAATAACTATAATATATATAACAATATTATAATTATAAATAACAATATATAAATAACTATAATATAAATGATAATATTATAATTATAAATAACACAATATAAATAATTATAATATAAATAGCAATACAAAATTAAAAGCCAGCCTCTACGAGGTTTCAACGTCTATCTCCTATGATACAACGATGAACGACAAATAACTCAATTACTTTGCTGAACCAAATATGCCCAAACTCTATCACACTACAACAGATCTAAGAACTCTAAAGAGTAAAAAGAATAAAACAATATTGAAAATATATATCTTATTCTTCAATGGAAGACAAATATATATGTATATGTTTTTGGTGTAAAAGAAACTAAGACCTCTAATATCTATATATATGCGAAAAAATGAGAGGCATAACCTCTTATTACCAATGTGGGACAAAACCCAATTGTTTTTTTTCATTAAAAAATTCTAAGAATCTTTAGAAAATTATTGACTCAATCTAGTCAAAAAAGAAAAAAAAAAAAAAGGAGGCGGTTGAGTTTTTACACTATCCTAAGTCGATTGCTCTGCATAGGACTCCAAATCCCTCGTAGCAACGCTTTTCACTTGTGACTTTGGCTAACCGAACAAAAAATTCCATTTGATAAACCAGATATCCAAACAAAATTCTAAAAACTCATTTGATGAGAAGATCCCAACGAAACTGAAAACAGAGAGAATGAGCGAAAAATGACAAACCAAAAAATACACACTAAACAATATTATATCATAGTATGTATTTCAAAAAAGAACACAAGTAGTTTCATATGCAGAGTACCAATTGAATGATTAATGCATAAATTGAAGTGAAAATACATTAAAACACTTACATCAATTGAGTGATTCTTCGATTCGTTTCAACTTTTGAAGTTGAAATATAAGAAGGGAACATAATACTAATGTAGAAGAAGCAATAACTACTCACCATTAATTGAATTCACAAATAAATAGCAGCCCAAGTTAGATAAACACATACCCATTTTCAAAACAATAGGAACATAAAGCCAAAAGAAAAAAAAATCTCAGTGATGAAACTATGAAGCCATGTGAAAACTCACCAAGATAAGCCACTTAGCTCATGAAACTCATCAAGCATTGAACATGCTACACGAGTTGGAACATAGATGCAATGAGTCGACGAGCACAAACAAATAGAGAGGAGTCGACTTTTGTTGGGACAAAGCCATTGATTAGTGGTGAGAAATGTCATTTTAATAGGCTTAAAGTTGAAAATAAATTAAGTTTTAATTAATATTTTCATGAATTTATTGTACAATATTTTATAATTGAAAATATTAATTTTAATTTTATTCATGTTTAATTTTTAAGAAATAAAATGCATTTTGGGTATTAGCAAAAAGAAAGAGGTAGAAAGAATTAAAATTGAAAAAAAGAATGATAAGTTGGCAATTTGCAACTTGAGCCCAAATCCATCCGGCCTAGCTCCCTCTCTCCTTTTCTCTCATGCGAGTCCCACCGCCATGTGGCAGCCTTCAGTTGCACGATGCATCCTCCAGTAGCCCCAGCAACTCGAACCCGGCCCGCGCCTGCACCCACCCGTGCCAACCCAACCCCCGAGCTTCCCCTGCCCAGCCCAAGCTCGCTTTACCTCCTACCAACTCCCTGCCAGCCAGATGCGTGCGCAAAGTGGCGCAGTCCCATTTGTCCGTTCCTGCTTAGCTGCCAGCCACCTACCATACGCCAGTCAACTCATCAGCAACTGCTCTCTCTCCTCCATGAAGAGTACCTGTTGTTGTGATAATTTTATGTATGGAAGTGTACGTATCATTTACCACTAATGTAAAGTATCGTTCCCACGAAAATTGAATATTAATTACCGATAAATTAGTTTTTTAGTATTTGGTCAATAAAATTCTGATTGGAAAATAATACAATAAAAAGAATAAAAACAACTTAAATTAAAATAACAAATATTGAAGAATTTAATTAATGGATGAAAATTAGGGTATGCAATTTCATCATTTATCTACTATTTATCTTATTAACACAATTTCTACTATTCTTCTTCCTATGATAGCAGATAAAAAAAGGTAATCTATATTATTCTTACTAAGACATATAGATTTCAATTATGTGCAAACTTTCTACATCTCTGAGATAAATTAAGCATATAATAGACATTAAGCAAAACATTCCTAAAGTTACACAAACTATACATGTACTCTCGTCCAATATCGCAATTCATGTTTATTTAACTATAACATATTTAACTCTCACTTCTTAGATTTTGAATTACAATCATAAATCATGTAAATGGTGATCAAGTACTCACAAAAATTAAGCAAAAATTGAATAAATCACAATAGAGAGGAATAATTCATAGAAATTGCATTAAATCATTAAATAGTTTCAAAAGACTCCATTACAAACCCTAGAAAGTGAAATTAGTTCATAACTAAAACACTAATAATACCCATTAAACTAATTGAAAGCATTAAAATTCAAAAAGTAAAAGAAAGAGGAAGAAAAATTCTATAGGATCTCCATTTGTCGTCTTCTCCAATCGTCAATTGCTTTTATGAGTTTAACACATTCTCCATTCTCTGAAGTTTTACTAAATGGTGTTTACATAGCAGCCCTAGCTATTTGGGATGAAAAGACCATTTTACCCACGTTTAAATGCTAACTTATGATTCCAGTACGGACGCAAGTGCCGCGGCTCAGAAACAAGCGTCGTGGCGCCTCTACGATATGTCCCAAATTTCATAGTCTCTGACTTCGACAGTGCTGCGACTTAAAATGGGTTGAACTTCTATAGCGTTGCGACACACATACATCGTTGCGACTCCCAAGACTCCAAAATCTTGGGTTTCTTGACTTCACCTGGGCCGCGGCTCTATTAATACGCGTCGCGACTCAAATTCATTTTTCTTATAAAATTGACTTATTTCCTCCCAACATGAAACCTGAGTAACCCACAATTCCCATAAAGTTCCAATATCACATTCGCGTCAAACTTGACATTTTTATACTCACATACAAACTTCTCTCCTCAATCCACTCCATTACCATAACTAAATGCTCATATGCAAATAAACATTAAACCAAAGCATAGTACCGCCAAAGAAACATAATCAACTAAATTCTAACCCAAAACACACTGTAAAATGACACTAAAATCAACCTAACACCTACAGTGCAAAAACATCAAAACAAACAACATCCAAACAATGATAGTAATAATAACATATAGATAATGACATTAATAATAATGATATTTTTACAATTAGATTTATTATAAATATTATTGTTTCTTTTGTCAACCCCCAAACTTTATTTCCTTTTGCATCTAAGTCCTTTTTGAGGCTCTATAAATATGAGCTTAATTTCATAGTTCAAGAATGTAATTTTTAGGTAGCAAAACTCTACCAAATTTTAGTCTCATTTCTCATATTTTCTCTCTATATTTGTTATGAGAATGTATATCATAATAAGCTAACCTTCTTATGAAGGTTAGAATGATCATATATGCACTATGACTTTATTTGATATTTTTGATTCACCACGTGCTTCAAGTTTATATATTTGAGTGATTTATTTTTTTTCAACTCTTTTTCTTCATATTATTATCTTTATTTATGTTTAATAATAGTATTTAGATTTTGTCAAGCACTTTCTATGTACTATCAAATTAGTAAAAATAATATGGATAATATCTTTATCATTTTATCCATCTCATTCATATATATTTACTTTTGCTAAATCTTTATAGAATTAGTCACACTCTTTCTATGTATTTTATAAATAGTAAAAGTAATATTTATGTTAGGTTTTATTTCCAATATTTTATTGCATTATTGTCAATGGTATAGTATCATTTTTGGATTTCTCATAAGACTTCTTTCATCTTTCCATTGTAAAGAATATTAATCACTAAACTACCTTTTTGTGAAATATATTTGTGCTTCAATGTTAAATCTTCCAAATGAATAGTTGGGATGTGACCTTTTTATTTGTGTAATTTTTGTGAATCAAAAATCAAAATAAATAAGTATGCATATATGTGACTCTTCCTCCTTCCTACTTGTTACCTTTTGTTACATCACATATTTATTTTCTCTTTATTTGTAATGTTTAAATCTAAAATACTATAAAAATATAACTTGTTCTAATTTTCTCATATTATTTATCTCTTAACTCTATTTATTGTTAACTTTGTTTCTTTGCCTCATTGTGAAATCAACCGCCCATCTATACTACGACTACATGTAACGTCCCAATTTTCCAAATAAGGCTGAGCGCCTTGATTAGGGGCCAGGAGGGCAATAATTGAATTAATTATGTGATTATATGCATGATTATGTGAATTATGTGAGTTATATTATAATATGACTATGTTTGCATGTTTAGGTGTATTAAGCATGAATGTGGGCCCGTTTCTTATTATAAGGGCATTTTTATAAATTTTGATCTGTTGATGGCATATTTGTAAATGTAACACCATGGTTACTCCAAGACCGTTACTGTGGACTTTAAACAGCGATTAACTCGCTAAACGAGTCATTTGGTTCTAAACGTGCATATAGGTATCATTAATAGGCTAATGTGAAAAATCTCGATCAAAAGGAATGAATATATTTTATTTAAAACATAAAACTGTACATGAGCCCATAAAAGTGTTTACAAAGTTATTTACAATCCAAAATGGTCATTACAGTATAAAAATTACAACTCGCCGACCTAAGCGACAAAAATAGGGTTAACCCCTAGTTCCTTTGAGAAACACATTGGCTGTGGTGGTCAAGCGGCCGCATATGTACACATCGCCACCTAAGCTCTCCACTTAAGGCTGGGTGAGCTTTTCTTTCCCATTACCTACACCACATAGCACCTGCGAGCCAAGGCTCAGCAAGAAAACTTATTAATGCATGTATGTAATATCAATAATTGATTTTGGTAATCATTCTTGGGCTTGCAACCCTAATCAGATAGTGAGTCACACTTTGGGTTCCACACCCTAATCTGATAAGTGACTATTAAGTCATACTTTGAATAGATGACTAATAAGTCTATCTCTGGATAGATGACTAATAAGTCTATCTCTAGGGCTCTGCACCCTAAGCCATGTGACATTCAGTCACCTGAGCCTTTTTGCCCTGGCTCTACGTAACTAGCCTTTAGACTAGACAAGCGCTTTTAGTTTTCATCAAACTTGGGGTCGGTCAAGCATTTCATGCTCATGTTGATTAGTTCTAATCATTTCAGCCTATGTGATAAATGAGTTTTAGACTCATTTATCTATGTGTTTTTCAGGAAAAGTATTAGGTGTTTGTTTTGTTTTGTTCTGTTTTACGTTTGTTTTTGTATGTTTTCAGGTGTCGAAGGGCTTAGGTGACTTAGGTGTGGAAACATGGTGGAAAAATCTACAAAATGACAAAAATTGGTGGAAAACGTGTTTCGGAGCACTTCCTGCGACCGCAGGAAGGGTGTCTTGCGGCCGCAACTCCAGAGAAGTTCTTGCATTTCTAGAGCATTCCTGCGACCGCAGGATATGTCTACAAAAGAGAAAAACGCAGATTTTTAATTAAGGGTGATTTAGTAATTTCATGTTTAACAAAACACTAATTAGGTTTAAATTACGATAAAAGAGAGGGGATGAGGCACTTTTTGATATCTGGACTGGGAGAGGAGGCTGAGGAGTGCTTTGGAGGAAGATTGGATTGATCATCTAGAGTTCTTTTCTTTTCTTTTTACTTTTAGTTTATGTTAATTTCATGTTTATGGATTTCTTAATGATAAACATGAACTAAATTCTATTTAGGGTTTTTAATTGAATCTCTTGAATCTTTATTATGAATTAATGCAAGTTTTTAATTTATTCTTCATTTAAGATCTATTCAATTTGTGTTGATTATGTATGTGATTGATTGTGCACCTTTTACATGCTATTTATGAATTCAAATCAAAATATGAGATTTGGATATGCTAAAATTGAATAGACATAGATTTCAATTTAGACCGAGAGTATCAAATTGGTCTATGTGATTTAGGGCTGAGTTCATTGCTTCCTATTGTTTAGATTTCTCATAGAAATATAGAGAATTTGCATTAGGTCGAGTTTTATATTTCTTAACCTGAATATTTAACACTTTTGCATGTCTTTCATCTTAATGAGAAGAATTATCTCTGTGATTGCATTAATGAATAATAAAGTGGATAGTAGAGGAGATTAGAATCCCTAATTTCTTATATATATATTTGAATCAAGTTTGCTGCAAGATTATTGTTCTTTGTTGTTTTTCAATTAATTATGTTATTTATTTATTTTAGAATTAAAAATTCCAATTTTTGATTACCAAATAGAAAATAAAATAAACTATTGGTATTTGATAATCAGTCTCCGTGGGAACGATATTGGTCTTACCGAAATAAACTACAAAAGCGATTACGCATACTTGCGTAGCTTTAATTTTCGCAACAAGTTTTTGGCGCCGTTGCCGGGGACTGAAAAATTATCAATATTAAAACAGTTAATTTTATTTCTAATTTGGTTGTCTTTTACATAATTTCTAATTTGTTTGGCTGCGGTTGTTCTTTATCTTAGGTATTTTCCTTGTATGCGCAGTAGAAGGGGAGTTGACAGTCCAATTCCAACTAATCTTGAGATCGAGTAAGAGTGCAAGCGAAACAGAAGAAACAAGAGGGTTGAAAGTTCCACTGTTGTTACAGCAGATATTAATAACAACAGTGTGGAAAACATGAGCGGGGGAGCACCACAAAATCATAATCCTGCCCGTCAAAGAGCTCTACGGGACTATGTACTCCCTACTGTCACAGGGGTACACTCATACATCCGTCCTCCAGCAGTAGAGGCAAATAATTTTGAGATCAAGCCTGCTATCTTGCAGATGGTCCAAACTGCTGTTCAATTTAGTGGCCTCCCCACTGAAGACCCCAATATGCACATAGCCAATTTCCTGGAGTTGTGTGCCACTTCAAGATGAATGGGGTGAGTGATGATGCCATTAGATTGCGCTTGTTCCCATTCTCACTACGGGAGCGAGCAAAAAGTTGGCTGAATTCACTTGAGGCCAATACTATCACCACTTGGGATGCTCTAGCTCAGAAGTTTTTAGCGAAGTTCTTTCCACCTGCTAAGGCTGCTAAACTGAGAGGGGAGATTAATAACTTCTCTCAATTTGAGGGAGAATCCTTGTATGATGCTTGGGAGAGGTTCAAGGGCTTGATCAGAAAATGTCCCCACCACGGTATTGAGAAGTGGATGTTGGTCCACAACTTTTACAATGGTTTGTGCGGTACCACTCGCACAATCATTGATGCAGCAGCGGGAGGAGCATTTATGAGCAAAAGTGCTAATGAAGCTTATGAAATATTAGAGGAAATGACCACTAATAATTACCAATGGCCAAGTGAACAAGCGGGCAGTAATAAAAAGGTTGCAGGGGTTCACGAATTAGATGCAATCACAGCCTTAACTGCTCAAGTTATGTCTCTAACTAAGCAGTTGCAACAAAATACCATGTCTGCCCAGGTTGTGCAAGCCCAAGTAATGTGTGAATTGTGTGGGGGGTCTCATCCTTTTGACCAGTGCCAAGCTGCTTTAGATCCCAACAATGTCCCATTAGATCATAGCTCAAGTTCAGGCAGTGGATAATTTTCAGAGGCCCTACAACAACCCCTACTCTAACTCGTATAATCCAGGGTGGAGAAACCATCCTAACTTTTCCTGGAGAAATAATCAAGGCCAACAATAACCATTTCAACCACAGTATCAGCGGCCTATAACTCAAGCTCCACCACAAGCATCAACCTCTCAGCAACCTAGGCCACCAACTCCTACAGAACAGCCTAGTGAATTACAGGCTGCCCTATTGACTCTCACCAACACTCAAACTCAGTTTATGACTGAGACTAGATCCTCCATCAAAAATTTGGAGATGCAAGTGGGGCAGTTGGCCAATATGTTGAATACTAGGCCTCAAGGGAATTTGCCTAGCAATACTATCGTAAATCCTAAGGAGCAATGTCAAGCTATCATCTTGAGGAGTGGGAAAGAAATTGAGGGTCCTTTTCTTAAGGGGACTCAAGAAAAAAAGGCTGTAGAAGAGGAGAGTTGTGAAAAATTTGAGCCCCAAGTGGAGGAAAAGGTTACTGAAGGCCTTGCAACCAAGGAGAAGATTTAACCGGTAGTTGTTGATTCTAATGTCAAAATCTCGTATCCACAACGACTCCGGAAGAATTCCCTTGACAAACAATTCTCAAAGTTTCTTGTACTGAGGAGTGCAGTGCAATTTTACAAAGGAAGCTTCCACAAAAGCTTCAAGATCTGGGGAGTTTTACTATCCCTTGTACTATAGGGAAATTTGAATGCAAACATGCTCTTTGTGATCTTGGAGCAAGTATCAATCTCATGCCTCTATCTGTTTTTTGGAAGCTTGGTCTTGGTGAGGCAAAGCCTACCGCTACTACTCTTCAACTCACGGATCGATCAATCAAGCACCCAAGGGGAGTTATTGAAGATGTGTTAGTCAAGGTTGACAAGTTTATTTTTCCAGTGGATTTCATTGTTCTAGATATGGAGGAGGATACAACGGTTCCCATTATTCTTGGGAGACAATTCTTTGCTACCGGGCAAGCCCTTATTGATGTGCAAAAGGGTGAGTTGAGGTTGAGAGTTCAAGGGGAAGAAGTGGTCTTTAATGTATTTAAGGCTATGTCTTATCCAAGAGCAAGTGATAGTTGCTTTAATGTTGATGTGATTGATGAGGTGGTTTCAAAAAAGAGGATTACTAATGTACGCCCTAAATATCCACGTGCTATTAGTGAGCTGAGAGATGGCATAATTATATCAGCCACGTGGATGTCACGTACTCGAAGCTGCTGTTACCAGGTCCTGCCTCTTTAGCTCGAGGTAGCCAAAGGCTTAATGAGATTACTAAGTCGGGTTCGAAGTATGGACATTGCGAGCTGAAGAGTACATCCAGCCCGAGATGTGAGCCTGAGTTGGCACCTCTAACCCCTTATAAAGTCAACCACGCAATGTAAACGTGCATATATCGGACATCACATGTCTGATCTATCCCTAAATTCTCGGACATGCAGCATCAACGTGTGTGTTCAGGCACCCACGAATGGGTTGGGCCGTGCGGCCCATTATCCCCTTACCTATTGATTAGACCACACTTCCATGTCAAGTTTTAGGAATTAATCATGAATGTCACAGAGGTGACATGATGGGTAAGAAGGTCACGGGATGACACCCCTTGCCAACCCCCAGGTTCCCTCTCCCTATAAATATGGAGACCCTGGGAGTTGGAAGGGGTTGGATTTTATTTTGTAAAGAAATACCCTGTAAAAGAATATCAGAAAGATAGCAATAATATTGGCCGGTGGACTAGAAGGATTTTAACCTTTGAACCACCTAAAAAAGTATTTGTGTCATCATTTTACTTTGAGATCATTTATCTATTACGGTTCATTATTTAGCACTAATCACACTCTTTATTCTATTAATTATCTGTTGCTAAAGAACCGCGTCAACAGTTTGGTGCTTTCATTGAGAGGCTGTCAGATTGGTGTTATTGCAAATACCCAACCATGGTAATCACTCGTTCAAGACATGGTAATGAGGCGGACCAATGTGGTGGGCAGGAGGCCCATCATGCCGCCATTTCCGATGATCAGAACCTTGAGGTTCAGCAGCGGCCGGGCAAGCACCCAATAGGCCAAGATGACACTGGAAGTTCGGCTCCCCTGCCACCTAATCCGAACCCAGATTTCTACACGACGGTAGAAATGGAAAATGCTCAGCTGAGAAGTCAACTGGCGAAAGCTAACCAGCATATTCAAGAGGTTTTGCTCCGATTACCCTCTCTTACAACTGACGCTAATGTCGGAAAGAGGCAAGGCAAGACTCATAAGTCCCGCCGGGGTAATCGGTCCAAGCCCAGTCGGTCGGTCAGAACCCCGGCATCAAACTCTACTCCCACATCGCACCACCGGGAAACCACTTTTGAGGAACAATAAAATTAAGTAAGATTATCAAAAATTAGGCAAGAGTAGGGAAGCGTAGCTTATGTTGAAAGAACAATATTTTTTTTTTAGTTTTTTTTTTCAAGTATTTTCTTAAACAATAAAATTACAACTAACTAAATGCGATAATTAAGAAAAAAAAATGACAATAGCAATAGTAAATAGTTATATAAAATTAGGAGGCGCTAATGCCATCAACTAAATGATCAACAAAAAAATAAAAATTAGGAGGCACTAATGCCATCAACCAACACTAATAATAATAATGATAATAATAAGAAAACTTAGGAGGCACTAATGCCATCAACTAAGATAAAAAATATAAATAAAAGCTAGGAGGCACTAATGCCATCACTAGAAATGATAGATTGCTCAAGTATGTAGGAGGCAAAAAATGCACTCAACTATCAAGTAGTTAGGAGGCACAAATGCACTCAATTAAAAAAACATAAAAAGTAAAAGAAAAAGAAAAATGGTTAGGAGGCACTAATGCACTCATCTAATAAGTAAGTAGGAGGCACTAAATGCCATCAACTACCAAGATATATATATATATAATATAATATATAACAATATAAATAAATATATGTATAACTTTCTTTTTTTTTCTTTTTCGATTTTTACTCTTTTTTTTTTATTTTTTTTATAGATATATATATATTTTTTACTTTTTTTTTAAAGATGATAGTGCAAATAAAATAACTAGTAGAATAATTTTACTTACCTTGTAGAAAGATCGTTTCTTTCTTACAACTCCCCGGCAACGACACCAAAAACTTGGTGATCCCAAAAGAGGGTGTTTTAATATTTAAACTCGCAAGTGCATGAATCGTTTCGGAATATAATGTTCATGTAAGTACGAGGTCGAACCTATGGGAGATGACTAACATCAAAAGAAACTATTTCAAACAAAGCAATAATATTCTAACCTAGTTCCAAATATTTGATGAGATTTTGTTTTAGAAAAATAAAAGACAAGTAATAAAAAGATTTAAGACTAAATAGAAAAATGGTTTTCAAATGATATATGTAAAATAAGATTATTAAGATTTTAGAATCCACAAAATGCAAGTTCAATAGTATTTATAAGTATATTGATTCCCAAGTTTTGATATAGTTGAAATAAATCACACTATATATTTTTTCAAAATATATTTTCTATTCAAGCACAAGTTACTCTTTAAAAAAGGTAGGATTTTCTTCACTTATATAAGATATAATTTCTAAGCATTAGTTGTGTTACAACCTAATGAAACTACAAAAAATCAAAGAGATTATGTTTAGGCAAAATATGATACTTATGCTCTAAATATTAGATGTGAACAATTTAATGAAAAACATTTAATAAAAGAATATCATATTTTTTCATAATGAAGAACTAAGTGTAATATGCTTTAACACTCAATAATAGATGAAAAATGCATATCTTTGATAGAAAAATCCATAAACAATGTTACACAAATGAGAAATCAACATACAATAAAAAATACTATCTAGTTACATTTTGCTTCATCATCATCTTAATAACCTTTGAAAAAGATTAGAAGCTCATAACTAGATAAAAATTACAAAATAACATACTTGACATCCTCTTCAAAAGATGAAAATGGTAGATAGAAGAGAGAAAAATATGTGTAGAAGATGATGAAAGATGAAGAAGAAGAGCTCCCCAAATGGTCTTACAAGACTCTATTTATAGGCAAAATATGGAGATTAAACTAATCAAATTAAAATAAATAAATTGATTAATTTAATTGTGTTGGAAAGTGGTAGGATAAATAGAGTAAGTGTAAGAGTATTGGAAAGATGAAATGTTTGGTTGGGTAAAATATTAGTGAAAAGCTAGGGTAAAAAAATGAATTAGGAATGTTTATTTAGGTAAGAAAAAATAGGGAAAAGTGAATTGATATTTGAGTGAAAGATATTGGGAATGAAAATGTGATTTTTGGGTCTTAGTGAAAATGTGAAAATGTGATATTGGGAATGAATTGATATTAGTGAAAATGTTGTTGCTGGGCCGTGGGTGATTGGGCCAGATAGAGAGGCAGGCCCACGTTGAAGGTTGAAGGCTGAATGAAGGTTGAGGCAAAGCTTTGGAGCGAATTGGGCCTTGGGCCTGGCTTTGTGTGCAGCTGCCTGGAGATTGATTATTGGCAGGAGCCAAGGTGATGCTATATATATATATGCTGAAGGTGTGCTACACGTGAATGGCTGTGGGCATTGATGCTTCAAGAGGCAAATGGTGAAGTGTGACCTGGAGGCAGCTTGTGTGGGGTTGGAAGCTTGGGCTTCACGTGATGGGCCTTGGGCCTTGTGGCTGAAAGTTTTCAAAAATGCCAACTTTTCTATATTTTCTTCCAAAAATATCACTTTTCTCTCATTTTTCTTGCTTTTCAAGAGCATAAATTCCCTACAAAATAAATATAAAATAAATTATAATACAATATTTTCAACTATAAAATAAATCAATTTAATTCTTTGAAAATATTAATTATAACTTAATTTATATTTTACATTTAAGTTCAATAATACAACATTTTTTTACCACTAACTTAACAATAATAATTCAAATAATTAACTACAATATTTTACAACAAAATACTTATAAAAACACACAAAATTATATAAAATCATGATAGGACTACTAAATTCAAAATTACTTAAAAACTTAATAAATCAATTAAAAACTCAAGAATTAAGCAACAATTAGCACATAAAAAGTGGTAAAATAACTCTATTTTGTAGAGTTATCAATTACCCCCTCTTACAACTGACGCTAATGTCGGAAAGAGGCAAGGCGAGACTCATAAGTCCCGCCGGGGTAATCGGTCCAAGCCCAGTCGGTCGGTCAGAACCCCGACATCAAACTCTACTCCCACATCGCACCACCGTGAAACCACTTTTGAGGAACCACCTAGGGCCGAGCAACAGTACTGCCGATCGGTCCGGACCTCAACTCCCAGCTCACTTCCGCCCTCGAGCGTGCCTAGGAGGGCTCGAGGGAGTTTGCGAAGGAGATCCGGGGAGGGCTCACAACGACAGCCCGCCCCGGCCAGCCGTCCTGCACCCCGCTCAGATCGCCGAGCACAGGACCCGGAGGATGGTAGAGCGGAGTGGCCGCGACCTAGTTTGATCCGCCTTGACGGGACTTGGATCGCATCCCCGGTCAGGCATCCTCCTTCACCGATAAGATACCCGTCTCCTCCCCCGCCAGTCTAAGACATTCCGCCTCATGGGAGCAGCAGGAGGAATCCTCCTTCTGTCGGGCCTTCCCATCGTAGCCGGGCGCCAAGAGAAGTCCCGGATCCTCGTCCTCAGCGGCTGGCCCCGAGCTTCTCAAATGGAAGCTATTGGACCGGGAGCCGCCGAAGTGATTTGTCCGGCAGAGACCTGCGCCAGCGCTTGAGCTCGGTGCAAAGTCCTCAGGCCGCCCCTAGGGACGACCTCCGAGATTGCCTAAACTGTTGAAGGGAAGACCTGTACGAAGTGCGCGATAGCAGAAACGTCCTATATAACCTATCTTAAGATATGAGGGACAATAACCCGTCAAACGCGTACAATGGATCTGGAGCTGTTGACCAGGCCCGAAACAACCAAGGAAGTTAGGACAAAACCCTTGAGAGTCTGGCGCAGATGGAGGAGCTGATGAGGAAAGTCTTATCAGAAAAAGAAAAAGATGAATATGATTTAGGGGACGAACTCGAGCTCTTCTCCCCCAGCATAGCAGCAACGGCGTATCCACTTGGTTTCCGTATGCCTCACCTGTCCAAGTTCAACGGAGACGGGGACCCGTCAGATCATCTGGACATGTTCAATACCTTGATGATGGCCCATAACATTGGTCCCGACCTGAGGTGTCTAATATTTCCTTCCACCTTGACTGGGCCAGCTAGACAATGGTTCAAAAAAAATATGAAGCAGTCAATTAGCTCGTGGAAAACTTTCTTTGCTGACTTCAAGAGAGCATTCCGAGCTTCCCAGGCTGCCCGCGTCAAGGCCGACACCCTGGCAAACGTAAGGCAGCAACCCGACGAGCCTCTGAAGGCTTACCTGAGCAGATTCACGAACGTCACTCCAAGCTCATGGCCTTGAGAACTGGGATCCTCGTCGGAGGGGGACTCTGGAAAGTGATACAAAGGAAGGGAGTCAGCACCGTAAATGTTTTCCTAAATAGGGCCCAGAGGTGGATCAACCTGGAGGAGGCGCAAGCCTCAGCCGCAGGAACCACCCAGGCCCCTGAACAGCCCGCTGGAGTGGGAACAAAGGTCGTAACAGCGACCCAGACCGTTACACAGAATGACCAGTTTGGTGGAGGAAACAGAAAGGGGAGCAGCGAGGGCAACCAGCACGGCCCAAAGAAGAACAAGTCCGTAGAAAAATTTAAGCCGGTCTACGCGACTTATACCGAGCTCACCCACTCTAGGGAGAACATCTTCCTAGCAAATTCTGCTCGCCTCCCCTGGCAGAAGCTGGAACCATTAAAGAACCAGAAGGGTAAGCGAGACCCTTCCAAGTTTTGTCGGTTCGACAACGACATTGGCCACAATACCGATGATTGTAGACATCTGAAGGATGAGATTGAAACTCTCATTAGAGCCGGAACCTTGGCTCAGTATGCGCGGAATAGAGTTCCCGCAGGCCATCCAGCTCCGGAAGTCCTGGTCAGTCAGCTCGGGTCTCGGGTGGATCAGGACCTCTCTCCTCCCGTGACAGGAGGAGAGATCTCCACGATCTCTGGAGGTCCCCATCTGGCTGGCACAAGCAGAGGTGCCTAAAAGAGATACGTCAATGAACTTAAGGCTCATAATGGGATGGAGTTCGTCCCTGAGCAACATCTACCAAAGCAGCAACGATTGGAGAGGCAACCAATCATATTTACTGAAGAAGATGCCAGCCACATCCAATTCCCTCACAACGACCCTCTGGTCGTAGCCGTGCAACTCGCTAATCGGAGGGTTAGGAGAGTGCTGGTCAAAAATGGGAGTTCGGTAAACCTACTGTTCCGGTCCACGCTGGAAAAGATGGGTTTGTCTGTCACCGAGCTGAAAGCCACCTCCATGATGCTTTACAGATTCTCTGGAGAAGGATCGGCGGCAATAGGAACGATCGAGCTGGTGATCACCTTGGGAGAGGGACCTCGGACAGTCTCGAAACTCCTCGAGTTTGTGGTCATCGATTGTCCCGCCGCATACAATGCCATTTTGGGTCGACCTACACTAATAGTATTTGAAGCCATTACCTCCATCCGCCACCTCGCGCTAAAATTTCCCTCTTCCACGGGAATATGCACGGTCTGTGGCGATCAACTTGCTGCCAGGGAATGCTACAACATTTCTATGAAGGGAAAATTAAAACCCGGGCAGTTAACGATGACCGTCCAAGGTGGAAATGAGGAATCTCAGGAACTCGTGCCTAATCCTGAGATTGAAAAACTTTAGAATGCCGAAAGGTAAAACATCATCTTAAGTGATGATATTGACCCCAGAATAGGAGAGAATAAATTCGAGCTCCAGGCTATCGAAGAGCTCGAGGAGGTAAATATCGATCCACAGAATCCCTCGCGGATGGTAAAGCTCAGGAAAAATCTATGTGGCAAGAGGAAGGCGGAGCTAATTAAGTTCATGCAGGAGAACCTGGACATGTTCGCATGGTCTCATGAGGACATAGTGGGGATCAGTCCGAGTGTCATCATGCACACCCTCCATTTGGATAAAAGCGTGCCTGCGAAATCCCAGAAACAGAGGTGCCTAGGAACAACCCGAGCTGAAGCCCTAGAGGAGGAAGTAGCCCAGCTATTAAAGTGCGGCTTTATCCGCGAAGCTAAGTTCCCGGTCTGGGTCGCCAATCCTATGTTGGTCCCGAAGCCCAACGGGAAATGGCGGACCTGCATCGACTTCTCCGATCTGAACAAAGCTTGCCCCAAAGACTGTTTCCCTTTGCCAAGGATCGACCAATTGGTAGACGCCATGGCGGGGCACGAGCTCATGTCCTTTATGGATGCATACTTGGGCTATAATCAGATCGCCATGAATCCAGCGGACCAGGAGCACACTAGCTTCATGACCCCAACTAACTTTTATTGTTACAAGGTCATGCCATTCGGGCTGAAGAACGCCAGAGCTACATACCAAAGATTGGTAAACAGGATATTTGCCAACCAGATCGGGAGGAACATGAAAGTGTACGTTGACGACATGCTGGTCAAGTCAAGAACTACCGATAACCATGTTTCCGACCTGGAGGAATGCTTTAAGATACTGAGAGAATACGGCATGAGGCTTAACCCACAGAAGTGCACTTTTGGGGTTGCATCAGGGATATTCCTTGGTTTCATTGTCAATACCAGAGGAATCGAGGCAAACCCTGATAAGATCAGGTCATTGCTCGAGCTGCCCTCGCCTCGGTTGCGAAAGGACGTTCAAGGCCTGACAAGAAGGGTGGCAGCCCTCAATCGATTTATCTCTAAATCTACCGACAAGTGTCTGCCATTCTAAAACCTGCTCCGGGGGAATAAAAAGTTCGAATGGACCGAGGAGTGCGAGCATGCCTTCCTCAACCTGAAAGCACATTTAGCCGAGCCACCCGTATTGTCCAAACCAACGGCAGGAGAGCTTCTTTTCCTGTGCCTAGCCGTCAGAGAAGATGCAGCTAGTGTCGTATTAGTCCGAGAAGAAGATCGGTCTCAGAAGCCAGTCTATTACATCAGCAAGAGGCTTCTCGGAGCTGAGTCCCGGTATCCGTTGATGGAAAAAATGGCTTTCTGTCTCATTACGGCCTCCCGAAAGCTCAGGCCGTATTTCCAGTCCCACTCAATACATGTCATAACCGATCAACCTTTAAGGCAGGTTTTGCAAAAACCTGAAGCATCGGGACGTCTGTTGAAGTGGGCTATTGAGCTCAGCCAGTTTGAGATTTTGTACACTTCGCGAACTGCGATAAAAAGCCAGGCCCTGGCTGATTTTGTGGCAGAATGCACAGGATTCCGAGAAGATCCTGTGGAAGGTTCACCCCAGGCCTCCTTAGTCCAGGCCTCATGGAGGGTCTTCGTAGATGGCTCATCTGACGAGAATGGCTCTGGGGCTGGAATCATTTTGATATCCCCAGAAGGACATAGATTCCACTCGGCGTTGAGATTCGGATTCAAGGTGTCCAACAACAAGGCTGAATACAAAGCTTTACTGGCCGGGCTAAGGGTGGCCCAGGAGCTGAAGGCCAGCTCCATTCAGTGTTACATTGATTCCCAGCTCGTGGTAAACCAAGTGCTGGGTGAATACCGGGCACGTGGGACCAAGATGGCTGCTTACCTGGCCAAGGTAAAATTCGAGCTGTCGGCATTTCAACGGGGCTCAATCGAGCAAATACCTCAAGAGCAGAATGCGAACGCAGACGCCCTCGCAAAGCTCGCTACCTCCAGGGAGACGGAGACTTTGGGGTTAGTACCGGTAGAGTTCTTAGAGAAACCAAGCATAGAAGAAGTCGGGGCGGAGGTCGAGATTATCAACGCCAGATCGACCTGGATGACCCCTATCCTCGAATATCTCACAACAGGAAAATTACCTGAAGAGCGTAATGACGCAGGGCAGGTACTTTACCAGGCTCCAAGGTATACAGTGGTAGATGGGGTATTATACCGGCGTGGACACTCTCTGCCCCTTCTACGATGTGTTGTGCCAGGCGAAGCGAAGACCATTTTGTAGGAAGTGCACGAAGGATTTTGCGGAGATCACACTGGGGGGCAAAGATTGGCCCTAAAGATCTTAAGGCAAGGATATTACTGGCCCACTCTATCAAAGGACTCGATCTCCTACGTTAAAAAATGTGACAAGTGGCAGCGATTCGCCACTGTTGCCCGAGCTCCCCCAGTCGAGCTGAAAATGATCTCGTCCCCGTGGCCATTCGCGGTCTGGGGAATCGACTTGGTTGGCTCCCTCCCTACTGGAAAGGGAGGAGTCCATTATGCGATGGTGGTTATTGAATACTTCACCAAGTGGGCAGAAGCAGAGCCCCTGGCAACAATCACTTCAAAAAGAGTCCTCGACTTCGTGGTCAAAAGAATTATATGCCGATTCGGGCTGCCAAAGAAGATCGTATCAGACAATGGAACGCAGTTCGACATTGACCTCTTCACCGAGTTCTGTGAGAAACACGGCATTGTAAAAAGCTTATCCTCCGTGGCCTATCCCCAGGCGAATGGGCAGGTCGAGGCCGTCAATAAAACGCTTAAGGAGAGCCTTAAGAAAAGACTGGACGAAGCCAAGGGAGTCTGGCCAGAACAGCTCCCCCAGGTGTTGTGGGCATACCGGACCTCACATCGAACGCCGACAGGTCATACTCCTTTCTCCCTAGCTTTCGGGAGTGAGGCAGTCCTTCCTGTCGAAGTAAAGGTAGCCTCGCATAGAGTCCAGGCATATGACCAAGATCGCAATCACAAATTGCTCTGCGCATCCCTCGACCTGGTTGACGAAAGACGAGAAGATTCACAGCTACAGCTTGAGCACTATCAACAAAAGATCACTCGTTATTTCAACTCGAAGGTCAGAAAATGTGCCTTTAGCATTGGCGACCTGGTCCTCAGAAAAGTCTTCTTAGCCAGTAAGGATCCCAAGGACGGAGTATTGGGACCGAACTGGGAAGGGCCATACCAAATAACCGAGTTCATAAAGGAAGGAACCTACAAGTTATCCCGGCTTAATGGAGAAGCAGTCCCACGAACTTGGAATGCCATCCATTTGAAGAAATATTATCAATGATACCCTTTGTAAGGCTTAATCTGAAAGGCCATCTTTTGTTTATTAAGTAATGAGAATTAAATCTTTTTTCATTATTGTGTATATTTGTGGATGTAATGTCAAGTAACCATGAAAGACCCTTTCCTAATTACTTGGGGGGGCATATGTCCTGGATATAACCAGGTCATCTTAAAAACTTAGAGGTTAATTCAAATTGATTGATCGATGTTTTCCCTAAAAAGCACGAGATATCGATAAAGAATTAACACGAACTAAGTTGTATCCTGGATATAACCAGGTCGTCCTAAAAAACTTAGAAGTTAATTCAAATTGATTTATTGATGTTTTTCTTAAAAAGCCCGAGATATTAATAAAGGATTAACGCGAACTAAGTTTTCAAATTAACATCCTGGATGTAACCAGGTCCTAAAACTTAGGAGTTAATTCAAATTGATTGATCGGTGTTTTTCTTAAAAAGCACGAGATATTAATAAAGGATTAACATGAACTAAGTTTTCAAATTAACGTCCTGGATGTAACCAGGTCCAAAAACTTAGAAGTTAATTCAAATTGATTGATCGATGTTTTTCTTAAAAAGCACGAGATATTAATAAAGGATTAACGTGAACTAAGTTTTCAAATTAACGTCCTGGATGTAACCAGGTCCTAACCATTAGAAGTTGGTTCAAGTTGGTTAACAAATGTTTTTTTTTTTTAGAAAAGCATAAGAGGTCAATCACAACACCAACAGAAACTACGAGTATTACCAAATGCCTAAAAGAGAAATGAGATAGAGGCAAAAAGATGCAAATCAATTAAAAATAAAGTTGAAAAAGCCAATTGTCTCGAGGTTAAAAAACCTCATCACATAAAGTTACAAAAAAAAAGAGGAGAAAATTCGTAGGCCCCGCCCGGTCGCTCTGTTGAAGTCACTACCTCGCCGTCCTGCTCGGTTACGGCCGGAGTTTCCTCGGTCTCGGAGGGCGCCTCTTGTTGGAGGCAAGCTTTGAACTTCTCGAGGAAGGACTCCCAGGCTTCCGTCCCCAAGAAGGAAAAGTCACTCTCTGGGTTGAAGGCCCAGCAATAGTACAACATGTTCTCCATGGAGGTGGTGGAGGTCACCTTCTCCACTGCAAGCGCAACCTTCTCCGCCGCAAGGGCGACCTTAGCCTCTTCGAGTTCCACCATCGCAGCATCCAGGGTGACCTTGGTGGACTCGGCCTCCATCAACTTAGGTCGAGATGCGTCCAGCTCAGCCCGCGCAGTTGCCAGGGCATCCTTGGCGTCCTGTTCCTGTTTATGGGCAGTCGCAAAGGTGGCCAGGGCAGTCTGGTGCTCGCTCCTCATCTCCTCGAGCCTGGCCCTAGATCGGGATATGCTCCGGTGAAGAGCCAAAGACGCCTGCGAGAAATAAAAAATGTATAAGGCAGGTGCCTTAGAAATAAAGCAAATGAAAAGAAACAAATGGTAGAGCTTACTTACCGTGAGGGTCATCCCCAATGAAGACTCCATCACGTTCTTAGGACTCCTCGTCTCGATCTCCCGCAGGTCCGTCGAGGTGGCGTTATAATAGTGGTCCACGGTGTAGCTCGCAGTCTCGTAGACCGTCCCCCGAAAGACATCGGGGATCTTCTCTAAGGCCCGGGGGGTTCACCGGGACGCGCACCTCAGGGGGCGTAGTTGGCAAGATCCCAGCGGCCGCCTCCTTTTCCCGAGCAAGGACGGGAGGTCGCGGTGGAGGTGGAGCCATCTCCTTTGCGGCAGGAGGGGGTGGAGGCACCTTTTCAGAAGGGCTTGGGTTTTGCCCCTTAGCCAGGGACTTAGAGGATGTCCCAACAACCTGCTTCGTCAACCGAAGCCTCTTCACCAAAGGCCCGGAGGGAGGATTTCCCCCTTGGAACATGGCCTGCAAGCTGTCATCCCCGGCCTGCGAAATCTCTGTTGAAACAAAGACAAAGCATTAATATACATGTAAAAATATTTGTGCAAAACAACAAAAATAAAAGTGAAAACAGAGCACAAGTATGTATTGAAAGGGGTCCTGTCCTCCGAGCTAGAGGAGGAATCTATGGTCACGACCTCCGGCCCTGGAGCTTCAGCTGGGGAGTCTAAGATAACGACTTCGCGGGCTAGAGGAGGCTCTGGGTCTGGATCTGCCTCGGGACTGGACTCTTCTACGTACTGCCTAAGACCCGGAGCTACTACACCCTCCAGGAGGGAGGGCCACGACCTAAGATTTGTCCCATACTCCTCAAAGAGGGCCGACCTAAAGGCTAGGGTGTTGTCTACTACTACCGTTCCCCTAGGGCGACCCATTTCATTACGCAGCACGAGCTGGTCAACACACTGGAGTAGAGTGATGTTGCGGTATGGGTCTGTTCAGTGGCGGTGAACGATGTGGCTAGGATTAAACCTAGCAAGCCTTAAATCTGCAGTGGCCCTATCTAAATCCCTAAACAGATAAGGATTACCTTGGTCGGAGGGACCGGTTGTTACCCCGGACTGGGCCCTCTCCGCGTTTGCTTCTTGGGCGACCTCCAAAGCCCGCCTCTGCCGCACGAGGGGCACCTCGTCCTCCTCGTCCTCATCCTCTCCCGCAGCCTCCTCCTCGGGGATGGGCGCCATCTCACGAGCAGGAGGAAGATTTTGCGGTCTCCTCAAGGCCAAAGTCTGGCCCGGAGAGATTAGCTTGCATGCCAGCATCGTCTCGTCGGACACAAGCTGGCGATAATCCTTTTCGCTTGGGGGGAGCCTCGCCAAGGTCTTGTATTGACCCCCATGAGTCACTGATTTGGCCGTCCTTGCGAAAATGGCTGCATGATAATTTCTAAGTCAGGAGCGAGTAAAAGAAGCTAATCAACAATCAACTTACGAGCTGAGAGTAGAAGGTACTTACGAGGACGGTTGAAGTAATGGTGTTCGCAGTTGTGAAACCCCTTGGACATGAAAAACTGGTCCTTAAAGTCGTTGGGGTGGCTGGGCAGCTCGATGACCGCAGCCGAATTTGGAAAACGCGTCAGGTAGTAGAACCCGTCGCCTCTCCCCCGCTGCTCCGGGCTGGCCTTGAGGCAGAAGAAGTAAGGATGTCCGCCGGCGTGAGGACCTCCCATTCCTGCTTTAGGAATAGATACTTCAACCCCGCTAACAGGCGGTATGAGTTATGGGGGAGCTAGAAGGGAGCCATCTTCACGTAATTTAGAAAATCTGCAAAGTACTGGTCCTATGGGAGGAAGGCCCCAGCCTTGAAATGCTCATCGCTCCAGGCGGCATATTCCTCGTTGAGCGGCGCGCAGCTCTGCTCACCTTCAAGGGGAGGTCGGGCATCCAGGGCCCCCCTCCCAATCTCAATGTTGTGGGAAAGGAAGATCTTATTCACTTTCCCCTGGGTGGTGACCTTCGAGGCGATCCTCTCGACCTCGAAGAAAGCATCAAGCCCCACCTCGACCTCCTTCTCCACAGCTGGACCAAAGACGGGGATCGGGGAGTCCATGGCCACTTCCTTTCCCTTGTTGGCTTACTGGGAAGACGAGCTGCCAGCACTCTTCTTTGGTCCCATCTGTTCGCCTAACGAACAAAGGAAGAAAATTTAGAAAGGGCGACCTAAGCATAAGAAAGAATCTATCGCGAAGTGTTTCCTTTACACGGGCTAAGGTAATCTCAGCCCGTGGAGAGTGAGACCACGCGGTTCTATGAACACGTGCCTGTGCTCCCAACGGGTCCCCGATTACTCGGAATCCGTGTGTCAGGAGGGTCAGAGTAACAGTTTGCCTTGGAAGGGAAGTTTTAGTAGGCAAACAGTGCAAAATACCCTATGAGTCATATTTCTAAATGGTTTTTCCTATGGTCGGTGCCCCTAGGATAAAAACCTACGCCTAAAATACCAGAAAAAAACCAGTAACATACTGCATGCGATTACAGAGACAATTTACCTAAGCAACAGTGAAGGAAAAAATTTAAAACATGCACAAACGGAGGACTTACAGAAATGTTTCGCTGAGGTGAGACTGAAAGGGTCGTCTGGATTGGAATCCTGCTAGGATTGCTGGTACCGGGGTCTCGAAGGAGTTCTCGTGCCTGAATTTCTGGAATGTTGGGAACAGTGACCGGAAGAAAGAAAGGGTTTTGAGACTGAGAAGAAAGAAGAAGATGAGAAAATGAGAAAATTTTCAAATGAATGGGTAGCCCATGCGAAAGGTGGTCACCTATTTTATATACGTAAAAGGCCAAAGGAGGAGGGTCGTTGGATCGCCTTGATGTAGGATACGAGGATCACTACTCGAGAGGCGAAACGACGGCCGAATATAGGCTATGCCATTTAATGCGGTTCTCGGAAGACGTACCGTCACCAACCATGATGCTCCACGTATTCGTCGCCAGTGTAATGGGTGGAATGTGAAGAGTCCACACAGAAGCCTAAAAGCCCCCACTGTCACCCCAGGTGATGTCATATGCCACGAGCAAGGGCTTGGGGGGCAAATGTATGCCCTAAATATCGATGGGCTATTAGCGAGCTGAGAGATGGCATAATTATATCAGCCACGTGGATGTCACGTACCTGAAGCTGCTGTTACCAGGTCCTGCCTCTTTAGCTCGAGGTAGCCAAACGCTTAATGAGATTACTGAGTCGGGTCCGAAGTATGGACATCGCGAGCTGAAGAGTACATCCAGCCCGAGATGCGAGCCTGAGTTGGCACCTCTGACCCCTTATAAAGTCAACCACGCAATGTAAACGTGCATATATCGGACATCACGTGTCTGATCCATCCCTGAGTTCTCGGACACGCAGCATAAACGTGTGTGTTCAGGCACCCACAACTGGGTTGGGCCGTGCGGCCCATTATCCCCCTTATCTATTGATTAGACCACACTTCCGTGTCAGGTTTTAGGAATTAATCATGAATGTCACAGAGGTGACATGATGGGTAAGAAGGTCACGGGATGACCCCCCTTGCCAACCCCGAGGTGCCCTCTCCCAATAAATATGGAGACACTGGGAGTTGGAAGGGGTTGGATTCTATTTTGTAAAGAAATACCCTGTAAAAGAATATCAGAAAGATAGCAATAATATTGGCTGGTGGACTAGAATGATTTTAACCTTTGAACCACCTAAAAAGTATTTGTGTCATCATTTTACTTTGAGATCATTTATCTATTACGGTTCATTATTTATCACTAATCCCACTCTTTATTCTATTAATTATCTGTTGCAGAAGAACCATGTCAACAACTAATGATCCTCTTGAATTGGCTCTGGCGTTGGGTGGTGATAATGAAGAGGAGGATTTGGAGACTCATGAGTATGTGAAATGGATCAATTCTTATGGTCCATATTACAAGAAGAAATTTGAAGAATTGGGGCAAGTGCCTGAGCGCCCCATACCATCTATTGAGAAGCCTCCAGTCCTTGAGTTGAAGTCTTTACCGGAGCATCTTTGTTATGTGTACTTGGGGGAGAAAGAAACGTTGCCTGTTATTATATCTTCATTGCTGTCAAAAGGTGAAGTAGAAAAACTTTTGAGGGTTTTGAGGGCTCATAAACGTGCTATTGGGTGGACTTTGGCTGATATTCGAGGAATTAGCCCTTCAACGGTTATGCACAAAATTCTTATGGAAGAAGATAGAAAACCTTCCATTGAAGCTCAACGAAGGATAAATCCCTCTATGAAGGATGTTGTTCGGAAGCAAATACTTAATTGGTTGGAAGTGGGGTAGTCTATCCTATTTCTGACAGTGCTTGGGTGAGCCATGTTCAAGTAGTGCCTAAAAAAGGAGGAATAATTGTGGTAAAAAATGAGAACAATGAACTCATCCCTACGCGTACTGTGACGGGATGGAGGATTTGTATTGACTATCGAAAGTTGAATAAGGTGACGAGGAAGGACCATTTTCTGCTGCCATTTGTGGATCAGATGCTTGATAGGCTTGCAGGCCACAGTTATTATTGTTTCCTAGACGGGTTTTCAGGTTACCACCAAATTGCCATCGCTCCGGAGGATAAATAGAAGACAACAGTCACCTACCCATATGGTACTTTTGCTTTCCGAAGGATGCCTTTCGGTCTTTGTAATGCACCAGCCACTTTTCAAAGGTTCATGATGGCTATTTTCTCCGACATGGTAGAAAAAATTATTGAAATTTTTATGGATGACTTCTCGGTGTTCGAGTCTGATTTTGATGAATGGTTGGATCACCTAGAAGCGGTTCTTAAACGCTGTGAAGAATCGAATTTGCTACTTAATTGGGAGAAGTGCCACTATAAGGTGAGAGAAGGGATTGTCTTGGGACACAAAATTTCTAGTAAAGGCATTGAAGTGGATCGGGCCAAGATTTCTACTATAGAGAATTTGCCACCTCCAATTTCAGTTAAAGGAGTGAGAAGTGTCTTGGGCTATGCGGGGTTTTATCGGAGATTTATCAAAGATTTTTCCAAGGTCTCGAAGCCGTTGTCCACCTTGCTAATGAATGGGGTCCCTTTTGATTTTAATGAAGAATGTTTGACTGCTTTCAAGACTCTCAAGGAGAAGCTCATTTCAGCACCTATAGTGTGTGCACCTAAATGGGACCTTCCATTTGAGCTTATGTTCGACGCTAGTGATTATGTGGTTGGAGCAGTTCTTGGGCAGCGAGTGGAAAAGGTATTTCGAACCATATACTATGCTAGTCGAACTTTAAATGATGCTCAACTTAATTTTGCAACAACAGAAAAATAACTTCTAGCTATAGTTTATGCTTTCGATAAGTTTCGTCCGTATTTAATTGGCAATAAGGTGATTGTGTACATGGACCACTCCACTATTAAATATCTAATGACAAAGAAAGATGCTAAACCCCGTCTCATTCGATGGGTTTTAATACTCCAAGAATTCGATATGGAAATCCGAGATAAAAAGGGTACCGAGAATCTTGTAGCGAATCATTTGTCTAGGCTGGAAGTTGAGGAAGATCAAATTACCAAGAAAGTGAAAATCAATGATTATTTTCCAGATGAGTAATTTTTTGGGGTGAGTGACAATACCAAAGCACCATGGTATTCAGATTCTGTCAATTTCCTAGTGGCAAAGATTGTGCCTCCTGAGATGTCTAGAGCACAATTGAAATTTTTTTACTCTGAAATCAAACATTATTATTGGGAGGAGCCCATCCTCTATAAACATTGTGCTGACCAAATAATCCATCGTTGTGTACCGGACGATGAAATGATCTCTATTCTCAACCACTGTAACACTCTTCATTGTGGGGGTCATTTTGGTGCTACCAGGACAGCAGCAAAGGTATTGCAATGTGGTTTCTTTTGGCCTACTTTATTTAAAGATGCAAATACTTTTGTTAAATCTTGTGATAGATGTCAACGTACCGGTAACATATCACGAAGAGATGAGAGGCCGCTGAATGTTATTCTCGAAGTTGAGTTGTTCGATGTGTGGGGGAATGATTTCATGGATCCCTTTCCATCCTCCTACAATAACAAGTATATACTACTTGCTGTGGACTATGTGTCTAAATGGGTGGAAGCAGCAGCAACTCCTACGAATGATGGTAAAGTAGTTCTAAATTTTCTGCACAAGAATATTTTTACTCGGTTTGGAACTCCTCGAGCTATCTTAAGCGATGAAGGGAGTCATTTTTGTAATAAATGGTTTGATGCTTTGCTTTCTCGATATGGAGTATGACATAGAACTGCTTTGCCTTATCATCCACAGTCTAATGGGCAAGCAGAAATTTCTAATAGAGAGGTCAAGAGCATTCTTGAAAAAATAGTTAATAGCTCAAGGAAGGATTGGTCTAAAAAGCTTGATGATGCTTTATGGGCTTATAGAACGACATTTAAAACTCCCATTGGCATGTCTCCTTATCGGTTGGTTTTTGGTAAGGCTTGCCATTTACCGGTGGAATTAGAACATCGAGCATATTGGGCAATGCGAAGGTTGAATATGGATTGGAATGCAGCTGGGAAAAATAGGCTAATGCAATTGAATGAACTTGATGAGTTTAGGAATGAAGCCTATGAGAATGCTAAGATTTACAAGGAACGCAGCAAGAGATGGCATGACAAGAACTTGTCTCGAAAAGAATTTCAACCCAGTCAGCAGGTATTATTGTTCAATTCACGGTTGAAACTTTTTCTAGGAAAATTGAAATCAAGATGGTCGGGTCCGTACACAGTAGTAACAGTGTTTCCTTATGGGTCGTTGGAGTTAAAGAATCGAAATAATGAAACATTCAAGGTGAACGGTCAACGAGTGAAACTATATTTGGGTGGTCCTATTGATCAAGCCAAGTCCATTATTTTGTTGAAGCCTCTCTAAAGAGTAGTTCAGCGTCCGGCTAAATGACGTTAACGACAGCACCATTGGGAGGCATCCCAAATTCATTTAAGTTATTTGAGTTTTTAAGCGATTTTAGTTGAGACAATTTTTGTTTTATTAGTTTTTGGTTTATTTTATTGTAAATATTATGGATTTTGTCATCGTGAAATACGTGAAGAAAAAGAGAATAAGAGAAGAAGAAGAATAAACATGGATGATGTTGTGGTTTATAGAGCAATCTTGGGACCGCAGGAAGAGCGTGTTGCGACCGCAGGTCCAGAGATCCACGCCATATTGGATGAATCCTGCGACCGCAGGAACCACTTTCTACGGCCGCAGGATCCCGTATTTCTCTTAAAAAAAATATTAAATAAATAATAATAATATATATTTGCATCAGACTTCTTCTCATTCTCTTCTCATTTTCATCTTCTTTTCCTCCCCAAATCTGATTCTCTCTTTCATTCATTCTTTCAATTTTTTTTTCAAAGAGGCCATATCACTTCAAGGTTTTGTAAGTATAGTTCTCTTTCTACTCATTCTCAACACTCTCTCCATTATCATCTACCATTGTAAGTCCCCTTCCTCTTTCTCCTTTTAATTTCTACATTGTGTTCGTAAGAAATTTTTCATGCTAATCTCTTGAATCCAAAATTTGTGTGTGGTGTTTGATAAATATATGTTATTTCTGGATTCTTAAGATCTCATTGAAATAATTGTATTGCATGTTGGTGGATTTGCATTTGTATTGAGATTCCTTGATTTTGCAATTGGGAAATTTTGACCTAATTTTGGGTCCGAATTTTTCTTTATGATTTTGTGAAATTGAATTGACATTGGTGAAACTGAGAACTATAGTTGCTTGTTTTTATGTTCAATTTCATTGGGTCTTCAATTTATTTGGAGAATTTTGCCATTGTCTTATTCTAAGGTGTAAATTTGGGGCTTTTGCAATTTGAAGGAATTGATCATTATTCTTGTGCTTGTTTTAATTGGGGAATCTTATAAATTGAACATTGTTATCACTTTTGCAATTGGTGCCCTTGAGTAAATTTTTGGTGGAGTGTGCATTATTTTGAGTAGTTTTGGTTCTTGTGTCATAATGTCCACAAGTAGAAAACAGACTAAAACTGGAAAAACAAAAAAACACCAACCACCTCCCCCACCCATAGAGAATGAGGACGACTTAAATTTTGAGGATGTGCCTAGGTTTGTCAACCCAACGGCCAATTCTAGGTACATTCAAGATAAGGAGCGTAGCCTTATTAGAGAGAGAGGGTTTGCTACCAATTGGAAAGATGAGTTTATTGTCCCTGAAGAGTATACATCAGTGATTAGAGCCCATAAGTGGGAGGTTTTCTATGCTCCTCCAATTGCTGCTATCATCCCTGTAGTTAGAGAATTTTATGCTAATGCTTTTCACCATGACTATACCTGGGAAGCAACTGTTAGGGGCAAAACTGTGAAATTTCACAGAAGTGATATCAATAAAATTTTCAAATTTTCTACCTTAGAAAATGATGAATATAGGGACTTACAAGACCAAATTTGTGAGGAGAGTACTTGGGACACTATCTTGCAAGCTTTAACCCCGCCAGGCACTGAATGGACCTTCAATGGCACTCATCGAGTGGGGTTTCCCTTCAATTTGTTGACGAGGGAGAAAAGAGTGTGGTTGTATTTTACTTGTTCAAATCTGACACCCACCGAAGCCTTTACCATTGTCACCCCTAGTAAAGCGGTATTGCTATATGCGGTCTTACACAAGAAATCTATAGATGTTGGCAATATCATTGCTGCTAATTTGAATGAGTGTTGTGTCACTAGTTATGTGGGGCTTTATTTTCCTAGCCTCATCACTAGTTTGTGCTTGCAAGCAGCGGTCCCCATTAATGAACTAGAGGAGAAATTGCCCCCTCTAGTTTATGATTTGGTCAAGATTAACAATGTCAAAACTTTTTCAGCTGTTCCTAGTACAGGTACCTCAAGACAGTCTGCTCGTCCACCGCCAATAACTTAGAATGTCAACCAAAGGCTGGACACTTTGGTGTCACAGTTCCAGCAGCACCACTTGTGGAGTGTCAATGTGGCGCAGAACCAATATGCCTACAACCAAGCTTTCACCATTCATTCTGGCATTGACACAAGTGGATTTCCACCATATCCACAACCACCCAACATTGGGTATCCTCCACCTGAGGGGGATGACGAGGCAGGTCCTTCATCGTGAGTCGAGTCAGGTAAGTTTCCTTTCCTTAGCTTTTATTTAAAAATTGGGGACAATGTTTTTGGTAAGTTTGGGGAAAGGGGATTTTCTTTTAGTTATTTGTGTTAAGTTAGTTGAGTCAAGTGGCTGTTTCGTTTTGTGTTTTGTTAAATTGTGTTTTTTTTTTTTTTGTGTTAATTGTGTTCTGTGTTAGGGTGTCTAGAGATTTTGTCGAATCAAGATAACAATGATTAGCCGATGAGAATACGTGAATGACTTGTAATATAATTCGAGAAAAATATATTTGATTGTAAAAACAATCCGTGTGCTTGGTTTGACCACTTCTTTGGATTACTTTAATTCATTGTAAAACTGAATATTTGATCATGATTGGTAAATTTTTACATTTAAATATATTTACACTTGCTGAATTTTGAATGTGGAAAGAATGTATGAGCAATTCTAGAACTTGCTTGCTTACTATTTGAGGCGAAATCATAGACAATGCTTGTTTAGGAAAATGATTTAGGCAATTTTTTTGGAATGTTTGAGCCTTTCAAGCCATCCTTGATTAATTTATCCTTAGTTACCCTTTTTCGAGCCTAAAAGTATAACTTTTTATTGTTAACCACTTATTTTGAGCCTAATTGAACACTTAGTTATATATATATATATTTTCATTCCCTTGATTTATACCATGAGCATATAAACATATAAATGGGGATTGAATTGTAATGGGTGTTATTGTTTGATTTGGTTGTGACAATAGAAAAGTAAAAGGAAAGATTGAGAGGAAAATTCGAAAAAAAAAAGAAAAAAAAATGAAAATAAATTACACTTTTATGTTTGTTCACATTGAAAAACATAAGTTTGGGAAAGTGTAGTTGAAGAAAAAACAAATAAAGAAATGAAAAAAAAAAGATACAATTAGTGTGAATTCTTCTCAATCTTGGAAAATAAAGGGAAATTTAGGGTTGTTTGGATTACAATGTGGATATCAGGTTTGGGTTGTTTGGATTATGTGTTTATGGTATATATGAGCCTAAATGACTATCTTTTCTACCGTTACCTAAGCCTCTCAATACAAGCTTTAAAAGACCTTTTGATTCTTGAACATGCATTGATTTATATTAGTGGAGAATAATAAGTTAGCAAGCATATGGAAATTTGGGATTTGATGGATTGATGGTGAGAGTTCAACATGTGTAAATTATTTTAAATATGGTTTATTTACTGTTCATGATTGAGTAGACAAAAATGATCAATGGGTTAAGGTAAGTTGAAGAAGTGGTTGGATTGAAAATCTGGATTACTTGTCAGTTATTTTTTGAAAATTATATATGCTTGTCATTCATTAATTTTGAGGCTTAAAAAAATTGTGGTTATTTTGATTCATTTGTTTAGTGTTTGTATTTATTTGTTTAGTTTTTCTTAAGCTTTGTTTTCTTTGCTCGAGGGCGAGCAAATGTTAAGTTTGGGGAAGTTTGATAAATGAGTTTTAGACTCATTTATCTATGTGTTTTTCAGGAAAAGTATTAGGTGTTTGTTTTGTTTTGTTCTATTTTACGTTTGTTTTTGTATGTTTTCAGGTGTCGAAGGGCTTAGGTGACTTAGGTGTGGAAACATGGTGGAAAAATCGACAAAATGACAAAAATTGGTGGAAAGCATGTTTCGGAGCACTTCCTGCGACCGCAGGAAGAGTGTCTTGCGGCCGCAACTCCAGAGAAGTTTTTGCATTTCTAGAGCAGTCCTGCGACCGCAGGAATGACATCCTGCGACCGCAGGATATGTCTACAAAAGAGAAAAACGCAGATTTTTAATTAAGGGTGATTTAGTCATTTCATGTTTAACAAAACACTAATTAGGTTTAAATTACGATAAAAGAGAGGGGAGGAGGCACTTTTTGATATTTGGACTGGGAGAGGAGACGGAGGAGTGCTTTGGAGGAAGATTGGATTGATCATCTAGAGTTCTTTTCTTTTCTTTTTACTTTTAGTTTATGTTAATTTCATGTTTATGGATTTCTTAATGATAAACATGAACTAAATTCTATTTAGGGTTTTTAATTGAATCTCTTGAATCTTTATTATGAATTAATGCAAGTTTTTAATTTATTCTTCATTTAAGATCTATTCAATTTGTGTTGATTATGTATGTGATTGATTGTGCACCTTTTACATGCTATTTATGAATTCAAATCAAAATCTGAGATTTGGATATGCTAAAATTGAATAGACATAGATTTCAATTTAGACCGAGAGTATCAAATTGGTCTATGTGATTTAGGGCTGAGTTCATTGCTTCCTATTGTTTAGATTTCTCATAGAAATATAGAGAATTTGCATTAGGTCGAGTTTTATATTTCTTAACGTGAATATTTAACACTTTTGCATGTCTATCATCTTAATGAGAAGAATTATCTCTGTGATTGCATTAATGAATAATAAAGTGGATAGTAGAGGAGATTAGAATCCCTAATTTCTTATATATATTTGAATCAAGTTTGCTGCAAGATTATTGTTCTTTGTTGTTTTTCAATTAATTCTGTTATTTATTTATTTTAGAATTAAAAATTCCAATTTTTGATTACCAAATAGAAAATAAAATAAACTATTGGTATTTGATAATCAATCTCCGTGGGAACGATATCGGTCTTACCGAAATAAACTACAAAAGCCATTACGTATACTTGCGTAGCTTTTATTTTCACAACACTATGTTAAACACATTAATGTCGTTCTTGACTCTTAAGCCAATACCATACGACCAGTGCTCAATGCCACCGCTGAACTTGATTGATAAGTCACAGCTTCACGATCAATACTAAACACCATTGTCATTTCCTGACTAATAAGTCAGTGCCATACATAGATAAGCAAAGCTGCTATGCATTTACTATGCAATCAATGTCCAAATATAGAGTACTCAACATGCTTCATCAATAACCATGCATGTCACATACTGGGTGCAGTTTTCTTACCTCTGGTTCGAGCATGAAATAATAAAAGAACGACCCTTGATAACGATCGGTCCTTAAGCCTCTTAGCGGTCACCGAATCATAACCAAATATGAAATCCCATCAATAAAATGAGAAATTAAAGGTTCCCTGACCAAGTCTTAACCTCCAGGATGTCGAATTCTACTAAACCGAGTAGTAGGTTTGATTCCGATCCCTTAGGTTCAAGTTTCTGTCACTTAAAACCCATTTTGGCCAAATTTCACATTTTGAGCCGCGACCCCAAGCACATGATCCACAGACCCGCTCAAGTCAGGCACCCAAAGCCCTCTTTGACAACATTAGCATTGCGGCGCTCCTAACTGGCGCCCCGACTCTAATAGCCCAGCAGCACCACCTTTTCCTTCGTCCAGCTTGAGTCGCAGCGCCCAAGAACAGGGTTGCAGCTCGACCTGGAACCTAGATTTTTTCCCTATTTTTTTCTCAAATCAAACACAACCAAACCTTCCTCAAATCAATCCTGAAATCAACACCAATCATCACCACAACACAACCAACATTAAAACAGCAAAACCCCAAGCTTTAAACCACTTGAAACCTCATTAAATTCCAAATTACACAATTCAAAATATCAAGCTAATAAATAACTTCAAAACATAGTATAACCATAAAATAAGGCTTAAAATTCTTACCCCAATTACGAATTAACCTCCTGCCAATTGTAACACAACCCTAAGCTCCAAGCCTCCAAAACCTCAAGAACCTTAAGCTTCAATCTCCCTATTTGGCTTCAAAAGTTCAACCCAAGAGAGAGAGAGAGAGAGAAATAATCGAGAGAGTGAGATGAAGGACTCTGTTTTGCATAATACCCTTCTACAACCAGCCACCCTTACGTCTATCTAATGGTTAAAAGACTAAAATGCTCATAGGGTCATCTAAAACCTTTAAAGCCACCAAGGGCAAAATGGACATTTCTCACCTATCCCATTAATCATAATTAACGACCTCCAATTTCCCGTTACTCCCAATATCCTCACATAATAATTAAATTATATCCCATTACATGTTTATTGCCAGTAATGTACTAAGCATCAAATTACCCCCAGGCTTACCCCGAGCCTGGTAATTAACCCCGTTATGACCAAACTGCAACATAAGATCCTATCATGCCGAATAGCTCGAACATATCCATATTATAATGTGGTCTCATCCATAAATCATAAACATGCATGTAAATATATAGATATGCTCTTAACATATCAAAATTATGAAAATGCCCTTCTAATAAGAAGTGGGCCCACATGCATGCAATTATCATCATATAATTCACATAATCACATAATTGCATAATAAGTCAATTATGGCCCTCCTGGCCCCCTAATCCAGGCATTAAGCCACATTAGGGAATTTGGGTCGTTACAACTATCCCCTCCTTACAGAAATTTCGTCCTCGAAATTTACCTGAACAACTTGGGATACTGACTCTACATATCTAACTTTAGCTCCCAGGTCGCTTTCTCGACCTTGTTGTTCCTCCATAATACCTTAACCAAAGGTATAGTTTTATTCCTCAGGACCTTGTCCTTTCTGTCTAGTATCTGGACTAGCTGTTCCTCATAGGAGAGATCTGCCTCAAGCTCCAGATCTTCGTAACTCAAGATATGAGTCACATCTGATACATATCTCCAAAGAACTGAAACATGAAATATGTTATGCACGGCTGACAATGCCGGTGGTAAGGCCAACCTGTAGGCCACCTGACCAATCCTCTCTAGGATCTCAAATGGACCTACAAATCTAGGGCTCAACTTGCCCTTCTTCCCAAATCTTCTCACCTGTTTCCATGGCGAGACTCTAAGGAAAATATAGTCTCCTACCTGGAACTCCACATTCCTGTGTTTGGGATCTACATAACTTTTCTGTATACTTTGAGAAGCAAACATCCGAGCTCTAATCTTCTCAATGACCTCATTGGTCCTCTGAACTACCTCAGGACCCAGGTATCTCATTTCTTCTGTCTTATCCTAATGAATGGGAGATCTGCATTTCCTACCATACAACATCCTATAAGGTGCCACCCCAATGGTAGACTGATAGCTGTTGTTGTAGGAAAACTCTATCAAAGGTAGATACTTACTCTAAGATCCACCAAAGTCCAGCACACATTCTCACAGCAGGTCTTCTAATATTTGGATCGTCCTCTCAGATTCTCCATCTGTCTGAGGATGATAAGCAGTACTGAACTTTAATTGTGTACCCATAGCCTTCTGCAAACTTCCCCATAACTTGGAAATGAATGTGGGGTCCTGATTTGACACGATCGACCTCGGTGCTCCATGGAGACACACGATCTCTCTCACATAGAGATCTGCATTTTGGTCAACTGTATAAGTAGTCATCACTGGTAAGAAGTGAGCTGACTTAGTATGTCGATCCACAATAACCCATATTGAATCATGTTGACCCACAGTCCTGGGTAATCCTACCACGAAATCCATCGTGATGTCCTCCCATTTCCACTTTGGGATATCCAGAGGCTTCAATAGCCCTGCTAGCCTCTGATGCTCAACCTTGACCTGTTGACATGTCAAGCACTTAGCCACATACTCTACCACATCCATCTTCATCCCAGGCCACCAATACAGTGATCTTACATCCTGATACATCTTCGTGGTTCCTGGATGCAAAGAGTAAGGAGTAGTATGAGATTCATCCAGAATCTCCCGCCTTTAAGCAATGTCTAACGGAACACATATACGACCTTTGTATCTCAACAATCCCATCTCTGACACTGTATAATCTCTGGACACTCCAGCTAAAACATCCTCTCTGATCTTGATAAATTATGGATCAGCTAACTGACCTTCCTTGATTCTCTCCAACATCGTAGACAGTAGCATAATGTTGGCCAACTGACCTACCACCAACTCTATACCAGCTCTGGTCATATCCTCTGCTAATTCTCTGGCTATCAACCTCGCACTAAAAATCTGTCTCGGACCCTTCCAGCTTAAAGCATCTGCTACCACGTTGGCCTTTCCTGGATGATACAAAATCTCACAATCATAATCTTTTACTAACTCTAGCCAATGCCTTTGTCTCATGTTCAGGTATTTATATGTGAAGAAGTATTTTAGGCTCTTATGGTCGGTATAAATCTCACACTTCTACCCATAAAGGTAATGCCTCCATACCTTTAATGCAAAGACCACGATCGCCACCTTTAAATCATGAGTGGGGTACCTCTGTTCATACTCTTTCAACTGACGTGAGGCATAAGCAATCACCTTCCCTGACTGCATCAGAACACAACCCAAACCCTGATGTGAAGCATCACAGTATATTGCAAACTTCTCCTGATCTGTAGGAAGACTCAGAACTAGAGTTGTAATCAACCTCTGCTTCAGTTCTTGGAAGCTGTTCTCACACCTATCTCACCACACAAACTTCTGATTCTTGCGAGTCAGCTCAGTCAATGAAGTGGCAATCTTTGAGAATCCTTCCACAAAACGTTTGTAATAACCTGCCAACCCAAGGAAAATTCTAACCTAAGAAGCATTCTTTGGCCTTGGACAATCTCTAACTGCCTCAATCTTTGTTGGGTCCACCTTAATCCCCTCCTTGTTGACAATGTGCCCAAGGAAAGTTACTTGATATAATCAGAATTCACACTTCTTGAAGTTTGCAAATAATCTGTGTTCCCTCAGTCTCTGTAGAACCAACCTCAAATGTTGCTCATGTTCTGACTCTGACTGATATTAAACCAGAATATCATCGATGAAGAAAATCACAAACTGGTCCACATAATCCTTGAACACTCTGTTCATCAAATCCATAAAAGCAGCAGGGGCATTAGTCAACCCAAAGGACATGACTAAGAACTCATAATGCCTATATCTAGTGCGAAAAGCAGTCTTCGGTATATCTCCCTCCTTGACCCTCAGCTAATGATAACCAGATCGAAGGTTTATCTTTGAGAATACACTTTTACCTTGCAATTGGTCAAACAAATCATCTATCATTGGCAGTGGATACTTATTCTTGATTGTTAACTTATCCAGTTCTCTGTAATCAATACACATCCTCAGAGAATCATCTTTCTTCTTTACAAATAGAACAGGTGCACCCCACAGTGATAAACTAGGTCTGATAAAACCTAAGTCCAACAGCTCCTATAGCTGTACCTTCAGTTCCTTTAATTTTGCTAGGGCCATTCTATAAGGTGCTCTATGTTATATTATTTTATAATATAATGTTTTAGATTAAATAAATGTGACAAAGAGTGTCACATATTGTAACATATAATAGAGAGTTACAATATTTAGATATATGAGATATATCCAAATATGTAACATATTTGGTGTTACAAATTTGTAACTTCCAAATATCACCCATTATTGTGTAGATTTGTTGTTACACAATATTGAGATGAATTTCTTAAAGCCATATGAGAAATGGCTTATAGAGATGTGATTTTAACTCCCATATTGTGTATGGAAGTTATAAAATCAAGTGGGAATAAATTTGGAACGTTTTGACAAATTGAAAAATTGGTTGCTGGAAATGGTCTAGGGCCGCGGCGCCTGTTTGTCAGGCCACGACCCAAGTGGTAGAAACACTCTGAGGGTCACGTCGCCTGATTGTCAGGCCGCGGTCCAAGTGGCTGACAGCATATTCCAATTTTGAACGTTTCCAACAGCCAAATAACTTCCAAATTCTCTATTTTAATTCCATAAACATCTAATTAATCATTGGTAACAGCCATGGGGGTTGGTGGAATTTGAAATTCAAAGGGTGTCTCAAAACTCTATAAATAGGAGCCTAATGCTCACTTGTAAGACAAAAACTTTTCTATCCACTAGAGCACTTGGCTAGAAACACCTTGAGGCTTGATAATTCCAGAAAGCATTTCCAAAATCTGTGAGAGATCCCTTAGTGCTTGAGTTAGGGGGAAATAAGCTTTTGGACAAAGGTTTCAAACCTTGTTCAAGTTGGTGATCCCCAACACTCTTCACTTTGGTTGTGTGAGTGAGAGTTCTTTGTTAATTGTTCTTGTTCTTATTCTTTTGTTCTTTTTCTTTTCATTTCTCCTATTATTCTTCTTTTCTCTTTTATTTGTATCTTTTGTTTTAGAGTTGTAATCTCATCTACATCTTTCATTTTACTATCTCAAGTTTATTTGTATCTTTTTGTCAAAGAGTTGTATTTTCTATATTCTAGCATCTTCTAATTCTTTCTCTATATTTACTTGTAATTTTGTATAGAGTTGTAACTTTATATAATCAATCAATATTTATTTGTAATATTTTGTCTAGAGTTGTATTTTCTTACCATTTACATTGAGGCAAATATATTTTTTCCTAACATTCAAAAGCTTACCCTTATTTGTTTCAATGGAAGGTGAGACCATCAATATTATGAATCAAGATCTAGTGAGATTGGATAGGTTTGATGGGTCCAATTTCACTAGATGGCAATACAAGGTGAGGTTTCTTTTAAACACTCTCAAAATCGCCTACATTCTAGAATCCACTCTAGAACCTCTCCCAACACCATTCGACAAAGACACTCCCGAGGTGGTGGAGAAAATAAGGAAGAGGGAGGAGGACAATCTCCTTTGTAGGGGTCATAACCTCAACACCCTTTTCCGATAGGCTTTATGACCTCTACACCGAGACCAAATCGGCAAAGGAGATATGGGATGCACTTGAAACAAAATTCAAGGCGGAAGAGGAAGGTACCAAAAAGTTTTTGATATCGCAATATTTTGATTTCAATTTTTTTGGTAATAAACCCATGCTTCCTCAAATACATGAATTGCAAATTATTGTTAACAAATTGAAAGTGCTAAAGATTGAGCTTCCTGAGGCCTTTCAAGTTGGTGCTATAGTGGCTAAAATTACCACCAACTTGGAAGAGCTATAGGAAAAGAATCCTTCATAAAAATGAGGATTATTCTTTGGAGGAGATCCAAAAACATATTCGAATTGAAGAGGAATCGATATGTAGAGATAAACTTGTGGAGGGGTCTAATAAAGAGACTTCCAAAGAAAATGCAGTGTCACAACCAAAACATCCAAAAAACAAAGGGAAAAAGGGTAATGAGAAACCTTTGGGTCCAAAAACCAACCCAAACAAGTTTAAGGGCGAGAAAGGTCCTTGCTTTGTGTGTGGGAAAAATGGTCACTATGCTAGAGAGTGTAGGCATAGAAAATACCAACAAGGACCTAAGGTAAACACAACTCAAGAGGAAAATATAGTTGCTACCCTTAGTGAGGTGAATGCGGTCCAAGGCAAGGTAAAAGGATGGTGGTATGACACATGTACCACCGTCCATGTCACTTATGACAAATCATTATTCAAGACCTTTGAATAGTCAAAGGGTAACTGTAATGACCCAAAATTTGCTAATAAGGCTTAGGGCCTTGATTAGCATGCCTGGTGGGCAATAAATGATTTAATATGTTAATATGTGAATTTATGTGAATATGTGATAGAGATGCATGTTTAGTTGAATTAAATATGCATGTGGGCCCCGCTTGGTATTAGGGGTATGTTTGTGATTTTAGCCCGTTGAGGGTATAAATGTGATAAATGTGATATGTATGTGATTTATCTGTGCAGCACGATCCGAGACAGTCTTGGGGAGCGGTTAGCCAGAAAGCCACAACGGGGTAGAGAATCCGACTCAGGGTGAGTCGAGGGGTATTTTGGGTATTAGATGTGTTATGGGGTTATTGAGTTATGGAAATAAATATTCAGAGATATATTTGAGGTTAGAATGTCTAGGAGGGAATATTGGGGAAATTTACCATTTTGCCCTCGGGGACGTTTTGGTACCCCGAGCCTTGAGGTAACCCTATAGACTTAAGTTAAATAAAACAAAACTTGGAATTGTTTAGAACATTCAGAAACCGACTCTTTCCTTCTCTCTCTCTTGAAGTTGTCTTCTTTTCTTTCTCTCCATTTGAGCTTGGGAGAATTCTTGGTGAAATCAAGCTAAGGACTAAGTAGTGAAGCTGGGAATCTTTGGAGCTAGAAGCCCGAGGCTTAAGGACCAAATTCAGAGACTAAGTTCGGCAAGGGTAAGCTTTAAATTACAAGGTTTTAGCTTGAATTTTCTGCTGTTTTTTTAGAATATGCATGTAGTTGGGTGAAGGATTGACTTTGGGTTTTATGAGGTTTTTGGTTTAAGTTCTTGTTAGGTTTTACTGTTGTGATTGTCTTAAGACTTCTGAGATTAATGTTTGGAATGTTAAGTTGATTTTAAGGATGGTTTGCTGGGCTTTAGAAGAGAAAATGGAGGATTTTTATGGGTTCGAAGGGTCGGGCCGCGGCATTGTTCTTGCTGAGCCGCGGCCTTCCGAAGCATTTGGGTGGCCTGGAAGAAGGGCGGGCCGCGACATGCCTTAGCTAGGGCTGCGGCGCGCGTGCCCTGTTTTAGGTGTGCTCTCGGGTTTGCGCGGCTCTTAGTGCCATTTTGTGTTTTTAAGTGTGTTTAGGCTTGGGAACTCAAATGTTAAGGCTTGGGATGGATTTTATCATCCGAATTGATGGAATTCAAGGTCCCGGAGATTAGAGATATGGCTCAAAGTTATTTAATGGATTAGAACTTGATGGATGAATATTGTTAATGTGTTGTGACTAGGGTTTCGGCGAGGCTCAAGCTAGAGGACTGTGCTCGAGATATCGGTGCTAGGAGAGCTCGGAACGTAGGTAAGAAAATCCCTGTTCCCATAGAGCTTGTATGCAGGGCTGAGCCCAATATGTTTGAACTGCAGGGAGTAGCCCTTTGAATTGAGTTTGTTAAATTTTAGTATATGTTTTATTATGCTATGAATGCAATTGTGTAAATGTTCGGCAAGAGCCAGGAACGGCGCAGGCCGAGGTCGGAAGGGGCCGGGAACGGCATTAAGCACGACGAGTGCGGCATGGGGCCGGGAGCAGCGTTGAGCATGTGGAGTGCGGATTGCCAGGGCGAGACCCTAAAGGATACCTGGTATATCCTCACAGTGTGGACCGCAAACCCAGGGCCTGGTAAAGCGCCTGGGATATCCTCACGGTGTGGACCGTATGTGTTTATCCTATTGATGGCCTGTTATATATGCTATATATTTGTTATGCTTATGTTTTCTGCTTGTGAGGGTTTTCTTGCTGGGCTTCGGCTCACAGGTGCTCTGTGGTGCAGGTAAGGGCAAGGGAAGGGTCGACCAACCATGAGTACGGAGTGCGTGAATCGGCGCGTACATGTTTGGCCTACCTGGCTACCACAGCCAGTGGTTTTTGAGAGATGGTTATGTTAAAACCTAGATTTTGTCGTCTAGTCGACCTGCTTTGTATTTATATGTTGTAAATATTTCTAAATAGTGTTTTGGGATCCCAAGTGTCAATCACTTTATGATTTTCAGTAAATGGAATTATTTTTAAAGTTTATAACTCTGTTTATGGTTTAATTACACTTTTTGACCTAAAATCTCGGTTAGCGAGACGAATGCACATTTTAAACTCACTTAGTAACGGCTCTAAAGCAGTAGGGCGTTACAACAACCATGAGATTCAAATGGGAAATGAGGGAAAATCCAAGGTACTTGGCAAAGGTACCATTGAAGTATTTTTCACCTCCAGCAAGAAAGTTACATTAGTGAATGTACTTTATGTTCCCGAAATGAGTAGAAACTTGGTAAGTGGTGATTTTCTTGGCAAGCCCAGCATTAAAGCCGTTTTTGAGTTCGGTAAACTTATACTTACAAAATCAAATGTATTTTTGGGAAAAGGGTACTCTTGTGAGGGTATAGTTAAATTATGCACCAATGATGTAACTTTCACTGTTATCAATAAAAATGCAAATTCCCCTATATTGTTGAGTATGATTCTTTATATTTGTGGCATCTTAGACTATCGCATATAGGTTTTTCAACCATGAAAAAAGTAGTAAAATGTGGTATGATTGCATGCAATATTAAAAACTATGGTAAATGTGAAACATGTGTTAAGGCAAAAATGATAAAGAAACCATTTTCTAGTGTAGAAAGATCATCTAATTTACTATATTTAATCCATAGTAATCTTTGTGAATTAAATGTTGTTTTAACTAGAGGTGGTAAAATGTATTTTCTTACTTTTATAGATGATTTTAGTAGGTATACCTATGTGTTTCTTTTAAAGCATAAAGATGAAACTTTTGATGCTTTTAAATTATATAAATTAGAAGTTGAAAATCAACTAAATAAAAAGATTAATGTGCTATGAAGTGATAGAGGAGGAGAGTACTTCTCTAATGAATTCAATACATTTTGTGAAGAAAATGGTATAATTCATGAGTGCACCACACCTTATACACAACAACACAATGGTGTTTCCGAAAGGAAAAATAGGACTTATCTAGAGATGATAAATTCTATGTTGGTGTTTTCTAAGTTGTACTTCAACTTATGGGGTGAAGCGCTATTAATCGCTTGTCACATTCTTAATCGAATACCGATGAAGAAAAACGACATATCTCCATATGAGTTATGGAAATGAAGAAATCCCAACATAGGGTACTTCAAAGTGTGGGGGTGTCTTACATATTGCAAGAAAAACGAACCTAGTAGAACAAAGTTAGGTTCAAGAGCCATAAAGTGTGCTTTTGTTGGTTATGCCAACAACATTAAAGCTTATAGGCTATTAGACTTAGAATCTAATATTGTGATTGAATCTAGAGAATTTGAATGCTTTGAGAACATGCTATGTGACAACAATTCTCAAGCTTCAACATCTCTAAATGAGAATTTGTTACATGAGAACAATTCTCAAGCTTCTACATCCAAATTGATTCTCAAGAGGAGAATTCTCAAAAGAATGTAAAGCAACCATTTGAACCTAGAAGAAGTCAAAGGCTAAAAAATAATGAGAAAAGTCTAGTAGTGGATGAGATAGATTCTCAACGAATTTCATTCTACATGGTAGAAGGAAATAGAGAGGAAGTCATTAGGAAAATTCATATTGTACTTCTTGTGGAGGATGATCCTAAGACTTATAAAGAAGCTATGCAATCAAGAGATAGTGCATTTTGGAAAGAAGCCATCAATGATGAGATTGACTCAATTCTTTCCAACAACACTTGGGAATTGGTAGACCTCCCACCGGGGTCTAAGCCAATTGGGTGTAAGTGGGTATTTAGGAGAAAATACCACACTGATGGAACTATCCAAACCTTTAAAGCTAGATTAGTAGCTAAAGAGTTTAGGCGAAAAGAGGGTATCGATTATTTCGATACCTATGCGCCTATTGCAAGAACAACTTCTATAGGAATTTTGTTCGCTTTAGCTTATATACAAAACTTGTATGTCCATCAAATGGATATCAAAACGACATTCCTTAAGGGTGACCTCAATGAGGAGGTCTATATGGAACTGTTAGATTAGCTTATACATGATCTTTATTTATTTTCAAGTATATCTAATATTAAATAAATCAATACAAGATAGCCTAAAACATGTTTCTAAAATTGAATTCATAGAGAAAAAAATAATAGAATACTTACAGTATACGCAACGGAATTAAAGAGTCCTTCCTTCAGTTTCTCTAACTCTTGTATCCTCTCTATCGCAGAGTATTATCAAGAAACGAACCGATCTTCTATTTTCTTCACAGCCTTCCAATGTATCGTTAGAATCACCTAGACTAGTGTGGGCAATTCTCAACACATGAGATAGATATAGAGAGAAGAAGAGAAAATAACGAAGAGGTTTAGAAAATGACTTGTGTTTAGAGAGAATCTAAAACTATAAGAAAATCTGACTTGTGACTTATGTTTTGACTTCTCTCTAAGCACTCCTTTTATAGACTCAATTAGGCCATTTAATTTAATTTAAAAAAATCAATAAAATAATAGCCATTTTGAAGCCCTAGGTCGAAATTATCATGGGCTATAGGCCCGTGAAATTTCCCATTTGATTATAAGCCCGTTGGACTTACAATCAAGGCCTGTATTATTTTCTATTGATTTAATTAATTAAATAATTATTTAAATCCTTTATCAAATTAATTATTTATAATTTGAACCTTGATTTTAACTTATTTATTAATTTAGATACCAATTTATCTTAATTAATAAATCTGCCACAATTTCTCATTTCTTCTCAAAATTACACAACTCTGTGAAACTATCCAAAATTGACCTGGTCAACTTTGATACTTCTAATTGATGATTAAATCAATTAATTGAGACTATCTAGATGATTTTATTCAAGGTACAATGGGGACCATAGGCCTATGAAATCAAGCTCCAATAAGTTATCATAAATCTAACAAATAAATTTACTAACTTATTAATTCCTCGTGACTCCACTATAGACTCAGAATTGCACTCTTGAATTCATAGAACGCTCTATAACAAATATAGATACGCTATTAATTATCCATTGTTACAACCATAATTGTCACTCAATCCTCTATAGACGGTCTACAATGAGATAGGACTAAAATACCGTTTTACCCCTCATTGTATTTTATCCTTAAAACACTTAGTTCCTTGTAAATGATATTTCAGTAAACTAATTTAATTACTGAAATGAGATCTCTATCATTTAACACCTTGAACCAAACAAAAAGGAAACCATCGTTTCACTTCTTCATCAGAAGCTATAGATGTTCATATCTATGATTAACACTCCCACTCAATTATACTACTGAGTTCCCAAGATGTAAGTATGGGCTAGTCCATAGGGTAAGCTGGTAACGAACAAGTCGAAGAACTCAAATAATACAATCAGTTAGAATACTAACCACTCAGAATTGAGATTGAATTGACCTATGGTCAACTATATGATATGACTAGAATAGATAATAACAGTATGTTTACTTATTTTATCAACTGTCAATATCAGTCCAGTCTGATGTAACAAATACATCCGATCTTATCTACTTTGCTAATGTTCTAGAAAGAACATAACACTGTAATGTGTAAGTAGATCATATCGTAGATTGGCAAGTCAGTGTAAATCCAATGCACTGACTAATCTTAGGACTAACTTATTTTGAACATATAATCATATTTATATTCCACTGTGATTACGTCACAATAAATAAGATTAGCTATATGCTCGGGATTTAATAGAAGTTTATATTAAACAAATAATTATGAAAATAAAACATGTGAGCAAAGTGATTAACCATGTCAAAAAATGATTTCTATTCTTTTATTGATAATAAAATGAGATTACAAAGAATTTGGGTTTTAATTAGGGCATAAAACCCCAACAAACTCCCACTTGCACTAATTAAAACTAATGCCTTAATTCCACTAATCTCATTTCCTTGATATGCTTATCAAATGTAGCTTCTGGTAGTGTCTTTGTAAACGGATCCGCAAGATTGTCTTCAGTTGTAATCTTCATAACCTGACATCTCCCCTGGCCACATATTCTCGAATAATGTGATACTTCCTTTCTATATGCTTACTCATCTTGTGACTTCAAGGTTCTTTTGAGTTGGCTATCGCTCATGTATTTTCACAAAACAACACAAGCGGTTTATCAATTTCTGGAATAACACCAAGATCTGAATAGAACTTCTTTAACCAGACTATTTCCTTAGCTGCTTCTGACGCGGCTATGTACTCAACTTTCATGGTGGAATCTGAGATTGCAGACTGCTTTACGCTTCTCCAAATCACAGCTGCACCACCAAGAGTAAACAATATTCCAGAAGTAGACTTCCTGTCATCGACATCAGTTTGAAAATCTGAATCGGTGTAGCCTACAGGGTTCAGAACACCACCCTTGTAGACTAACATATAATCCCTAGTCCGTCTCAAATACTTCAAAATATGCTTAACTGCTATCCAATGTTCTGGTCCTGGGTTTGACTGATACCTGCTCACTACTCCCACTGCATAGCAGATGTCTGGTCTAGTACACAACATGTCATACATCAGACTTCCAACTGCAGAGGCATAAGGAACTTTTCTCATTGCATCTTCCTCTTCAGGAGTCTAGGGAGACTGCTTCTTTGAAAGATGAATTCCATGGCGGGACGGTAGACGCCCTTTCTTGGAATTTGTCATTGAGAAACGTTCAAGCACTTTATCAATGTAAGTTGCTTGAGATAGAGCTAAAAGTTTGTTCTTTCTATCCCTGATAATCTGGATACCTAGAACATAACTTGCTTCACCCAAATCCTTCATCTGGAATTGAGTGCTCAGCCAATTCTTCACATCTGCTAATTTCTTAACATTGTTTCCAATGAGTAAGATATCATCTACATAAAGAACCATGAATACCACTATTTGATTTGACTTCATTTGGTAAACACAGGGCTCATCAATATTTTGTTCAAAGCCATAGGTTTTGATTATTTCATCAAACCTAAGATTCCAAGAACGAGAAGCTTGCTTAAGTCCATAGATGCACCTATTCAACTTGCAAACTTTTCCTTCTTGTCCAAATACTTTAAATCCTTCTGGCTGATCCATATAAATGACTTCGTCAAGCTTTCCATTAAGAAAAGCTATCTGGACATCCATTTGCCAGATCTCATAGTCGAGAGCGGCTGCTATGGATAGGAGGATGCGAATGGATTTGAGCATGGCTACCGGACTAAAAGTTTCCTCATAGTCCACACCTTCTCTTTGGGTATAACCCTTTGCCACTAATCGAGCTTTATAAGTCTCCATATTTCCATCAACACCTCATTTCTTCTTGTAGATCCACTAGCACCCAATGGCCCTAAAGTCACTAGGTGCTTCGACAAGATCCCAGACGAAATTTGAGTACATGGACTCCATTTCCTGTTTCATGGCTTCGAGCCATAGTTCCTTTTCAAGGCTAGCCATTTCCTGTTTGAAAGACAATGGATCATCATCACTAGTGTCACCAACAACCATATTGGTTTCACCATCCAAACCATAGCAAACTAGGTTCCTAGAAACCCTCCCACTACGATGAGGCTCCGTGACTGTTTGCTCAGGAACAGTGGTGCTTTCTTCATTTAAATCGACTTACGTCGGTTGGACGTGAAGAGTGGGAATTTCATCATTAACTCGCGTTGATGATGATGGAACATTGGTTGGAGTCAATTCTTTAACCATCTCCTCTAAAACTACTTTGCTGCGAGGTTTAAAGTTCTGGACATAGTCATTTTCCAGAAAAGTAGCATTTGTAGAAGTAAACACTTTCTTTTCTGAATGACTATAGAAAAGTCCACCCCGAATACCTTTAGGATAGCCAACAAACATGCAAACTTTAGTTCGCGATTCTAGCTTTCCATCCTTTTTCCTCAGGACGTGAGCGGGACACCCCCAGATTCTATAATGGCGTAAACTAGGTTCACGACCATTCCAGCATTCTAAAGGTGTTTTGGGGATTGATTTTGACGACACAACATTGAGAATGTCATTCGCGGTTTCAATTGCATGTCCCCAGAATGAATTTGGTAGAGTTGAGTAACTAAGTATGCATGTAACCATTTCCAATAAAGTTCTGTTTCAGCGTTCTGCTACACCATCTTGTTGCGAAGTACCTGGGGCAGTAAGTTGTGATAAAATCCCAAGTTCAGTTAAATGATCTTGGAACAGCATATCCAAATATTCTCCACCCCTATCAGATCGCAAGATCTTTAACATTTTACCTAATTGGTTCTGAGCCATTGCTAGGAATTCCTGAAACTTTGAAAATGTTTCTGGTTTCCTATGCATTAGGTAAAAACATGAGTATCTAGAGTAATCGTCAATGAAAGTGATGAAATACTCAAAACCACCCCTGGCTTGTACATTCAAAGGTCCACAAACATCTTAATGCACAAGACCAAGTGGTTCTTTGGCCCTATCACCCTTTGCAGAGAATGGACGCTTGGTCAATTTGCCTTCTAGACAAGATTCACATACAGGTAATTCACCTAAGGTGAGTTCCCTCGAAGGTCCGTCCTTTGTAAGTTTTTGAATCCTATCATAGCCAATGTGACCTAGTCTCAAGTGCCATAAATACGTCATATTATTGTTATCGGTCTTTTGACGTTTATTGGACCTAGGTTTAGCTACGTTGAATAAAACATTATTAAGAGTGAGGGGTTCGTTAGGTCCGTAGAATATAAAGCCCGTTTTCCAAACATTCAATACACAATTGTGATCCATTGAAAGAAATAGATATATTAAAACTTGTGAAAGTCATAACAAATCGTTCTAATTGCAACATGGAAACCGAAATTAAATTTCTACTAAAATCCGGAATAAAAAATACATATTTTAAAATTAAAAATTTATTTCTGAACTTCAGTTGAGCTCTTCCTCTAGCTTGGACCGCAACAAACGCTCCATTCCCAACTCTAAGCTTTAAGCCGCCTTCGTTCACTTCCTCCCACGATTCAAGAAGCTGTAAAGAGTTGCAAACATGGTTGGTAGATCCAGAATCAATAATCCAAATAGATTTATCATTCTCTAAAACACATGTTTCCAAGATAAATGAACTATAATCATTACCTTTGTTTTTAGCTGCTAGAAACTTTGGGCAATCTCGTTTCCAATGCCCCTTCTCTTTGCAGTGAAAACACTTTGGGCAATCTCGTTTTTCTCGTTCTTCCCCTTAGGCATCTATGCACTTGGTTGTGCACTCGTCTTTGCAGGCTTGGGGTTGTTTATTTGTCCACCTTTCCTCTTGTTTCCAGCTTTCTAAGACAAAGCTGGATGACCTTCAACCTTAGCTAGATTAGTAGCAACATCAGTAGTCTTATTTTCACCTCCTTTACTAGGTCCACCCATGATAGGTTCAATAATCTGAAGCTCGTTCATGAGATGTGTCAGACCATAGTTGAGTTGATCACGAACGTGCAAACACGATGTCATTCGAGCATTTACGGTGTCTTCATGTATGTGCGGGGATGGTGCTATCCAAGCATTTACGGTATCATCACGAGCATTGATGGTGTCATCACTAATGTACGGACACGGTGCTCATTCTGGGGATTCCTCAATCATGACGAATTCAGAGTTGTCATCAATCAACTTTATGTTGATATTCTGCTTCAAATTAAGGAAGTTTTCTTCAGTGAGTTTCCCCATCGAAAGTTGAGAAAGGATGGAGTAGACACTACTTAGCTTAAAACTACAAATTATCAATAAAATAGAAATCAATCACATTTGCTCAATTAAACTTCTATTCACACATATTTCAAGAAATAGCACAACATATACAAAAAATATGTAAGATATGAGAAAAAAATACCAAAAACAATCATATCTCTATTTCTTTAGGTTCTTAACTAATCTATGATATCCTTGTCCCGGTTGGCGAGAGTCAAAAATACCACTAGTTAAATAGAGTTGTAAACTCATTTAATAATGGACACCACTATTAACAACCTACTATTCGATTAAAATAAGAAAACAAAATCTCTTATTTTATGAGCTAGACCCACGGTTTTAATAATCATAGATTTAATCCTAGTAGTCACCGTAGGGGTGAGTCTTGTAGAATTTGACCTATAATTATCTATCTTTCGAAATCTAACCTTGTCAAAATAACTAATGAACACCTTCCGTAGGGGGACGAATCAAAGCGCATCGAGGCCCCATTAAGCTATTGACTATGTTGAACCAACGGTGGAGATCGAATAAAATTCTTAAAATAAGCTCATTATTAAATTAAAAATAATATTTTTATTATTTATTTTTAGAAAATTAATGACTATGGTTTTCCAAAAAAAAATTAAACAAATTAAAATTTTTAAAACCAAAGTCCTATAATTTCCTATTAATTCTAAAGTTTCACATTGAAACAAATTCAATTAATTTAAAATTAATTTGTTGCTAATCAATATTTAGGTTAAACTAATATAATGAAGCTATACAATTAAGTCAAACTCAGGTGAATGAGCCTTAACAATTGGACTTGTATGGATGAGGGTTGGGTCCAGTGTGTCGTTCCCACTACAAAGACCCCCTATCTTCCATACAAGGTCCAAAAGACAGGAATTTAAACCTTCATTTTATTAATTGTTATTAATTGATTAGGCCCATTATAGTCATGCAAAACAAATGGGCCTTCACAAGTGGAATCACCCACAAGAGAGGAATTTAAACTTTACATTTTCTAATGGGCCCAAATAAAACCTATCATTTTATGAATATTTTATTTGGCAAAATACCATATATCTAACAAACATATGGGCCACTATATGCATCTAAGCCCAATTGCAAAAATATCACATATAGTGCAAACAGACATGTTATAATTGGATGAGCCTAATCATATTACTATATGAGCAATTCTATGAATTTATGCAAAAATACCACAATTAATTTCATTTGCAAAAATAGCACAATTAATTATCTAGAATTTATCAAAAAATTTAAATTAATTGAATTTTTACAAAAAATAAGTCAATTTAAATGAAATTTATCAACAATTAACAATAGTTAATTTAAATTTCATTTATCAACAATCAACTTGGTTTTAGGTTAATTTGAAAAAAAAAATTAATTTAATTTAAATAGGATTTATCAACAATTAACCAAAGTTAATTTAAATCCCATTTATTAAAAAAACATTTTATTAATTGGCTGAAAAAAATGATATTTTTCAAAATTTAACCAATTTTAAATTTTAAAATCAACAACTTAACTATTTTTCAAAAATATCTTGTGTTGTTATAACTATTAGCTAATATTTTAACCATTAAATATATATATAAATAGTTCTAACAACCCTAAAATATTTCAAAACAGTTAATCAAATTTAAATATCCATAAAAATATCTAACTAACAATATTCAAATTTCAAATAATTTAAATATTAAAAACTATAGAATAAAAAAATATTTATATTTTCAAATAAAGATTTAATAAAAAAAATCAAGAATTTAAATGAAAATATCTCAAATATCTGATATCATAATTCTAATATTTTAATATATTAAAAAATTTTAAATTAAGTTGTTAGTCTATTTTTAAATTTGAATTTGAATATTTGAAGAAAATATCTAATTATTTATTTCTCAACTAACAAAAGTATCTTATTTAAAAAAATAATTTTAAATGATAAAACAAAAAATATATTTTTGGTTTTGATTATAAATAATAAATTTCAACAATTTTAATTTTCTTTAATTTAAAAAAAAATGGATGAATAGTACCAGCGGTACTGTTCGCAGGCTACTATTCATCGCGTGCATGCGCGCGGGTGTGCGCGAGGGTGGCGCAGGTGACGCAGGTGCGCGCGCAGGTGTGGCGCGGGGCGCTCGCATGGCAGCCAAGCAAAAAATTTTGAATTTTTTTTTTGTGTGCAATTTTTCAAACCAAAACCATTTTCTAATTAATTTTTAACATGTTTTACACAAAATAAAGCATATATAAAATTAATAGCATAGAAAACACAACAAAATAACCTAAAAAATTGCTAAAAATCACATAAAATCAACATGCTTCATAAAACACAAGAAAATCCATACAATTATTCAAACATATCAAATAATCCAATTTTAAACATGTTCATGCATGAAAATAAAGATTACCAAAGGCTCTGATACCAGTTGTTAGATTAGCTTATACAAGATATTTATTTATTTTCATGTATATCTAACATTAAATAAATTAATACGAGATAGCCTAAAACATGTTTCTAAAATTGAATTCAAAGAGAAACAAAGAATAGAATACTTACAGTATACGCAGCGGAATTAAAGAGTCCTTCCTTCAGTTTCTCTAACTCTTGTATCCTCTCTGTTGCAGAGTATTATCAAGAAACTAAACCGATCTTCTATTTTCTTCACAACCTGCCAATGTATCCTTAGAATCACCTAGACTAGTGTGGGCAATTCTCAACACATGAGATAGATATAAAGAGAAGAAGAGAAAATAACAAAGAGGTTTAGAAAAAGGACTTGTGTTTAGAGAGAATATAAAACTATCAGAAAATCTGACTTGTGACTTATGTTTTGAATGCTCTCTAAGCACTCCTTTTATAGACTCAATTAGGCCATTTAATTTAATTAAAAAATCAATAAAATAATAGCCATTTTGAAGCCCTAGGTCGAAATTATCATGGGCTATAGGCCCGTGAAATTTCCCATTTGATTATAAGCCCGTTGGACTTACAATCAAAGCCTGTATTATTTTCTATTAATTTAATTAATTAAATAATTATTTAAATCCCTTATTAAATTAATTATTTATAATTTGAACCTTGATTTAAACTTATTTATTAATTTAGATACTAATTTATCTTAATTAATAAATCTGCCATAATTTCTTATTTCTTCTCAAAATTACACAACTCTGTGAAACTATCCAAAATTGACCTGGTCAACTTTGATAATTCTAATTGATGATTAAATCAATTAATTGAGACTATCTAGATGATTTTATCCAAGGTACAATGGGGACCATGGGCCTATGAAATCAAGCTCCAATAAGTTATCATAAATCTAACAAATAAATTTACTAACTTATTATTCATCGTGACTCCACTATAGACTCGAAATTGCACTCTTGAATTCATAGAACGCTCTATAACAAATATAGATACGCTATTAATTATCCATTGTTACAACCATAATTGTCACTCAATCCTCTATAGACAGTCTACAATGAGATATGACTAAAATATCGTTTTACCCCTCATTGTGTTTTATCCTTAAAACAATTAGTTCCTTGTAAATGATATTTCAGTAAACTAATTTAATTACTGAAATGAGATCTCTATCATTTAACACCTTGAACCAAACAAAAAGGAAACCATCGTTTCACTTCTTCATCAGAAGCTATAGATGTTCATATCTATGATTAACACTCTCACTCAATTATACTACCGAGTTCCCAAGATGTAAGTATGGGCTAGTCCGTAGGGTAAGCTGGTAACGAACAAGTCAAAGAACTCAAATAATACAACCAGTTAGAATACTAACCACTTAGAATTGAGATTGAATTGACCTATGGTCAACTATATGATATGACTAGAATAGATAATAATGGTATGTTTACTTATCTTATCAACTCTCAATATCGGTCCAGTCCGATGTAACAAATACATCTGATCTTATCTACTTTGTTAATGTTCTGGAAAGAACATAACACTGTAATGTGTAAGTAGATCATATCGTAGATTGGCAAGTCAGTGTAAATCCAGTGCACTGACTAATCTTAGGACTAACTTATTTTGAACATATAATCATATTTATATTCCACTGTTATTACGTCACTATAAATAAGATTAGCTATATGCTCGGGATTTAATAGAAGTTTATATTAAACAAATAATCATGAAAATAAAACATGTGAGCAAAGTGATTAACCATGTCAAAAAATGATTTCTATTCTTTTATTGATAATAAAATTATATTACAAAGAATTTGGGTTTTAATTAGGGCATAAAACCCCAACAGGAATAACCCGAAGGGTTTGTCCTACCAAAATATGAACATAAAGTATGTAGACTTGTAAAATCCTTGATTAAAACAAGCTCCTAAGCAATAGCATGAGAAATTTGATCAAGTCATCATGTCTATTGGGTTTAGACATAATAATGGAGACAAGTGTTTGTATTCCAAAACTTGTAAGGGATATGTGATCATTGTTTGCTTATATGTGGATGACATGCTTATTCTAAGTGATAGCATGAAAGGGATAGAAGAAACGAAGAGGTTTCTATCATCAACCTTCAAGATGAAAGATCTTGGAGAAGTGGACACCATACTTGGTATCAAAGTAAAGAAATATAGTGGGGGTTTTGCGTTAGGGCAAGCCCACTATGTTGAGAAAGTATTGAACAAATTTAACCATCTCAAGGTTAAAGATGCCAATACTCCATTCGATCATGGTGTAAAACTAGAGAAGAATGAAGGAAGAACGATGGCTCAATTGGAGTACACTAGTGCTATAGGGAGTCTAATGTACGCTGCCCAATGTACTAGACCTGATATAGCATTTGCGGTGAGTAAACTTATTAGGTTTACAAGTAATCCAAGTGTGGATCACTGGAAGGTGATTGGAAGAGTCCTAGGTTATCTCAAGAAAACCAAAGGACTAAACCTTCATTACTCCAAATTTCCTTCAATCTTAGAAGGATATACAGATGCAAGCTGGATATCCAATCTTGGGGACAACTTGTCCACAACTGGTTGGGTATTTACACTTGGTGGGGGTGTAATTTCTTGGGGTTCCAAGAAACAAACTTGTATATCTCATTCCACTATGGAAGCAGAGTTTATAGCTCTAGTTGCTACCAGCAAAGAGGCCGAATGGTTAAGGGATCTGTTAATAGAGAAACCCCTAATCAAAGAGAATGTATCCACTATATCGATACATTGTGATAGCCAAGCGACATTAGCTAGATCATACAGCGGAGTGTATAATGGGAAGTCTAGACATATTAGTCTAAGACATGGATATGTAAGAGAATTGATTCAGAGAGGAGTCGTCTCAATATCCTATGTGAGAACAAGTGAAAATCTGGCGGATCCTTTCACTAAACCACTAACAAGGGATTTAGTAGCTGCATCATCTCGAGGGATGGGACTTAAACTCCCTAAGAGATTCATGATTGATGGTAACCTATCTTAACACTAGTTATTTAACTAGTGTTAGGTTAAATAGGTACAAACAAGTCAATCAAGTGAATATTAGTTGTACTCAAAACAAGTCCCATATGAGATATTGAGTACTTGTGAGTTACCAAATTGAGGGTTAAAACCGAAACATTTTTTAATAGAATTCAGTCTTGTGAAGACAAGTATTTTTGGTAACAAAATACTGTAAGAATTCTACCTATATGGACCTAAGGGTGGTGCCGCCTCTCATGATAATTGGGAGTATTGTCAAGAACGTCCATGAATGGAAAGTGCACATGGCCATTAACGGTGCAAAGCGAGACATAGAGGTCTCAAGTGAACATCGCAAAGGTGTGTGTGTTATCACCGATTTGTTATAATGAAAAGATGGTTTAATGCCTAGTGCAACCAAATTTTTGACAAATTTTGTGATAATTACACTATAGTAAAGTTCAAGTTGAAAAACATAATTATTTATGCACTAATGCAATGACTCCTATAAGAAAGAGTTTTTATTTAATCAAGTGGGGGATATGTTATATTTTAAAATATAATGATTGATTAAATAAGTGTTACAATAGATAATTATTTAATCTAGTGGGGGAATGTTATATTATTTTATAATATAATGTAATATTATATTATATTATAATATAATGTTTTAGATTAATTAAATGTGACAAAGAGTGTCACATATTGTAACATATAATAGAGAGTTACAATATTTAGATATATGAGATATATCCAAATATGTAACATATTTGGTGTTACAAATTTGTAACTTCCAAATATCACCCATTATTGTGTAGATTTGTTGTTACACAATATTGAGATGAATTTCTTAAAGCCATGTAAGAAATGGTTGATAGAGATGTGATTTTAACTCCCATATTGTGTATGGAAGTTACAAAATCAAGTGGGAATAAATTTGGAACGTTTTGACAAATTGAAAAATTGGTTGCTGGAAAAGGTCTAGGGCCGCGGCGCCTGTTTGTCAGGCCATGACCCAAGTGGTAGAAACACTCTGAGGGTCACGTCGCCTGATTGTCAGGCCGCAGTCCAAGTGGCTGACAACATATTCCAATTTTCGGTTTTATCCAATTTTGAACGTTTCCAACAGCCAAATAACTTCCAAATTCTCTATTTTAATTCCATAAACATCTAATTAATCATTGGTAACAACCATGGGGGTTGGTGGAATTTGAAATTCAAAGGGTGTCTCAAAACTCTATAAATAGGAGCCTAATGCTCACTTGTAAGACAAAAACTCTTCTATCCACTAGAGCACTTGGCTAGAAACACCTTGAGGCTTGATTATTCCATAAAGCATTTCCAAAATCTGTGAGAGATCCCTTAGTGCTTGAGTTTGGGGGAAATAAGCTTTTGGACAAATATTTCAAACCTTGTTCAAGTTGGTGATCCCCAACACTCTTCACTTTGGTTGTGTGAGTGAGAGTTCTTTGTTAATTGTTCTTGTTCTTATTCTTTTGTTCTTTTGCTTTTCATTTCTCCTATTATTCTTCTTTTCTCTTTTGTTTGTATCTTTTGTTTTAGAGTTGTAATCTCATCTACATCTTTCATTTTACTATCTCAATTTTATTTTTATCATTTTGTCAAAGAGTTGTATTTTCTATATTCTATCATCTTCTAATTCTTTCTCTATATTTACTTGTAATTTTGCATAGAGTTGTAACTTTATTTAATCAATCAATATATATTTGTAATATTTTGTCTAGGGTTGTATTTTCTTACCATTTCCATTGAGGCAAATATATATTTTCCTAACACTCTAGACATTGGCTTCGTCCCTGGTGCCAGTTCTATCATAAATTCAATCTCTGTGTGTGGTGCAACCTTGGTAAATCTTCTAGAAACACATCCAGAAACTCACAGACTAATCTGGTATCCTCTGGTCCCACTGGCATGGCCTGAGTGGTATCAACCACACTAGTTAAGAATCCTATGCAACCTCTTTGCAATGGATCTCTAGCCCTCAAAATAGATATCATAGGTATACGAGGTTCATGCACAGTGCCAACAAAGACAAAATGATCCTCACCTTCAAGTTCAAAGGTTACCATCTTCCTTCTATAATCTATGGTTTCCCCATACTTTACTAACCAATCCATACCCAGAATCATATCAAAGTCAGTCATCAGCAACTCTATCAAATCAACTGAAAACTCTCTGCCCTCTACTGTTACTAGCAGTGATTTGACCCATCTCCTAGATACTACCAACTACCCAGTGGGTAATAAGGTCCTGAACCCCATAGCATAATAATCACATGGTCTACACAGTCTATCAATAATTCTACTAGCAACAAAAGAATGTGTATCACTAGAATCAATCAAAACAGTATAAGGGGTTCCAGCACTAAAAAAAGCTGACCTGTAACTACTGAGGGTGAAGCCTCAGCTTCTGCCTGAGTCAATGCGAATACTCGAGTTGGGGCTGAGCTATCCGCCTTCTTGGGTTCTTCCGTTCTTGCTTTCGGGCAATCTTTCTTGAAATGTATCACTACCCCACATAAGAATCAAGCTTTTGACCTACACTCCCCCATATGGTGCCTCTTGCACGTAGGGTACTCTGGATAAGTCCTCCAGGCCTCACTGCCACCCTGGCGACCCATTGAAATACCACGTGGTCGACTATCTGGACCTAGAGCTAGGAAGGTATCAGGAGCCTTCCTCTTCTGATCACTGGGGCCTCTGCCCCTACTTGAACCTAAAGGTGGAGGTCCTGTCCTCATAAACTCTCTTCTGGCTGCATTGTCCCGCCATATCTTTTTTTTCTAAGCTCTCAGCTGTGAGTGCCTTCTCAACCACCTGTGCATAAGTAGTAACTCCAGCCACAATGGTGATACGAACATCCCTAGCTATTCTAGGTTGTAGCCCCTAGAGAAACCTCTCCCTTCTGGTCCCATCAGTGAGCACCAATTCCATTGCAAACTTGGCTAGTCTTTCAAACTTCAGAGCATATTCAGTCACTGATAGACTTCCCTGAAGTAATCTGCTAAACTCTTTATCTTTTGCAGCCCTGATGGCATCATTATAGTATTTCTCATTAAATAGGGTCTGAAACTCTTCCCATCTTAGGGCATTTACATTTCTGGTCTGAGATATCACTTCCCACCAAATTCGGGCATCCTCCCAAAGCATGTATGTGGCACAAGCCACCCTCTCATTACCAGACACCCTCATAAAGTCAAGGATGATGATAACCATGCTCATCCACTACTCTGCCTTAGATGGATCTGGACTTCCCTAAAAACTGGAGGTTGCTGTTTTCTGAACCTTTCATAAAGAGGTTCCCATTTGCTTCCAGCCTCTGGTAGTTGTTCAACTGTTGGCCTCGCTACATGTGGTGCCCCAGGTAAAACATTCCCTGCACGAACCTTTTGTTGTCTTAGGAGGCATATTTATTCTTCTTGCCTCATAACTCTTGCTTGTAAATCAGCAAACAGCTGCTGCTAGTTATCAGGAGCTGGCTGAGGAATCTGATTCTGGTCATTCTCTTGACCCTGTCTAACATTTTGGCCCTGATCTTCCTGGCCAGCTGATGAATCTATCTACCTTGGAAGCATATTATCAACTTAAACCTTGCTGCAATAGTCAATGCAGCCAGTTAGGCAGTAATAACTAATCCTCTTGCCGCCTCACGGTCCAAGATCAAGCAGATATTTATCCATGTTCCACAATTATGCAGATAAACATGTTTAGACATGATCATAACATTTAACATTTAGCAATTAACCATTATCAATGAACAATGCAAATAAGCATGTTCTAGAAATATTAGTACTAATAAGCATGTTCTTGCTTATGAAACAACAATCAAGGCCCAACCTTATTAATGTATTTCATGTAGACATGTAAAGCATTTATATTCTATTTAAGCAGTTAAACATATAACCACATAAATAGTTACCAAACCATGAGTCGAGCTTGTCTTCAGTGGTGAGTGTACATGCCCAGCCAGTCTACAGGAACCCTAAACCTTGGCACACTCTGACACCAAGTTGTAACGCTCTGGTTACTCCAAGACCCTTATTGTGGACTTTAAACAGTTCTTAACTCGCTAAACGAGTCATTTGGTTATAAACGTGCATATAGGTGTCATTAATAGGCTAACGTGAAAAATCTCGATCAAAAGGAATTGATATATTTTATTTAAAACATAAAACTGTACATGAGCCCATAAAAGTGTTTACAAAGTTATTTACAATCCAAAATGGTCATTACAGTATAAAAATTACAACTCGCCGACCTAAGCGTTAAAAATAGGGTTAACCCCTAGTTCCTTTGAGAAACACATTGGTCGTGGTGGTCAAGCGGCCGCATATGTACACATTGCCACCTAAGCTCTCTACTCAAGGCTGGGTGAGCTTTTCTTTCCCATTACCTGCACCACATATGTAACGCCCTGGATAACCAAGACCGTTACACTGTGTGTTTAAAATAGTGCAAGACTTGCTAATCAAGTCATTTAAACAAAATGTGAATTCAATGTCATCAACAGATTAGGAATAAAAGATTTTGGTCACAAACATGCTATTTTTATTAAAAACGACAGTTTAATACATGGAAACTCAAAATAGGGTTTAGATGACTTAGTTACAGCAAACTCCAAGAGTTACAAATAATTCAAGCCACTCTAATGGCAAAATATACATTTTAGGTTTCCGTCCCTGTACAATTCCTCAACCGTGGCGGCCGAGCAGCTGTCAACGTACGCCTCGCCCCCAGGGGTCGCCAACTCATGGTTGACTCAGCCTACCCTTGCCTTTACCTGCACCACCTAGCACCCGTGAGCTGAGGCCCAGCAAGAAAGCATGATATCATAGCAAGATCAACATCATTAATCAAATACTCCACAATGCACAACCAGGAATTCAAAATTTCATAACATTTATCCCAATAGTGATAACACTCAACAGATTAACAATTTGTCATCCAGACAGTCAACAAATCATATATATAACATAATATTCACGTTCATAATCAACAGTTTATCGCATCCATCAAATAATATTCAGGACTGTTTAACCGAGCTCAGTGATAAATAAGCTGTCATCGGCTCACTTGGGCTGCCCCCAGTGTAATACTCACTGACTCTGGACTGCTTAATCGAGCTCAGTGATAAATAAGCTGCCTCAGCTACCAGTGGCCGAGCCGCGCCCTGTGCGCAAATATTGATTCCGACACCCTTAGGCCGGTTATCGCATGTCCCATGGCATGATACCACCTCATGACATGATATACAAATATAGGGAGCTCTTAGTCCCATCATGTTCACATTGTTAATCAAATTCACATAACAATGCATACAAACATAGGGAACACTTAGTCCCAACCTAACCACATAATCAGGTGCAGCTTTCTTACCTTTAGATCTCGCTAGCTCGTTCAATTGATCCTCAAGCACGATCCCGTCTGAACCTTAGTGCGTACCTAGTCACAGTCATAGATCAGAATCACCACCAAACTTCAAATCCAAAACCTAGCCTCGGGACCAATCCCGAGCACCCGGGAAGCCCTCATTCCACCAAACGGGATGGTTGAACCAAACCCCTAGCCTCCAGGAAAAAACCCTAAGGAAAAACTCAAAAATCCCTTTCTGGAGACAGGGTAGTGCTACAGCGCTCTAAGGAGGGTGCTATAGCGCTACAAACAAAACCAAAATGCCCAGGAATCCCTAGCCTAGCGCTGTAGCGCCCAAAGGCTAGCGCTACAGCGCTAGTCACAGACCTGCAACCCTCTGTTTTTTCCTTCTTCGATTTTCTCGAACCAAAACTCCTTGGAACCCTTCCAAACCTTAACTACACAAAAAATTGAGTCTACCATCACCTATATCTCATCCCAAATGACCCAACAACCCAAAACTTAGCCACATGCATCACCAAACTAAGAAGAAAACCATAGAACTCAAGAACTCATCTGAAAACCAACAACTACCAAGCAATTCAAGATAGCAAAACCCAGAAACCTTACCTTTTATGGAGAACCCAACTTAGGTTGCCTCTAATATACCTCCAGTCCTTAGCTCCTCAATCCCCAAAGCTCAAGTCCCTTAAGTTCCATCCAAAGCCTCAAATTAGAAATCTATTCTAGCAAAGTTCAGAAAACTCAACAGAACCCTTTAAACCTTACCTCATTTGAGTAACCAATCCCTGATAACTCCTTAGCTTCACCAAAGTCTCTAGCCCCAAACTCCAGTCTGAACTTTCTCTAAGATCCCAGCTCCAAAACTCACAGAAAAATGATGAGGAGAAGAACAAACCGAATGGAGAAGAGAAGTCCTTGTTTTTCTTCTTTCTTTCCTTCTTTCCCTTTCCTTCAGCTTCTCACACTTTCTAATAATTCCACTAAGGCATAAAGGCAGATGTTACTTATCTCTTATAGTCAAATGACCACCTTGCCCTCCCAATAATAACTAAACCTTTAAATCATCCTAGGGGCATTTTGGTCATTACTCCCAATTCCTGCTAATTCCTTTAATGTCTTTAATATTTACCGCTTACTTTCCAATACCCAACTAATCACCAATTATATTTCTCAATATCAAATCGTCTCCAATATATTCTCCAATTTCCCAGATACATCCCCGGGCTCACCCCGAGCTAGGTATAAATCCCCGCTGTGACTTACCCGCTAAACCGCTTGTTAGGATCGCCTCGAGCCACAAGCTGCAAACATACCCACATAATAATGTGATCTCAACATTAGCCTACCAATATACACACAGGTATGCAATTACGCTCTCAATGAGCCAAATTACCAAAATACCCTCACAACAGAGTATATAACCCCATGCATGCCTTTATCATCATATAATAATATGACCCACATAATCATGCATATAATCATATAATAGCACAATAAATCAATTATGGCCCTCCCGGCCCTCCTAATCAAGGTCCTAAACCTTATTAGGAAATTTGGGTCGTTACAACATAGCACCCGCGAGCCAAGGCTCAGCAAGAAAACTTATTAATGCATGTATGTAATATCAATAAATGATTCTGGTAATCATTCTTGGACTTGCAACCCTAATCAGATAGTGAGTCAGACTTTGGGCTCCGCACCCTAATATGATAAGTGACTATTAAGTCATACTCTGAATAGATGACTAATAAGTCTATCTCTAGATAGATGACTAATAAGTCTATCTCTAGGGCTCTGCACCCTAAGCCATGTGACATTCAGTCACCTGAGCCTTTTGGCCCTAGCTCTACGTAACTAGCCTTTAGACTAGACAAACGCTTTTAGTTTTCATCGAACTTGGGGTTGGTCAAGCATTTCATGCTCATGTTGATTAGATCTAATTATTTCAGCCTGTGTTAAACACATTAATGTTGTTCTTGACTCTTAAGCCAATACCATACGACCAATCCTCAGTGTCACCACTGAACTTGATTGATAAGTCACAACTTCACGATCAATACTAAACACCATTGTTGTTTCCTGACTAATAAGTCAGTGTCATACACAAATAAGCAAAGATGCTATGCATTTACTATGTAATCAATGTCCATATATAAAGCACTCAACATGCTTCATCAATAACCATGCATGTCACATACTGGGTGCAGTTTTCTTACCTCTGGTTCGAGCATGGAATAATGAAAGAACGATTCTTGGGAATGATCGGTCCTTAAGCCCCATAATGGTCACCTAATCATAACCAAATATGAAATCCCATCAATAAAATGTGCAATTAAAGGTTCCTAAACCAAACCCTAACCTCTAGGATGTCGAATTCTACTAAACCCAGTAGTAGGTTCGATCCCGATCCCTTAGGTTCAAATTTCTATCACTTAAAACCCATTTTGGCCAAATTTCACATTTTGAGCCGCAACCCCGCTCAAGTCAGGGTCCCAAAGCCCACTCTGACAACATTAGTGCCACGACGCTCCTAACTGGTGCCACGACTTTAGTAGCCTAGCAACACTACCTTCTCCTTCGTACAGTTTGAGCCGTAGCGCCCAAGAATAGGGCTGCAGCTCAATCTGGAACCTAGATTTTTTCCCTGTTTTTTTCTCAAACCAAACACAACCAAACCTTTCTCAAATCAATCCCAAAATCATCACCAATCATCACCACAACACAACCAACATTAAAATAGCAAAACCCCAAGCTTTAAACCACTTGAAACCTCATCAAATTCCTAATTACACAATCCTTTTTGACCAGCGCGCTATTGCTGCCCTCGACTTATAACTCAATTCTTTTTGACCAGCACTCAGTGCCATTGCCATCCTTGACTCATAAGGCAATGATTTTTGACCAGCGCTCAGTGTCATTTCCGTCCTTGACTCATAAGTCAATGCTTTCGACCGGCACTCAGCGTGCTAAAGTCATCCTTGACTCATAAGTCAATGCTTTTCGACCAGCACTAACCATGTTTATGTCGTCATTGACTCATAAGTCAATGCTTTTCAACCAGCACTCAGCGTGCTATTGCCGTTCTTGATTTATAAGTCAATTCTGGGGCCCAGCCCTAGGATATGGGACTAATAAGTCTCCCTGAGGCCCATTGCCCTATCCTTAATATAACCAGCCTTAGGGCTGGCTCAGCATACCTGGCGCTGCATTTTCCACGACCATTGGGTCGGACAAGCATATGATGCGCTCCTGTCTAACCAAAACGACGAGCGCTCAACGCGTTGTTGCTACCCTTGACTTATAAATCAATGCTTTTCGACCAATGCTCAACATTATTGCTGCCCTTGACTTATAAGTCAATGCTTTTCGACCAATGATTATCGCCATTGCGGTCCTTGACTCATAAGTCAATGCTTTTTGACCAGCGCTCAGTGGACTATTTCCATCCTTAACTCATAATTCAAGCCTTTCTCAATTAGATAATCCACACAGGCATATATCATATATCAGATATCCAAATACAAAGCATTCAACATGCTTAGTCAACAATCACAAACATAATCATAATCATGCACATAATTAGGAGTTCATGCCCTATTCATGTTCCTGTTCAATAATTCGGGCTAAGCCATAATCACATGTATCACATACCGGGTGCAATTTTCTTACCTTTGGTCCAAGTACAAGTTACGAACGAATGACCCTTGAGTACGATCCCGATTCTGAGCCCCTAGCGATAACCTTTTCACAACCAAGTATAGAATCCCATAAAAAAATGAGTAAATAAATTTTGGCATGTTGAAACATATTTTATGTAAAAAGGACATTTTGAAACATATTTTGGCATGTATAAAGTAATTTGGGTTAATGAGAATTGGTAAGTTTGATTGTACATAATTTTAAAAAAGATCGAGTTTAAGTGGTGATTGAACATTGAGTTGAAATACTAAAGAATGTGGAATTCAGATTTTTCTTATGAATTATTTGTTTGTGCAATTTTTGAGACAATCATCGCTTTCAACAAAACCATTGCTTATGTGTTAAGTTTTTATTTTATTTTTTGCTCGAGGACAAACAAATGTCAAGTGTTGAGAAATTTAATAAGTATCGAATGTGAAGACGGGAAATTTTCTTGTATGAAAACATTAGATTATGGGCCATGAAGTTTGGCCTTGCTAAGCTTAGGGGCCAACAAAACATTATAATAAGACGGGTAACAAAGCCCTCACATAGCGAGGTCCGGTGTGCCTACGCGAGGTTGACGTGCCCAAGGGTCAAGATGCATTCACATGGATAAGGGGCCTCGATGCAAATGACTTACAACCACCTCCGTGCAAAGGGAGCCTCGCATAGCGAGGCCCTATATGCCTTGATGCCGAAGGTTTTCGAGGGCACCCGAGATGCACACCCACCTCCGAGCAAAGGGAGCCTCGCATAGCGAGGCCCTATATACCTTGACACCGAGGGTTGTTGAGGGCACCCGAGACGCACGCCCACCTTTGAGCAAAGAGAGCCTCGCATAGCGAGGCCCTATATGCCTTGACACCAAAGGTTGTCAAGGGCACCCAAGACGCGCACCCACCTCTGAGCAACGGGAGCCTCGCATAGCGAGGCCCTATAGGCCTTGGCGTCGAGAGTTGCTGAGGGAACCTGAGTCTCACGGATGCCCTCGAGCGGGGGTCTCGTGCCAGAAGGCCTCACATATACCGAGGCCCTCGCGAGGCCTCCTGTGCAAGTCGCGATCCTCAGCCTATCATCCACACAAGACACCTTGTCTCGAGTAAAGCATTCCATGCCTTGGCACGTATATGGGTACTGGATGTACAACCCTGGGGGATGCAGAGGCGTGGCTCTGACATCAGTGCCCGACAAGTAGTGGTGGTATGACTTAGTGCAAGAAGTGGTGGCATGAACTGCACACATCTGACCATGTACCCACACCTGACACCACGATCCTCTGCTCCTCTATACCATGCACCACTACTCTGACAGAGTACAAACGTACTATCTTGTCCTTTGGGACCACCTTGTATCAAAGGTCGTTATAACCCATCTATAAATAGGTTTTGACCCATCAAATGAAGGGGTTGGAAAATTATTGTAATATCAGACTATTCTCAGAGCAATATACTAGTTTTTCTTCTACGGTTCACCTGCAATCTTCTTTGAAATTTCTATAAGTTCTTTTGCATTCATAAGACATTGATTAAGTCTTTAAGTTGTCCATCCATATTGTGTTCATAAGACATTGATTAAGTCTTTAGTTATGAATTATGATTAGGGTTTTGGATTTTGATTTGGGATGTTTTGATTTTGGATTCTTGAGTGTTCTTTAGAATTTGTTTTGACATATATTGTAGCGTCCTGAAACTTTTAATAGAATTAAGTGATTTAATTAGTGGTCAGGATGATATGTGGGGTAATTATGTGTGAATTAATTGGTTTATATTATTATATGATTTGAGTATGCATGATTATGTGTATTAAATGTGTTTAAAGACCGGTTTTTGTTAAAAAGTGGCATTTTCACAATTTTGACCCATTTAGGGTATATTTGTAATTTTTATGTGTTATGTGCTTGGGACCACATTATTATGTGGATATATGTGATATTCGACATGATTGGGTCCTTTTGAGCAATTTTAGCAAAAAAGTCACAATGGGGATAAAGCCTAAGGGTATTTTGGGAATTTTGCATATTTTTTGGAATTATTGGTAAACGAAATTAATTGGTGGAATTATTGTGTTTGATGGATTAGTGGATTAAATTGGAGAGTAAAGGTGAAATTTGCAGTTTAGTAGGAATTATAGGCAAATGACCTTTTTGCCCTTGTGATGCTTTGAGAAGAGAGTTATGGGGAAGGGTATAAGAGTCATTTTGCCATAGAATTATATCAAATTTAGCTAAGTGTTGGAACTCAGCTGATATTCACGTACAAGACACTCACCTCACCTCTTACTTCTCTATTTTTCTTCTTCACATAGCTCACCCAAGTGAAGTGCCAATCCTTCATACTTTCTAAGGATTTCTAGAGGATGTTCAGGGTTGATTAAGGATAGGAGCTGCTAAAGTCGTCATCTATTAGCTTGGATTTTGAATTCTTGTTGTTGAGGTATGAATTACTTAAGTTCTTTTTTTGTTGTGTTCTTCAAAGTTCTTGAAAGATTGGGGATTTGCTCAAATTTTTTAATTCATGGGTTCTAGATTTCTGGGAATGAGTATTTTGATGATAGGATTTGAATTATTAATTGTTTTATATATTTAATTGTTGCTAAATTTATGAAATTAAGAAGGAATTTTCGGAATCGGCAGTAAAAGTTTGAGTTTAAGACTCAAAGATTCTAATTGGGATTGTGATATGTTTTGGTGTGTTCTAGTGATGTTTTGATGTTGTTTGGTGGTTGTGATATTGGTTTGTGGTCGAATTGGTGCTCAAAATCTGCTGAAAAACTTGTTGGGGTCAAGTTATGGGTTTGTTTTCACAAGGGAAAATTGCAAGTATGGGTTTTGGGGAAGAACACATTTCTGGGTTGCGATTGTCCTTTCCAGGGATCTAGCACAACCGCGCTAGTGTCCCAGAAAAATTGAGTATTTGCGCGATAGCGCAACCGCACAGTGGTTGTACGCGACCGAGCAGGGGTTGTGCGCGACTGCGCAAGGGTTTCGAAACCCCAAACTTTTTGTTAGCGTGGTCGCGCTAGGGCACGGTGCGACCGCACCAAGTGCCCATAAATCCTATTTTCTGAATAGGTTGAGTTTTTTCAGAATTTCTAGGGACTTATTTTTAGGGGGGGGGGGGGGGGGGGGGGGCTCGGGGACGATTCCACTCCTGTGTTGAGTGGGATTAGAAGCCCAAAAGCTAGGGTTGTAGTTTTGAACTCGTGATTTGGATTTGGATCCTAATAAGAGTATCATTTACATTGTGACTAGGATTTTTGCGGGGCTCGAGAATTTGATTGCACTTGAGGTCGTTCAGTTATCGATACAGAATTCAAGGTAAGAAAACTGGCACATGCACTGAGAATATGGCATTGGCCCTGACTTTTGAACACGATTGTAACCATGTGCTGATTCTGATTAGAATTATATATCTTTGTTCTATAATTGTATCTGTTGCATTTGTTATTTTATAATTGTTTATGATTGGTCAGCCAGGAGATCGTAATCGGCAATAATCATGTGGAATGTAAGCCGTTATGGCAGGCCACTATGGGGTTGCATTACACACTTATTTGTTGTAGGTCGTATAACTTGTTGGAAAGTTGATTTGAGTTTGTTTATAATGTGTGAAGTTTGTATTAAATGTTCATGTATATCTGAATACTTGTTATGCTTAGTTGGGTTTTCTTGCTGGGTCTTGGCTCATGAGTGCTTTGTGGTGCGGATAAGGGCAAAGGGAAGTTGGACCACCAAGATTTGGAGGGCTCTTGGGCGATGCGTACATACTCAGCCTGCTCGGCTGCCACAGTCGAGATATTTTTTAGGGACTTGGGTATAAGTCCAGCTTTGCTGCTTTGGCCAGCTATATTTTTGTAATCTTGGTTGTAATTGTATTTTGTTTAAAACCTTTTTGGGATCCCATGTAAATATCTAAAGTTTCAATGAACAGTTTATATCTTTGACCATAATTTTTAATACATAAACATTTGATTAACTTTAATTACACATTTGAGTTCAAATGACTTGTTTAATGAGCTAAGCACTATTTTAAACATATAGTGTAACTATCCTGATTAGTAGGACATTACATATATCATGAATTATGGTTTCGGGTTCAGTTTTTTTGGTTTGATTAGAGTAATTTTGGTGACTAGCAAAAAATAAGTGTTGTAATTTGTACTAGGCTTGGGGCTGAAGAATAGATGGAGAGACAGGGAAAAAGGCAAAAGAGATAGATAAAAGGAAAACAATTATTTGTTTTGTTTTTATTAAATATATTTTTAATTTTAAAATTAATATTTAAAAAAAAAACTGGACCAATTATAACATGACATGAGCCATCATATTTTTTCAAATAAATTTTAGTGATTTTAAGTACTCAAAAGTAAGGGTAATTTGGGCATTATGAAAAAAATGTTGACTAATTTTTTATTGATTTTACAAATACATGGTACCCGATAGAAAATTTTCATATTATAGGGTACCAAACCTATACTTTGTAAAAACATATGGTACCAAATACGTAAATTCCCTAATAATTATTATTATTAGTAATTAATATAAAAACGAAAATGAAATATGTTTTTTTTATAAATAGTATCATATATATATATATATAAAAGAATGACATAAACATATTAAAAGATAAATTAAACCAAAACATTGTTTATGGTTTTTTTTTTAAAAATAAAACACATAATATGATAACATTTTAGATCACAAACTACATTATTTAAGGTACAAAACATGCATGATATTAAACATATCACATCTCAATGATTGGAGAAGAAGCTTGTTTATTCTTATTAGAAGATAAATATTATCATAATCTATTATGTCGTTACATAGTCATATTATTTGTACACATACGACTCGACTCTTATATATAATGTATTTATAATATTTGTTGTTATTTAATATGAATATACTTTTATGTTTATATCTTATTAAATAACATGTTTTATTTAAATATAAATGATAAAAAATTTAATAAAAATTAAGGTTAGTTATTATATATGTTGTCCTTGTTTTCTCTAAGTAACATGTGGCAGTCATTAAGGAGTAATTAAGCTTCGCTGAAGGTAATGAAGCCCTCTGAGTTCACCTAGGGCTCCTTGGAAGAAAGGTCGTACTCGTGTTAATCATGCATCGCCTCCAGAGAAGTATGTCCTCGGGGAGGAGTACGTCTCAAGGACTATAGTTAGGATGTCCTCCATGTCCTCTCCATTCAAGTCCTCCAAGCCTATGAGAACCGTCCTCCAAGCCTGGAGGAGAGTGCCAGATGTTAAGCAAGTGACCATGGACCACAAGCATCTATCTAACATGTTACTGTTACCCAAGTCGTGGTGTCAAGTTCGTGCAAGCAACATGCAGGATGTCTCAAGACGCCGCCTAATATGGGAAAACGTGCAGCTACCTTCTGACACTGTTAGGGACGTGTTACTCCATAAAGTTGTGGGTTGTAACCTCGTAAATGGGCTTGAGGAGATATGCTCGGGCTTAACTATGGGAATGTGTATCTATTAGTTGTTAAGACCCCATTATGGGAAAATGCTTGTATTAAATCCACATTAATAGAATTAATTATCCTCAATCATCTATAAATAAGGCTAGGGCACACTTTGTAAAGGATCCCAGATTGAACCCCCACTTTTGTATTCAGAGCATTGCTAAAACACTGCATGAACTCCATAGAAGCTTAAGACCCCAAGTTTCCCAAATCCTAATACAAGCGACTCGTGGATTAGGGATAATTAATAACCTATACCACGTAAAATCTATGTGTTCTTTATAGCATTTTCTTTAAGCTTGGTTTAATTAGTTGATAGCGAAAAATGCAGTCAACAATTGTTGACGACGTTTTTCGTCAACAGTGAAAGAAGAGCACGTAAACAATTACAAGTAATGACCAATTAAAAAATAACAACACAAAACACGATTTTTACGTGGTTCAGCAGTTAAATCTGCCTAGTCCACGAGTCTCTGTTATTAAACTCAAGATTATCTCTGAAAATTCTTAAGCATGAATTCTTCAGAGTTTTCTCTCAAGGTTCAGAATTTCGGTCCTTTACAATGGTGCATGACCTCTCTATTTATAGAGAAGGTTGCAGAATACTATCCCACATATATTGGGTAGTTACTCTTTTTGTGTAAATAAAATAAATGGCCTTAAATGCCTATAATCAGATATAAAAGGAAACGTCCCCTGAAGACCAGGGGGCGTATAACTAACCAAATAATACCCCACGACTTTAGGGGATTTACAGTAATAAATGAAGATTACGTCTCTTATGGACAACACTTATAGATATTCACGGTTTTTATCATATATCTCCAAGGCCTTAGCCTCCCAGGTTTCTCGTCAGCTTTCGAGCTAATGACATCTCCCGAGGTCACACGGCTTTCGAGATCATATGTGCGTCAAGCTCGGAACCCTTGATCCGAGGTCATCCCTGAGGATAGATGCGTCTCCGAAGCTACCTTTCGAGATCGTGAACACTTCGAGGTCACCATATTTGAGGTCTTCTCAGTCTTACAGGCTCGATATTTAGCCCTGGAGCATACTCTAAACCTTACGAGTCCATTCGTTTGTGAATCCAACTTTCGAGGTTACATTTAACATAGCTCGAAATCTGGGTATAACAGCTTGCCCCCTCAAAAGTATTTGTTCGAATCCTAAGAGAAGGAAACTTTTGAACTACTTTCTTCGGGAACCGTACCGTCACACACTTTTGAAAATGGACACGCGTCAGCTGGGTATTGCTCATTTTTGGTACTTGAGTACCTTGGAAACCTGCCCACGATCATCTGTCTGCCACCTTTTCAGCGCCATCTTGTCATTGATCCCCATCCGTTGGATCTAGCAAGGATTTCATTCAACGCCCCAGATTAGTCCCCCTTTTTCCATCTATATATACGAGACCCCACTCATCATCTTCTTTTTTATTTTTGTTCACCAGGAGCAAGAAAAGAGAGAAAAAACGAAACCAGAGACCTTCCTATAAAGCTTCTATCCCGTGCATGTTTTCTCAGCCAAAGAAACAAAGAAACCCTGGTTTGTTTGAGTCTATGAGTTCTTATTTGCAACCTCTCCTTCATTCAACGATCTCTCTGCAATCGCCATTATTGTGTAAGTATGCAATCTTTGTTTTCCATTTTGTCAGTTTTTGTTCATGTTGTTCTTGCTGTGTCTTTGTATGAACTAGTTTACATTCTTAGCATAATACGATAGGATATTTCTATCCGATAGGCTCTTATGCTTTTTAGATTTCCAACACAGAATTTACATCACTGGTTCATACCCTGTTTTGATGTTTGAGCAAGATTCCTGTTTCCTGGGTTTTAAAATTTTAAGAGACGTTTCTTGTACACCAAGATTTTGGGTAAAAAACTTTGGCTTTGGCTAATGCACGAAATCCAAGGCTGCCTTTTTTGGTTAACCGCCACTCTTTTTTCCCTTGATTTTCGGGATTTTCAAAAAATTATCCACTCTCCTTCCTTTCTCGTGGAACACACGTCCTGACTCTTTAATAAGGGTCTTAATATATAGCTTGTTTTGTTCCTAAACCCCGAGCTCGTCTTTTCGAACTCGTAATTCTTGCATGCATGGCCCTCACCATTTTTTCTTTCTCGCTAGATGTCACAGAATCTAGAAAAACGGTGGGGGTCGTTGCTGGCAATCCCTTACGAGCCAAAAACCCCGAGCCCAGAATCGTTGTTCGCCCGAAATCAACGTCGGATAAGGAAGTACGAGGTTGCGCGCGAGCAGGAGGATATTCGAGCTCATTATCGCCGTCAGATAGTCGAGGTTATTGAGAAGAAGAGGAGAATTCTTCGGGAGGCCCTTTATCCGGAATCCAATTCAGGACCTAGGCCGATTCCCCTCGACCCTGCACTAAAGGTCACTGTCGCATACCATCCAGGAGAGCTCCAATTTTCACTAATGGGGGAACCTTCTTCCTCACAGCCGAGGAAAGAAATGTTCGAGGCCGAGCACTATTGGAGCTCGGTTACCTCGACTAGTCAGATAACTGACATCTTGGCCCTCCGTGGCCTCAGCTTGTCAGGTTCTTTAAAGTGTCGAGCTCCGACCGACCACGAACGAAGCTGCTTCGCCCCTGGGGGCCGCGACGCCAAGGTGAAATACGCGGCATGGAGCTAGGAACACATGAGGGTGGGAGCACTGTTGCCCTTGAAGTCTTTTTTCAAGGACTTCACGGATTTCATTAGGTTGGCTCCGTTCCAACTTAACACCAATTCTTACAGGGTGCTGTCTGCCCTGAGGTCGCTATACCACGAGCTGACGTGGGAAGGACCTTCGCCTCAAGAGATTTTATATCTCTTTTGTCTGAAAAGCAACCCCTCCCGAGCTCGGGGAGGAGATGGCTTTTATTATCTTTCGAGCTATCCCAAAGAGAAGAAGGTCTTTGAAGATCTTCCCAATCATCCACCAGATTTCAAAAGGGCCTTCTTCTGGACAGACGGTCTGTCCCCGTCTCGACACTACTCGTTCAGGCGAATTCGTAAGTATTCTCGTTATTTTTGTTTCTGTGCTCGGGACTTTAGCTCTTAGATCCATACTTAGTTGAAATATGTTTTGTCTTTCAGCCATTTTTCAGCGTCCCACTCCTGACGAGACTATGATGGGGCACAGAGAGACCCTGCTCCAACTCCCCCATGGCAGGAAGTCTCTCTTATACCTAATACACGAGGACAGGCTCCGAAAATGCGGACTTTTGGGGGAGGGCCAGTCCACCTCTGACTGGTCCAATAAAAAGTATGAACACTGGGAGTAGGTGCCTTTGCCCACAGGCGCCCTCCCTCCGAGGAGAGAAGCAAGGCCGCCACTTCCAGTTCGCATAAGGAGTCCGCTGTCGGGGAATGAGGCTAACGACGAAACCTCGAGCTCAGATTCGGATGAAGGTAAAGCCCTTCCCACCTCGAGAATGTGGTCCCCCACCTTACTAAAACATAAGGTCAATAGGTTAGTCTCATGCCCACAGGATAGATACCACTTCTACATATGGAGTTGGGTAGACGACTGTGTCCATAGGTTTGATAGTGGGCTTAGGAAATACGACACCATGTATACTACGGACGAGGTGTGGAGCGGGATAGCTGTTCAGTACGGGACCAACGATTATAGGGACCTTTCGAGGTTATCACCCACATATAGGGAAGGCACTCCCCCCGCCTCCTCTTAAGACAAGGGAATTTCATGGTCCCCAAGCTCGAGCTCGGGGGAAAGTTCCAGTTAGGTTTCCTCTATCATCACTTTATATGTCTGTGTGATACTGAAACAACTTATATGCTTTTCTCTTTTACTCACACTGTGTTGTGACTTGTGCAGGCAAGATTGATTCTGATCTTGACAACATCATCGAAAGTGGTGGCGCCAAGAGGAGCAAGCGTCCCAGAGCGGGGTCGTTGAAGACTGACCAGCCGGGCAAGGGCCCCAAGAGGTCCAAGAAAATCCCTCCTCCTGCTCCACCAGTTTCGAGCTCCATTGCTGCGGCGACTTCCCAGGCCGGTGCTTCCACAGCGGCGCCTTCCTCGTAGGTCGTCGCCTCTGCAGTGGCGCCGACTTCGCTGGTCGGTCCCTCCATTATGGTTGAGCCCCATCCTCCTGTTGTGGTTCAGTCATCCTTTGGTCCACCTTCTAGAAAGCCTTATGCTTCTCGAGCTCAGAAGCTATCAGTTTCCACCCACATGGATGAATATGTGGTTGACAATGCCGCTGGGTCCCATGGGTCTACGATGGTCTCGGATGTCATGTCCCGGATCGGCCAGAGCTTTGGCAGTCTTGAAGCTCCCCAATGGCAATGCTTGAACGATACCCAAGACTGCACTGTCCTCTATGAGAAGAGTATCGAGCTCGCTGCCGCGGTAAGTGTCCTTCTACAGTCCTACTTCTTGGTTATAATCACACTGACCTGGTGTTAATGATGATTTTTTCCTTTTTCAGTCCCTGGCCTTTACTGCCCAGCTCAATTATAAATTGAACAACGAGATCCACTCGAGCAGGTCTTATGCTCAGGAGGCGAAGGATCTCCACCTCAAAGCGAGCAATGATCTGAAGGCAGCAAATGCAAAGCTTGAGGCAGGAGCAAAGGAACGTGAAGGCAATGCCACCGAGCTCGGGAACCTGAAGGCTAAGCTCGAGGAGCTTAAGAAGGAGAATGTCGAGCTTGCGGGTCTTAAGAAAGAGATCACCCAGCTCCAGGAGACCAACAAGAAGCTTGAAGAGGAAAAGGCTGCCACCTTTGATATCATGGAGGATGAAAAAGCTCGTCTCCTTGCTGAGTACAAAGAGAAGAAGGATCAGGCGGTTGACTCGGGCATGTACCGAATGTGGGCCAACAATGAAGATCTAGATACCAGCTTCTTAGGTCCTCACGAGGCGACACTTCTTGACAGGTGGAATGCTCGACTCGAGAAGGAAGAGGCTGCTCGGGAGGCCGTTTCGGAGGGAGCACAGGAGGATAGCCATGCTATTCATCCTGAGGAGTTCGGTGCTGCTGATGTTGAGAAGGCCAAGGAGACTCCTCTTTCTTAAGTCTGATCTCGGGGAAACCATCTATTGGGGCTGCGTCCCCTTATTTTTGTAATTATTTTAATTTATGCCCACGGGGCTGATACAATTTCTTTAAATATTGACTTATATATGCTTTACATTTCTTGGCTCGAAATATTTTGCACACTTTATATGGATGAATCATTTATGTTTATTTATTCATACAAACATATTGTGGATTTAGGCTCGAAGCTCAATGCATTCATGCATAGTTTGTTCAAATTATCCGCTTCCGACCTCGTTATTTTTCAAAGTCGGATATTACTTTAACCATGAACCCGAAAGTACTTATATGGTATGTAATGTGAATGATTTGGTTATATCTTTTTTGCTTAGTCACTTTTCCTCATCCTCGGTCTTTGCTCCAAGGTTAAGAGTTCGAAACTATTTTTCTTTAAGACATTCCAGCCTCGATCTCGATTTATCTCGAAGTAGGTTTAGGTTCCTACTTATCGTCGATTAGTTTTTTGGCTGGTTTGTTCCAAACCTGTTAAGTTTGCACATTTGGTTAACTCCAAACGTTTCCTGTTTTTGATAATTCGGTTATCTCCGAACTATCTAAGCTCGTGTATCTGGTTATATCCAAATACTTTATGTTTTTGATAATTCGGTTACGTCCGAACTATCTAAGCTCGCGTATCTGGTTATATCCAAATACTTTATGTTTTTGATAATTCGGTTACGTCCGAACTATCTAAGCTCGCGTATCTGGTTATATCCAAATACTTCATGTTTTTGATAATTCGGTTACGTCCGAACTATCTAAGCTCGCGTATCTGGTTATATCCAAATACTTCATGTTTTTGATAATTCGGTTACGTCCGAACTATCTAAGCTCACGTATCTGGTTATATCCAAATACTTTATATTTTTGATAAGTTACGTCCGAACTATCTAAGCTCGTGTATCTGGTTATATCCAAATACTTTATGTTTTTGATAATTCGGTTACGTCCGAACTATCTAAACTCGCGTATCTGGTTATATCCAAATACTTCATATATATATTTTAATTTTTTAAGCTGATGGTATATATACCAATGATGCCCCCTTAATATCCTATGAGTACGACCATAGGTTATTAAATTAAGAGAGATTGCAAAAATAAAAAATAAAAAGAGATAATATACTGATCGAAATAAATCTTTATTTGATGGAATTCAAAAAGCAAACAAACTAATACAGATAGAAACTCATGGTTATAGGCAACACTTTTCCTACACTACTGATAGTAAGGTCTAAGGTGTTCGCCATTCCATGCTCGTGGTACCATGCTCCAGTCCAATCTCGCAAGTTTGTACACACCGGGACGGATGATTGAGTCTATCTGGTACGGTCCTTCCCAATTCGGCCCGAGCACCCCAGCTGCTGTATCTCGCGTTGCCAAGAATACGCGTCTCAACACCAGATCTCCCATTCTGAACTTTCGATCTCGAACCCTCTTGTTAAAATACCTGATAGTTCGTTGCTGGTAAGCAGCGTTTCTCAGCTGAGCCTCTTCTCTTTTTTCTTCAATCAAGTCTAAGGTTTCCTCAAGCTGAGTGTGGTTTGAACTTTGATCGTAAATCTGAGTTCGGATCGTTGGAATTTCGACCTCGATGGGCAACATTGTCTCGCAGCCGTATGCTAGAGAGAACGGGGTATGCCCTGTAGATGTTCGAGCTGTGGTCCTGTATCCCCAAAGAACTTGGGGCAATTCTTCGGGCCATCGTCCCTTGGCTTCCTCCAACCTTTTCTTCAGAGAACTTTTGAGAGTTTTGTTTACGGCCTCGACCTGGCCATTCGCTTGAGGGTGGGCTACTGATGAAAAACTCTTTATTATGTCGTTCTTTTCACAAAAGTTGGTGAACAAGTCGCAATCGAACTGGGTTCTATTGTCGGATACGATCTTCCTTGGTACCCCATAGCGGCACACGATGCTTTTTACCACGAAATCAAGGATCTCTTTTGAAGTTATAGTCACCAACGGTTCAGCCTCCGTCCACTTTGTGAAGTAATCCACGGCGACCACAGCATATTTTACTCCGCCCTTACCATTCGAAAGAGAGCCTATGAGGTCGATTCCCCATACCGCGAAAGGCCATGGGGAATTCAACATGGTCAGTTCGGATGGTGGTGCTCGGGGTATTGTGGCGAATCTCTGGCATTTGTCGCATTTTTTCACGTATTCAAAAGAATCTGTTTTGATGGTTGGCCAGAAGTATCCTTGGCGTATGATCTTCTTAGACAGGCTATGCCCCCCGGTGTGATCTCCGCAGAACCCTTCATGAATTTCTTCGATGATTTTTTTAGCTTCGGGAGGGGCTACGCACCTAAGTAACGGCATGGAATATCCCCTTCTATATAGCTTTCCGTCCAAAATGGTGTAGCGGGGAAGTTGGTACATCAACTTTCGAGCCTGGTTCTGATCTTTTGGAAGGACTCCCATTTCGAGGTAATCAACTATTGGGGTCATCCAGGTCGGCTCTGTTTCGATCATACACACGTCTTCCTCTTCTGGCTCGTTAATGCTAGGCGCTGATAGGTGTTCTATGGGCACAACATTCAGCTCTTCATTTTCGGCGGATGTGGCGAGCCGAGCTAAGGCATCTGCATTTGAGTTCCGTTCTCGGGGAACCTGTTCGATTGCATAAAACTCAAAATACTCCAATGCGGATTTTTCCCTCTCCAGATAAGCTGCCATTCTTGTGCCACGAGCCTGGTATTCTCCTAGGATTTGATTAACCACAACCTGGGAGTCACTGTAGCAATGTATAGCTTTAGCTTTGAGCTCCTTTGCTATACGAAGTCCCGCGAGTAGAGCCTCGTATTCGGCCTCATTATTCGATGCTTTAAAGCCAAATCTTAAGGCAGAATGGAATCTACTCCCTGTGGGGGTGACCAGAATGACCCTTGCCCCCGCTCCATTTTCATTTGATGAGCCGTCGACGTAAAGTTTCCACAGCTTGTGGGCCGTGGTTATTGCCTCGTCGTCGGCTATACCAGCACATTCCACTATGAAGTCCGCCAACGCCTGTGCCTTAATGGTCGTTCTCGGGTGGTATGTGATCTCGAATTGTCCGAGCTCAACAGCCCATTTAAGAAGTCGTCCTGAAGCTTCTGGTTTAGACAGGACTTGCCTAAGCGGTTGATCAGTTAGTACATGGATAGGATGCGCCTGAAAGTAGGGGCGGAGTTTACGAGATGAATGAATTAAACTGAGTGCGAGTTTCTCCATCAATGGGTATCTTGACTCTGCCCCCAGTAATCTTTTACTGATGTAGTAGACGGGTCTTTGCACCTTCTCTTCTTCTCGAAGGAGCACAGCGCTTATCGCATGTTCGGTGGTTGAAAGGTATAGGTACAGTATTTCTCCCGTTTCAGGTTTCGATAGGATGGGTGGCTCTGCAAGGTGCTTTTTGAGCTCCTGAAAGGCCAGCTCGCATTCCTCCGTCCATTCAAATTTCTTACCTCCCCTTAATAGATTAAAAAATGGGAGGCCGCGGTCCGTAGATTTCGAGATGAATCTGCTTAGGGCTGCCATCCTACCAGTCAAGCTTTGGACATCTTTGTGCCTCCGAGGCGAAGGCATGTCAATCAGGGCCTTGATCTTGTCGGGATTAGCCTCGATTTCACGAGAGTTTACAATAAAGCCCAGAAACTTTCCTGAAGATACCCCAAAAGTGCACTTCTGAGGATTTAGCTTCATATTATACTTCCTAAGCACGCCGAAGCACTCTTCGAGGTCATCAACATGGTTCTTGTTAAGTCGAGACTTGACAAGCATGTCATCAACATAAACCTCCATGTTTTTCCTTATTTGTTTTGAAAACATCATGTTTACGAGCCGCTAGTATGTGGCTCCAGCATTCTTGAGCCAGAATGGCATGACATTATAGCAGTATAGCCCTTTATCCGTTATAAAGCTCGTATGTTCTTGGTCGGGGGTGTGCATGGGAATCAGGTTATATCCAGAATAGGCATCCATGAACGACATCAGGCCGTGCCCCACCATGGCATCCACGAGCTGGTCAATCCTCGGTAGCGGAAAACAGTCTTTTGGGCAAGCTTTGTTGAGATTTGAATAGTCAATACAGGTTCTCCACGTCCCATTGGGCTTTGGGACCAACACCGGATTGGCTACCCAGTCAGGTTAAAAGGCATCCCTAATGAATCGGTTTGCCTTTAACCTGTCAACCTCCTCCTTCAGTGCTTTCTTTCTGTCTTCGTCCAGCTTTCTTCACTTTTGTTGCTTCGGGGGAAAGCTTTTATCTATGTTCAGTGCGTGGCTTGCTATATTCGGGCTTATCCCCACCATGTCTGAGTGTGACCATGCGAAGACATCCTGGTTTTTCTTCAAAAAGCAAATTAATTGTTCTTTTGTCTCATCTGGGAGGTGTTTTCCGACCTTCACCTTTTTCGAAGGATCAGCTTCCTCGAGCTGAACTTCTTCGAGCTCCTCTAAAGGTTCGAGGTCAGCTTTCTCCTCAATTCTTGGATCAATCTCTTCGTCAATCTCTAAGACCGTTCCGTCTTTGTTTTGTATGATGACGAGTGCTTGTGTGCTCGTCAGTTTCTTTCCTCTCAAGGAGATGTTGTAGCACTCCCTTCCTGCTAACTGGTCTCCTTTCAATGTCCCAACTCCGCTAGGGGTTGGGAACTTAAGGGCCAGATGCCTCACTGATGAAACTGCCCCCAGCCCGACCAGGGCGGGTCTCCCGAGCAGCACATTGTAGGCAGATGGTAAGTCTACTACCACGAACTCCATTATCTTGGTTACCAAGACTGGATAATCTCCCAAGGTCACGAGGAGCTCGATGGATCCCATGCAGGCGATTCCTTCTCCTAAAAAATCGTACAACGTAGTTGCACACGCTTTCAGGTCACGAAGGGAGAGTCCCATCTTCTCGAGGGTTGTTTTGTAAAGTATGTTGACTGAGCTCCCATTATCTATGAGAACTCGGTGGACCCTTTTGTTGGCCAGCTGAAGAGTAATGACCAGCAGGTCATGGTGAGGAAACTGGACATGGGATGCGGCTTCCTCGGTGAATGTTATTGGTTGTGTCTCAATCCTCTGACTTTTGGGAGCCCTAGGTTCGGGTTCATAAGGAGATCCATCCCCAGTCTTCAGTTCGTTAACATATCTCTTTTGGGCGTTCCTGCCCACTCCTGCGAGATGAGGCCCTCCCGAGATGGTTATTACATCCTCTCCATCTATCGGCGGGGGCCTGTCTTCTTCCCGAACTCGGGAATTATTGTTTTGCGTCGTCGAAGGCGCGGCTACTCTCTAGCTCGCGGTCGTCTGACCCGTACTCTGGTTTTTGACATACTGTCGGAAGTAACCTCTCGAGATCAACCCTTCGATCTCGTCCTTCAATTGTCGACATTCATCGGTTGTATGCCCGGTATCTCTGTGGAGCCGGCAATACTTACTGGAATCCCTCTTGGACTTTTGATTTCTCATCGGGTCCGGACGCCTAAAGGGGACCTGATTTTTATTAGCCAGGTATATGTTCTCCCGAGACTCATTGAGCTCGGTGTATACTTTATACACGGAGAAATACCTCTCCCCTTTCTTCTTCTTTCCTCCCTCGGTTTCGGAGTTACTTCCTTCGTTCTTTTTCCTCTTGGAGGGGTTCTCCGTGGCAGGCTTTGGAGCTGCTGGGTCTGCAGAGGTTGAGACAGAGTTGATGTTTATCGTTGTAGTTTCGGGCTGGGAAGTCGTATTGAGCATCGACCTCGCTTCCTCTACATTGACAAATCTCTGCGCTCGTCTGTTAAACTCGGTTATTGACCTTACTGGTTTCCCTTGCATGTCGTCCCAAAGGGCACTTCCTGGTAATACACCAGCTCGGATAGCCATTACGTGTCCACTGTCATCCACGTCCCGAGCTCGGGCAACTTCCAGATTAAATCTTGTTAGGTAACTCTTTAGTGTTTCTTCCGGCTGTTGTCGGACGTTAGTTAAGGTGGATGCCTCTGGTCTGACCCCCATCATTGCTCTAAACTGCTTCTTAAAGTCTTTAGACAACTGCTCCCAAGAAGTTATTGAGTGTCTCTTATATTTTTCGAACCAACTTTTGGCAGGTCCTGCCAATGATGTCAGAAACAACATGCACCTGAGCTCGTAACCCACGTTACTGGCTCTCATGATAGTGTTGAACGTGCTCAGGTGACTACACGGGTCGGTCTTTCCTTCAAACGTTGGGATGTGAGGGATCCGAAACCCTTGAGGAAATGGAGTGTTGGAAATATGGGGAGCAAACGGCACGAGCTCCTCGTCAGAGTCCTCATATCGACCATTTCCTCGTTCATTCTTCAAAAGCCTAAAGGCTTTTTCGAGCTGATCGATTCTTTCTTGGACTGGGTCAGTAGGAGGTACTGTCTGGAATTGATTGTCATTGATCGTGATTCCAGGCTCGCGTCTCCGCGAGGGATCTCTACGCCTATTCAAGCGATCCCTCAGGTCCGGATTTGTTTGATCTCCATTACCCCGACTCTGGTTCAGGTGATTTCGCAGGTCGGGACGATTCTTGCGGCTTCCAGTATTATTACGACCTCGGTCATGTTTACTGGCCGACCTGGTATCTCCGGACTCATCACTGGTGAAACTCATTGCTCGGTTATTTCGTGATAGATTCTTCCCACGTCGCCTCATCTCCGCCGTGCGAGACCGAGACGTTTGACTTTTCTCAGATGGGGCGCCTCTCCGCTCCTGGAAAGTCTCCCTGTTTCCTTGTCTTTTCCCCGCACGCCCTTCATCCTGATCTCGAACGGGTTGAGCGTTCCAGCGGGGGGGCGAAGGATATCTTATGGGTGACGGAGGGAACCGTATAGGCGACGGTGGCTGCCACCCTTGTCGCGGCCTAGAGGGTCCAGAATTTGCCCGAGATGGGTCGGTCGCATTTGGTGCGCTCCCAGGTACCTGAGTCCGAGCCTCTGCAGGGGTTCGGTTATTCTCAGCTCCTGCAGGCACTTCCACAGGCGGGTTAGCCGAGGCCCGAGCCCGAGTACTCCTCTGGGGCCTAGGTGGAGCGGATGGCTCTGCTGGTGTCAGAGGTTGAGTCGGCCTCCTTGTGGCAGCATCTTTTCGTGGACGCCCACGGGGTCTCCGGGGAGGAACATGCACGTCCCTTGGAGGAGGGACTTGGTTTTCGCGCGGAGGCGGGGGCTGAGCCACCTGCGCCTCTACGGCTATCCTTGTCAACTCCTCATTCCGTTTGTTGGCCTCTGCCAACAGCTGCTTCAATTGCCGGTTTTCAAGTTCTACAATAGGAACGTACCGCTCCGGATTGTAGTACATATCCTCATCCCTTGGTGGAGGAGGTGGTCCCCGGGAATCAGAAGACCCACTTCTCTCTTCAACATCCGGGTTCTCCATTGGTTGTTTTCCAGGACGTCTTGGGTAATTTTCCTCAGGTGTGTTCTGATTGTTTGTGGTCATGACTTTCTCAGGGATGAATGCTTAAGGATCTCAATGAAAGCACCAAACTGTTGACGCTGTTTTTCGTCAACAGTGAAAGAAGAGCACGTAAACAATTACAAGTAATGACCAATTAAAAAATAACAACACAAAACACGATTTTTACTGGTTCAGCAGTTAAATCTGCCTAGTCCATGAGTCTCTGTTATTAAACTCAAGATTATCTCTGAAAATTCTTAAGCATGAATTCTTCAGAGTTTTCTCTCAAGGTTCAGAATTTCGGTCCTTTACAATGGTGCATGACCTCTCTATTTATAGAGAAGGTTGCAGAATACTATCCCACATATATTGGGTAGTTACTCTTTTTGTGTAAATAAAATAAATGGCCTTAAATGCCTATAATCAGATATAAAAGGAAACGTCCCCTGAAGACCAGGGGGCGTATAACTAACCAAATAATATCCTACGACTTAAGGGGATTTACAGTAATAAATGAAGATTACGTCTCTTATGGACAACACTTATAGATATTCACGGTTTTTATCATATATCTCCAAGGCCTTAGCCTCCTAGGTTTCTCGTCAGCTTTCGAGCTAATGACATCTCCCGAGGTCACACGGCTTTCGAGATCATATGTGCGTCGAGCTCGGAACCCTTGATCCGAGGTCATCCCTGAGGATAGATGCGTCTCCGAAGCTACCTTTCGAGATCGTGAACACTTCGAGGTCACCATATTCGAGGTCGTCTCAGTCTTACAGGCTCGATATTTAGTCCTGGAGAATACTCTAAACCTTACGAGTCCATTCGTTTGTGAATCCAACTTTCGAGGTTACATTTAACATATCTCGAAATCTAGGTATAACAACAATATATTATTATAATATTGATATTTAATAATATTTAAAGTTATATTAATGTTAATTTAATTATTAAATATCTAATTTAAATTAAATATTATAATAATGATATTTTATAATATTTGAATTTATATTAATATAATTAATAAATATTTATTTTTAATTGATTTTAAAAGTATATTTCGTTAAATATTTGTAATATTAAATTAAAGTTAACAAAAAAATAAACCAAGAAAAACCGTCAAATACACATTTTTATATAAAAGAGATATAAATATATAGATTTGTCAAACTTTATTGACATTAATATTGTTGACTAGCTTTTTTGCTAATAACTAAATAATAGAAAATATTAAAGAAATGGAAATGGAACACAGATTTTTACGTGGTTCGTGTTATTAATTAACTATAGTTCACGAGTCACTTGTATTAAGATAATAAAGAACTTGCACAGTTCAAGCTCTCTTGGGGATTTTAGGAAGCGTTTTTGCTTAGTCTGAAAACTAGGAATCAAATCATTTACAATATGTGCTCCAGTCCTATTTATAGGCAGTTGGGGCAATTAAGCTCATTAATTGGAATTGATTACAATTATCTTCTCTTAATGAAGATTTGTTACAAAATAAATACACATTTTGTTACTAAATAAGCTAGTAGGCCCCAATGTATCTATGTGGACCCAATACGAGGAATGACACCACGATCCATGTGACAGTAGGTATTGGAAGGTTGTCTGTGGTCCAGAGTCATTTTGCTTGACACCTGGCAACTATTCTTCTAGTCCGGAGGAAGGTTCTCGCATGCCCGGAGGAGGAGATTATGGAGTAGTTAATCTCGTTGTGAGACTTCGAGCATTATCCTTTGATAAGGTCCTCGGGAGCTGATGCTTCCAAAGAATTTACTCTTCCGGTAGTAGTGAACTCTGATGAGAACTGGGCTCAACTACCATGGAGCCTTAAATAAATTATGGGAAACATTAATCAGTTTTCGTGGATTCCTAATTACTCTTAATTGTGACACATATTATTCGGTGAAAATACGAACAACAAATATTAATATTATATACACTATTTTTATTAATAATAACATAATTATTTTATTTGATAATGATTTTATAAAGTATTATATAACATTTTCGTAACGTCAATCTTTTACAAGAAAGAACAAATTATTTTATTAAGTTTTAATTTATGAGTTGATTCTGTAAACTGTACATTTTACTGGCTGCCTAATATTTTCCAAATGATTATGTGTGATAATAATAATAATAATAATAATAATAATAATAATAATAATAATAATTTTGTTGCTTATTTTTTATATTATATATTTGATGATGTCTGAAACTCTAGGCATGCAATGTCAGAACATATTTTAATAAACATTCTTTTTTTTTTTTTTTTTGTAATAATAACTGATGCTTATCTTTATTTATTAACGAGTGAGGGTTTAACATGAATTTTAGTAAGCTGGCAATTTCGTATTATAATATTTTTGACATGTTTTTAGTGTAAATATTTAATTTTTTTTGCATTTGGATAATAGTTTTGATTGTTGCACAATAACACTATTAATTTTAAGCAAGAACTATTTATTTTTTTATGAGAAAATACTATTTTAGTTCCTATATTTTTGTCGAATACGCGATGGTGATCGACCCTTATATTTTGTTAAATGACAATTTGAACAATTTGTTATACAAAATGAATCAAAATAGTATGCTACAATTAATTTTTTTAACATTTTTAATTATAAGATCAATTCTTGAGTCATTGAAAATGAGATAGCTTTACAGTAGTAAAGAAAGTAGTCAAGAAATTGAGAATGAATAATTATATTTAAAAATATTTTGATCAAAATTGGATCTAGTGTACTAATTTGCCTCGTTTGTAAAACATATAATTCGAATTATCATTTAACAAAATCTAAAAGCTCATCAAGTATTCGAGAAAAATATTGAGACCAAAATAGTATTTTCCTTTTTCTTTTATTCAGTTCCCTAGTAGTTATCTTTGAGTGCCAGACCAAAGACCGAACATGACACAATCATGGCTATAATTTCCTTCAGACACAAGTTAGTCAGGTAAAATCACCTTAACCAATAACAGGATTTGAAAACGACTGTGTCCAATATCAACGACATCAACCTATGAAAAACCATATAATATCTAATAAACGACTGTGTCCAATATCAACGACATCAACCTATGAACACGTTCAGCAAAAAAAACGACGTAATTACGTGAAGAACCGAACGCTGTATCGAAACGATGAAAAAAAAAAGTACAGATAACAACATTAGAAACGAAAGTTTTCTAATAAACGACTGCCACATATTAGGGATTTTTTTAAGTTCAACTTGTCCAACACAATACCCGACAAACCACAAGTTGGACAACACAACAAAACGACAACATCTATAAAATCAGCAACACCGTGAAAAAACGACAACAAATCAAGGGGGTGACACGACACCCCTCATACGGACGCGTGGTAAAACTTCTTAAGAAAAAACGACAAGAGAGAAGAAAATGACAGCAAGAGAAAATACGACAATGTCATAAAATCAACGACAATTTCTTGACGTAAACGAATTAATCCCTTCCTCTCCACTTGTCCCCTTTGCTATACGAAAACCTCAACTTCAATCGTTGGGCTCATTTAAGCTCATCATAGCATTTGATTTGTATGTATAAGTTCCGGCCTTCTCTTACCCTCAATAGGAGCTAGCCAAAAGGGCGACGTATTGCTCCTCCACAATCATGAGTGGTCTCATCTCACCTTCCCCGACCAAATAAAACAAAGTTCATTATATTGTAAGAATGAGAAAAAAGTAGAGCTATAATTGAAACGGTCTTACTTCTCTTATTGGAAAATTAAAGTATCAGACCATTTTGATTCTGTGTGTGAATTGGCATTACTTACAAGTTTCATTTATACAACACCAACACCAAGCTAAAAAGAGCTTTCAGATCGAAGGGAACATATTATTACGTACCAAAGTGAGAGTTTTAATTCATCATAGCTTGGAAAATTTTGGTTTTCTTTTCTGTAATTGAGCAGAGACAGCCTCTTTTAAATCATCAGATAACATCATGGACGAATTCCAGGTAGCAACATAGTCTAACCCTTGTTCCAAATTCAGGTCCCTGCTTCGTAGTAACACTGCTTTCGTCCCAGTCACAGCTAAAGGAGATTTTGAAGCAATTCCTACCATTTTCACAAACCCAATACTAAAAATTGTGTATTTAATTAATAATTGATCCATTTACATTAATGATCAAACAGTGCAAAAATCAGCTAATTTTAGTCAATTGTAAGGAAAAGGGTGACAAAGGACAACTTACCTTCGGCTACAATTCTCACTCCCTCTTCTAGTTCTTGCTTGGAATTGAATACTCTAGAAACTAAGCCCAACTGCTTCGCCTCCGGACCCAAAAATCTCCGACCAGTCAAGGCCAATTCCACAGCGTTTCCGTACCCGACGATGCTTGGCAACCTCTGGAGCGTCCCAATGTCAGCTACGATGGCCAAATCGACCTCCTTTACCGAGAAGTATGCGTCTTTAGTGCAAAACCTAATGTCACATGCCGTCACAATATCAATCCCACCGCCGATACATGCTCCCTCGATACAAGCAATCACCGGTTTTCGGCACCGTTCGATCGCCGTTATGGCATCTTGCAAACCCTTGATGTGTCGCCGGAACCTCTCCCCGACACGACCGCGGTCTCCAGAAAGGAAACTTTCGTAGGTGTTTAGCGATTTAAGGTCGATTCCGCTGCAGAAGTGGTCTCCGGTTCCAGAGAGAACGACGACGTTGACGTTAGGGTTATGATCGAGGGACGAGAGGGCTCTGGGAAATTCGGAGAAGAATTCCGGTGAGAGAGCGTTGCGTTTCGATGGTCGATTGAGGAAGAGGTGAAACACCGTTGAATTTTCCTTCTCCTGGATAATCTCTAGGGTTTTGTAACTCTCCATTTCGGAAAATTGGGGAAGAAAAGAAGGAGAAGGAAAAATTGGGAACGAAGATTCAGACCCATATATAGGGTCACAAAAAAAATAATAAAAATAAAAATAAAAATATATATATATATAAAATGTAGTAGAGGTCCTACCGGGAGTCGAACCCAGGTCGCTGGATTCAAAGTCCAGAGTGCTAACCACTACACCATAGAACCTCATTTGTTCTATTGGTTATTATATTTTTATTTAACTGTTCTTAAGAATAAGCTTTAGAACAAGAATTTGTCATGGAGTGATTCGGCAAAAGTGAATTGACTAAACTTAAGCTAAAATTTTAAATATTGTTATCTTACTTTAAAAGGTTAACATCCAATCAAAAAGCATTTGTCAAATTAAGTTGTATCCACATTTTGTTTTTGGTACCAAAAGAAATGGGAGAGCCTACTAGCTTTAGACATTTGTAACTACTGAAATTTAAAGAAGTGGGGATATGGGATGACTCGTGCATGTCATGTAGTGGCTGCTCTAATAATTAAATTAGATTAGTTGAGTGATTATAATGTAGTTGATTAACGAAAGTGTGTCTTTTTAAGAATTATGGCACTACAAAAAGATATTTTAACTTTGGTTTTTAAGAGGATAGACTTCGGTTCTCGCATAAATGATAATCGAAATCTATTCATGTGAAGTTAAAAGTTTTACAAAACTGAAGTTAAAATGGTGGTTTTAATTTTAGTTATTTGAAGAAAAAAAACAAAGTCTATTCTATACTTTTAACTTCAGTTTTTACTAAATAACCGAAGTTAAAAGTGTTGGATACATGCTAATGTTAGGTGGTGAGAACTTTTAACTTCGTTTATTTGGTAAAAATTGAAATTAAAAGTCTAGAATAGTCTTTGGTTTTTACCAAATAACCGAAGTCTATTATCTTTAACTTCTAAAAAAGAAAACAAATATTTGACCAAATTTTTAAGTCAAATAACTAAATTTTTAATCTAAATACCACCAAAACAATGATATCCTAAAAAATTTAAACAAACATAAATTATTATAATTATTGAGTTTATAATAACTAATAACAAACAATAAAATATAAATAAAAAGTGAGAAAATTACAAAATAAATTTTTATTAAATTCGGATTAATAAATTTAAAAAAAAAAAATTAACACAGACAAACTTTTAAGGATTCATACATTTTCCAATGCCCAAATACACATCTGAATCTATACATTATCAAAACATATAATGTATTAAATTAAAAAGAAAATAAATCTGAAAAATTAAAAAACATTAAAAAAATCTTATAAACATAGATTTAGTTATCCATAGCTGTTTTCAAGCTCAAGAACATGTTTGAATACTCAAAATACAGAAAGAAATTGCTAATTATTCTAACCACACTCATACCCACGACCAAAGAATCTCTTTCACCCCTCAAAATCAAAAATAATTCAATATCTATGATTTATTTCAATTTTTTAGCAAGAATAGTGGAAAAAAAATGATACAAAATAAGAAAAAATAAGGGAAATGGGCAAAACCCTCTTCTCCCGTATGGCGGCTATGGAGGTTTTCCTTAGGGTTTCATTTCAGACTAATAAATGAGAAAAGTGGGAGGATCAGATATATAGGGCTTTTAACTTCGGGTTATTACAAAAAAAATGAAGTTAAAATAAGTGACATTTTAACTTTTGCTTCTTTGAAATAACCAACGTTAAAAATGACTTTTAACTTCGATTTTTTGGTAATAACTTAAGTTAAAAGTTTCTGCCTTTTTCTTTATTACAAAAATGAGTCTCTTTCTTTGAGCGTTAAACCTAAAACTGAAGTTAAAAGCCTATTAAAGGCTTTAACTTCGATTTTCATGTATTTCCCAACAATTCCATGTGTAAAATCCAAAGTTAAAGCTTATATTCCTAGTAGTAAAATAATTAATTAAGTAAACCAAAAAAGAAAAGGTTTAGTTAAGAGATTTTTTCTTAATTACACATTTTTTTTACTTTTTTACAGTTCCTATTTTTTTTTTTCAAAAATACGCACTCAAATTTTCAAAAATACGATTTTCAAAGTTTCATAATTACGAAAATACAGTTTTTAGGAAAAACAACTAAAAAGCAACTTGAAAGTTGTAGCGTCTCGGAATTTTACTTAGTTAAATAGTAGTATCTTATGCTGTAGTATTTTAGTTTTCTTGGATATTAGTTCAAACCGGGAAATATTTGGAAACTCATAGAGATAGTTATGGATTTTATAAGTTTAGCCTATAGTTTAGAAATATTAATTTTATCATAAGGTTTAATTATTGGAGCTGGTCGTAGAAATATTATTTATTATAACCTAATGTTTAGATAGAATAAGCAAGAATGTGACATTTGTCACATATATGTTTATTAAGGATTTTAGATTAATAAAATAATAAATGATAAGCCTAGAAAGTCTAGAACATTCCCTCAGATGCTAGGATATCGTATTACTCAATCAAAGTGATTTAAACAGTTTTAAGTGTGCTTAAAATGTGCAAAAACATGGTTTAGTATATCATCATAAGCCGAAATATCGCAGCTATAGGGGTCGATATATCGCCTGTGCTGATACGGAAAACACGTTGACTTCGCATGAACGAAACCACGGAATCTCGGGAAAATGGGGCAGGCCTTATATCACCTATAGGGGCGATATATCGGCTCCATCAGCCAATTTTGAAAATCTGTGGAATTTAAAGCTAAAAACAGCCCTTAACAACTTAGACTTACTCGTGAACGATTTTTTGACCAAGTTCTGGGCATTTGTTGAGCGAAAAATCTCATTTTTATTCATTTATTTGTTCATTTTAAAGGGAGTTAGTTTTATTCCTTAAACTCTAAAAATAAGACATTTCACTCAGCCATTTGTATCATCTTTCAAACACTTCTCAGAGCCTCCAAGCTACCAATTTCATTCTAGAGAAAAACACTAGGGTTTTGGGGTTAAAAGCTTTCAAATCTAAGCTTTTCTAAACACTTGGGAAGTAAGCTATAGTGTGATTTCAGTGTTTGAGGAATAGATCAAAGCTCTAAGCTATCTAAGGTACTCTTAATCGTCAAGTTTGGTCCATTTTCCTTTTATTCTTTTCTTTTACTTCAAATCCTAACTTGTTATAATGGCTTTTGGTTAGGTGTTTGATTTCTTTGAAACTTAAGGTTTTCGGTAAGTTCTTGTCTTGATGGTTTAGATCTTATTTTCTTTAGGAAACTTACGGCTTTACTAGTTTTAGGAGTTTCCAATCTCGCACTTGTCTTCAATAGCCCAGTTTTTTTGGTAAGGAAAATAAGTTAGATTTATGTGTTATGTGTTATGTGTATGTATGTTTTTTTTTTTTTTTATGTTTTTTAGTTGCTTGGGAAATATAGTTGCTTAGATAACAAATCCCGAGATTTTTATCATTATCGTAGACTATAATTGTGTGTAAACCTACCTCTAAATAGTAGCAAGAGGACTATAGCAATTTCTATCACATACTACGGTAATGAGTTAATGGTCATTAATATTGTAATCCATTTTTATGTTTATACTTTAGTAGTTTTTCCTTACTCGGCATTAGGCTCATTCATTTTTATTTAGATTGTGTAGGTAAATGAACATGGAAGGCGGAACGGATTTGAGGTGGCTTTGGCATGTGTATTGGGCGAGGGACTTAAGGAACGAACCGATGGGATCGATCGAGGATGACGTTGATATTTTTTTTGGAGTATTTTTAATTATGTCTTTATAATTTCCACACTTAGTATTTTGAATATGTAAATAAAGGTTTTGTTTTTCTTTATTTTATGTATAAACAATGGGATCCTTACTTTTGGATTTTCTTTATAATAAAGTCTTTATTATTTTATGTATGTATCCAAAAGATAGTAGTATGTCTTCGTAGTTTTAAATGTCCGAGGTCTTTAAATTAGTCGGGTCTTTACAAAAGCAATTTGAAAACAACTCACTCGACCAACAAAAAAATCTAAAAAATAATATCTCTTCTATATAATAAGTGTGTAGATAACGAAAATTCTTAGTTTTAACGGTTTTTTATTTTTTTTAATGTTAACTTTAATGGAATATTCTTGTATTTAATAGAATATTCTTATATTTAACTATAGTTTGTAAATACTTAAACTTAAATAAAATAAATAATTAAAAAAATTAAAATATGATTTTTTTGAGATATTTTAGAATGATAATTATTTATAAATAATAAATAATTAAACAAATTAAAATATGATACTTTTTAGATATTTTACAATGATAATTATTTAAAAATAATAAATAATTAAACAAATTAAAATATGATATTTTTGAGATATTTTATAATGATATTTATTTAAAAAAAAATCATACGTTTTATAACTCAAATAAAATTTAATTAAATTTAAACTCACTTATTAGAATAATATCATATTAAACATATAATATAATCTACTATCAATTAGCAACAAATTGTTTTTTTTTAAATAGCAAAAAACTTAAATTTAAAATCAACGTATAATATCTAATATTACATTAAACATATCATATATAATCTCTTGTTGTCACTCTCAAATTAAAAATACTATAACAAACATAAACTTAAACAAAAATAAATAAATTATTTAATTAAAATAAGATATTTATTTGACATTAATATAAATTTAATAAAAATAATTAATAAATTCTATAAATAAAACTAAGCAAACGTGTATATTGCACGTTGTTTGTATCTAGTATATATATATAAATATATATCATAACAACTAAATATCAACAAAAAAAAAACTAAAACAACGTGAAAATAACACAAAAAAAGAAAAAAGGCAAAATCATAAAAATGTAAAAATTTCCTTAAAACTATAAAATTGAAGAAAAAAATATGCAACCGTAAAAACGTAATTATTTAGAAAAATTAATATTTTATGTAAAAATCTCTTTAATTAATTGTATTTTTGCCAGCTCAATAAGGAAGATATAGATTCAACGTTTCTTCTTCTACTGATGAATTATTATCTCATATATAGCACGATAGGTTTGAACCAATTGAGTATATTATTATGAATAATGTGACATGCACGTAACGTGGGACACACTATCAACATGAAATTAGGCTGATTGAGGATAGTTCTTGCACGTAATTAAAGATAATTAATATATTATTTTTTCAAAATGAGTTTCATTCACCTTCCTTATAAATATATTAAAAAATCAAATTATTTAAAAGAAAATGAAAATGAAAATGATTTCCACATGTCATATCATCCTCAGTCGCAAACTCAATTCAATTACAAGCTATAGTATTATTATCATATATACCATACGTATTGGCCAAATCATCGAGCTGGTAGAACAGTGATTGGTCCATTTAGAGTATACATTTCATAAATTCTCCATTTTTGAGAGTTTAAATGTCTACGTTCTCACTTTAAATTGTTGATGTATCGAGTAGAGCTTAGACTGAGTTCTTTCAGAAACGATCGATGGATCCATAAAATGGGAACTTGTCTCATTCACTTTTAATAGTACTTGAAATTATTATTAGCAAAAAGAGATGAGGACGAGATTAGCACCACATGATGTCCTCGAAGCTAACTAACTAATATATAGTAGTGGTTTAGTTTGGGTAGCCTCTACATATATACGTACTCTACTTCTACTACTATACTACTACTTTTTTAATTCTAGTCAAGACCAATAATTAAATAGACTGCAACATGTTGTGATATATAATTGATAAAACATGATGTATATTTTTCATTATTAATGGGGTGTCTAGCTCGTTGAGCCTTATGATTGCCATATATATTACAATATATATATATATCATGAATTCATTGATGCATGGTGTAAAGTGGCTCAATATACAACCCCAATCAAAGAAAATTGGAAGTGGACATTTGTCACAGCCACATATAATTCAAGGGAATGCATATCCTCCTAATCCACAATCATCATCACCGTCATCAATTTCATATCATATATCCAAATGTTTGATGATTGAGGTCTTACTATTCTCTTAGAGACAACTCAATTATATAAGAAGGTGCACCCCACATCTATTTATTATTTAATCAAAACACACCCATTAATTTCCATTTCGATCAGCCACCCAAATTATTAACAAATTATTTAATTAGCAGTTAGTTTAGTACATCATGCACCTTCTTTGATTAGGAAATGATGAAAAGGGAAAAATCTAGATTCTTGTTGCTATATGGTAATTAATAACATACACAAATATATATATATATATATATTTATATATAATAATAATAATAATAATTAATCTATATCACCAAATATCTACATATTAATATCACAATTTGACATATCATATATACTTTTGATTCATTTCCACCACAACAATGAGATCAGATAGAGGGAACAAAAAATCGTGGGAATATTTTTATTATATCTCTTGTAAGCTTTTTGTGTTGAATCATGCATGCTTTTTATTTTATACGCAATCATATGCAAACTATTTTATCTTTTTTTAACTTTAATATTTGAAGAAGATGATGATGATAAGATAATATAATAACTTTATGTTGGGTGTTGAGTGGAGTTGCCGGTCTAATGTGTGAACAACATGCACATATGTTTCATCACGTAATCGGTAATCGTGAAAATAAACTTTTTGAAATTAATATTAATTTGGAAAAATAAATAATTTCTTTTACTAAATTTTTTTGTTAAATAATATTTTCAACACACCAGATATTCTGTTGTATATAAATTTCACTACAGGAAAAGATGGTAGATCAAGAAGTTGTCGCGGTAGGTTTATAGCAACGACATGTTGTCGCCAAAACAGCGTCGTTGTAGGTCCGTATGTGTAGCATTCTACAGCGACGACAAAATACAGTTGTCGCAGTAGGTTATTGCCCTAGTGACGACAGATCGATCGTAGTAGGAAATCTTTTTGTTTTGGTTGAATCGTTTTATGGCGACGACATGTCATCGCTGTAGGTCATTGCAAAATTTGAAATTTTGAATTTAAAAAACTCTTACTGCGACCACATGTTGTCGCTGTAGGTCTGTCAACCCACACCCTCTAGAGCGGCGACATGTCGTCACTGTAGAGGGTGGGGGTTCACGGACTTAAAGCAACGACTTGTGGTCGCAGTATGATCACGTACGATCTCTCAGCATTTCGTGTTCTGCCTGTATATCATAATTATAAAACCAATTATAAATATTAATATTAATATTAAATATAAATAAAAAATTATTAATTAAAATATAATTTAATATTAATAAAATAATATTTAATATAAATTATATTAATATAAAATCAAAATCAAATAATTTAGTTCAACTTAGTAGAAAAGTAAGTAGTATAGTCTCAAAAATGTATAAAACAAAATATTAATAAAGTTAAAAGCATAACATAACCAAACGAAATGTCATCTAAATCAATCACAAAGTGGTCATCATCATTGAGTCGTTGTGGCTGTCGTGGTGGTTGTGGCGGAAATTAGCCTGAACCTGGAAAGTTCGCCATCATGGACTGTGTTTACCCAAAAATGGACTACCTGATGACGTGGTAGGATTGACATGCACGTGGGATGCACGTGACAGTTTAAGTGAGTATAATTTGTTCGACTATCGACCAGAAGAGAATTGGCTCATCAGACATCATAGTTATGAGCGACCAGCCTGGTCACATATATTCATTTATTTCCTTCGATATGTGATCTTGTAATTACGTATTAATTATAATTTCTATTATTATTTAGATATGTCTGTATTAAATGTAATTAAGGCCCATTGGCCAATGTAAAACTTCTTGAGCCTATAAATAAGAATGAAAGGGCTCAAGAGAGAGGACTTTTTGGAAACTTGGAGCTTTTGAGCTTCGGAATTCTTAGAGAGAAAGAGATTTATCCACAATAATTGTATTTGTCTGAGATCTGGTGAAACTTGTGAACCCTAGTTCATTGATCACTATTCTTGGAATTCTACATCAATAAGAACGCTAAGTGGACGTAGGTCATTACCATTTGATTGGGGTCGAACTACTATAAATTATTTGTATCGTTTATCTTTTCGTCTTGATTTCATCTCATTTTCTATCGTTTTATCTGACTCCGTGTCGTTGACCATTTCAAGGGTCAACATTTTGGTGCTTTCATTGATAGCTGAACTCAAGACTTCCAACAAGAGCAAATGGCGAAAACATCCAGAAATACTAGACAAACTTCTGGCACCACACCAACCCAGCCTCTTCCACAAAACGTGGCTGAGGATGAGCCACAAGTGGAGTTTGAAGAGGAGGAAATGGATTCTGAGACCTGGAGGACAACACTGATTGTGTTGTAGGAGGAGTTAGTCAATCTACAGGCTAATCAGGAGAATGTGGCTGAAACAATGGCGTTGCAGCAAAGAGAAATTGACCGACAACGTCAGGAGTTGAATGAGCGGCAGACCGACATGGACCGCCGACAGAGAGACGCCACTGTCGCCCTGGAGGCAGCCATTCAGTTGGGCCGGGGACAACCTGCGCCAACCTTTCAACTGGATCAGCCACCAAGTACACCACCACAACAAGGTCCACATCCAAATCATTTGCAACATCACCACACTCCACCTCAACCGGCAAGCCCTCAGAGGCCGGAGCAACCTCCTGCTGCTCAACAGGATATTCCATTTCAAGATCCTAAGGTGCAACCATATTCTCGTGCTGATCGAGATAATTCCCAGCATCAAAGGCAGAATGGGACCGGGCATCAAAGACAATTAATAAATAATATGATTAAATAATTCATATATGTGTAAAACTTAGAAAGTTACTTACATATGCATCCTTAGCATCCGTGTTCACCCATCCACGTGTCGGATGATTGTGAATGTCCTAGAACGTATCAATAATTCTGGGCAGTTCCTTAATTTGAGGATTCATCTTTAGAAAACAAAATGTAACAAAATATCGGTCAAATACTGAAATTATTATTAAGATAACTGAAAATACTTCAAACTATCTACATATTTTGATTTACCTTCTTAAATTGAGCAAAGGCATAAGAGGTCGATCTATGGAGACTTGGATACTTTTGTTTTGCTCTGTTGGCAGCATATGTCTTTGAGCGTGCCATGAACTGTGGAGAGCTGAAGAGGTGAACACACTTCTGCCAACTGTCGTTGTCAATGTCCTTGGATGCATTCTTTCTGGCTATCTCGATGCCATCATACCCTCCATGTTCATCGAAATATTTTTTCTTTTGACCTTTTCTCTCCTTGTAGCGATCCTGAAACTCTCGCTCAATGTCAGTCTCTATCAGTCGCCACTCGGGGAGAGCTCTGGGGAGAATGAAAAAATCCTTGAAAAAAAATAAAAACTTGTTAGAATTTTGAAATTATATAAAACATTACATGTGAATAATTTGATAAATTTACCTCAATCTTTCCCATTAATCCTATCTTGTGCTCCTCCAGAACACCCTACCACGACTCATAATATAACGGTACATGGTGACCAACAAGGGTACCAATAAGCCTCTTGAACAATGTCTTATGATCACCAACTTCTTTGTAGGTGCCCTCCTTCAGATCAAATTGTAGAGTCAACGGACCTTTATTTTCGTCGACGAGCTACTACAAATTTTTGGATTGAGACGGACCTCTTCTTTTTGCGGTAGCTACTGCATATTTTAATTAAATAATAAAATTAAATTGAATACAAGAATAATAATTTGTCATTTATTGATAAAATATAGACTAATTATATCATATTACCTGTCTCACAGGAAGTAGGTACCTGCTAAGGATCTAGAGGAGTATCACCCGCTCCATCACCGCCATGAGAACGAGCAACAACAACAGACATATATTTATAGTCTATAAAATAATATTAATAAAATGTAGGAAATCCATATTAAAGTCAAATTTTTTTTGTTTTGGAAACCATTGGAAATTTTCTATAATGCATTGGATGATTTGGATTTCAGGGCAATTGTTGAGTACAAACCACTAGCTTCTTTTTGACGAAGAAAGTTAAGGGATATGATTTTTTTTTGCTACTTGGAAGACACTGTGATTCAAAAATAGACAACTGTCTCTTAGGAATAACAATATCGTCATTTCTTTCTGGACGATTAAATTTAGTCTGTTAGCCCTGAAGATATTGCAAAAAAAATGTCAAAGCTTCATCAGCAACATAACCCTTCGCTATAGAACCTTCAGGCTGCACGTTATTCATGTATCTTTCAAACGGATAGATCCATCTCATGTGAATTGGTCCTCCAAGGATAACTTCTTATGGTAAATGAAGAATTAAATGAATCACTATGTCAAAAAAGCTGGAGGAAAAATTAACTCCAACTTGCATAAAATTTATATCACTTGATCTTATGTGTTCTCCGTGTCCTTAGCTTAAATAAATTGCAAAGCTCAATGATTGTGACGCCCCACGTCACTATGGCTGCTTTCTGGAATGACGATTGGCCCTACAAACCAACACGAGTCTTTTCAGCATGCTTTGTCCTCATTCACGTGCTTCCTAGGAAAACTTCCCAAGAGGTCACCCATCCCTAGATTACCCCAGGTCAAGCACGCTTAACTTTGGAGTTCTCAAGTGATGGGCTACCGAAAAGAAGATGCATCTTGCTGATATAGGTAGTACCCATCAATCCATTTAAGCCCTCTTCAACTGTGTAGTCTCATACCTACACAGTCTTAGAATCATCACACTTGACCTTCCCCAGGCGGTGTGGGATTGCACAGCTTACCCGGTCTTTCCCCTTACGGATCACGGGATTCTGACTGTCACAATCACCCCCCTCTTACGGGCCCGACGTCCCCGTCGGCCACACTTCTGGCTGGGTCAAGGCTCTGATACCATTTGCGACGCCCCACGTCACTATGGCTGCTTTATGGAATGACGACTGGCCCTACAAACCAACACGAGTCTTTTCAGCGTGCTTTGTCCTCACTCACATGCTTCCTAGGAAAACTTCCCAAGAGGTCACCCATCCCTAGATTACCCCAGGTCAAGCACGCTTAACTTTGGAGTTCTCAAGTGATGGGCTACCAAAAAGAAGATGCATCTTGCTGATATAGGTAGTACCCATCAATCCATTTAAGCCCTCTTTAACTGTGTAGTCCCATACCTACACAGTCTTAGAATCATCACACTTGACCTTCCCCAGGCGGTGTGGGATTGCATAGCTTACCCGGTCTTTCCCCTTACGGATCACGGGATTCTGACTGTCATAATGATTGTCTTCAAAATGGACTTATTCAAGAAGCCCCGAACTCCCACTTGCAATAGACGTTGCATAAGAATGTGACAATCATGGGATTTCAACCCAACAATGTTGCTATCATTGTCAGTTACTTTCTTAGAGAAATTTGAACTGAAGCCATCAGTAAGTCTAACTCCTTTTATGAACTGACAAAAAATCATCTATCATCCGGTGTGAAAGAGTACATAGGATGTGGTTTGATCAACTTAGTAGTGTCTTCCTTGAGGTGCAACTTTTCTCGGATACCTCAATTTTTCTAGCCTACTCGTCAGTTGGTGGTGTCTTTTGATTTCTCATTCATAAGAAAAGTACAGAGTAAAATGTCGCAAACATTTTTCTCCACATGCATAACATCTAAATTGTGCTTCAATTCAAGTTCGAACCAGTAATCAAGTTAAAAAAAATACTCTTTTTGCTCAAATTAAGCTCTTTTGGATCTCTCTTTCTTTTCAAACCTCTGAAACTGACATATTTACCTGGCATGATTTGGAACATGTGCTAATTATTGGAGTATATCTTGACTACTTAATTTTCTTGGAGGATGTTCTATTTCATATTTACAATCAAACAAGCGAATCTTCCTCCACTTATGCGTAGAAGGTAAAAATCTTCTATGACCAACATAAGTTGTCTTCCCAATTACACGACATGAAGGAGTGTCTTTGTTGCATTAAGGCATGCCATATATCATTGGCCACTCCAATCAGACAAACTACTACATGACAAACATCATTGATAGTCCACAATAGTGTTGCACACATTCTGAATACAATGTTCATTGCGACATCTCTGGTTTGAACTTCTTCATCCCACAACATTTTTAATTCTTCTACCACAGACCTCAAAAAGACATTCATGTCCTTCCTAGATGATTTTGAACCAAGAATCAATAAGGTCAACATGAATAATAACTCTTTCATGCACAACCAATGACACATATTGTATGTGCAGAATATTACCAGCCACATGCTATAAGATAGACTCATGTTACCAAATGGATTAAAACCATCAGCAGCCAAACTCAATCGAATGTTTCTGGGTTCTTTAGAAAAATCTGGATATCTGGAATCAAATTGTTTCCAAGCACCCCCATCAACAGGATGGTCACACCATCTTCTTTCGATTGTCTTGTACTATGCCAGGTCATATCCTTTGTTGTATGCCTTGAACCATAAAGACGCTTTAGCCTAGGATTCAAAGGGAAGTACCGCAACACTTTCTGGGTGACTTTTTTCCCCTTTGTGTCTTTGTCAACCCATCTGCTCTCATCACATATAAGACAACTCTGTTTTTGGGAATCCTCCTTCCAGAACAAACAACAATCACACTTGCAAGTTTCAAGCATGAATTGATTAATAACCTAACCCTAACTTCCTCATTTTTTTCTTAGACTCATAGTATGAAACCGGAATATTATTCTCCTTCGAGAATGAAAATTTCATAAACTTTGAAAGTTCATCAAATGAACTGTTTGTCCATTTATTCATAACCCTCATGTGCAACATCTTCACCAAGAAGTTCAAGGAAGACAACCAAGTACAACTAGGGTATAACTCAGCTTCGACCTCTTGAAATAGGTCATCAAATTGATTCTCCCCACTATTGTCACCACCATTTGAAATTCCTTCATTTACGTCTTCTTTGTTAGTGTATTGTTCACAAATAACATCATTGATGATGTCAATCATCTCATCTATCATTGGAGCCCTGTCATTCACCACTAGAGGAATATCAACTTCACCGTGGTAACTCCACTTAACATATCGTTGTAGAAATCCATATCTGTGTATGTGAGCCTCTCCACCACATCCAGTTTTGACTCAGCATATTCACACACTAATTGCATGGGATCCTCTGTTCTCCCGAAGCATTAACATGAATTACTCACGAGGACTATGGTCCAATTATTATTCAAAATAAGAACTAAACTGAAATTAGAAAGGGATTTTAGTTTTAGGGTTTAGGGTATAAATATCAAAGATCAACTGAAAACATAGAATGAAATAAATATCAAAGATTAAATAACTAAGGATATAACGATATTAAAGAAATAGTCAAGAATTACTCTTCACATTCGACAATCAATCTATCAACAATGACGAATAATATTCCCTATTCCCAATTAAACTATTAACCCCACAGATAATACTTAAGCAGTCAATTATCTCAGTTTCCCCAATTATACTTAATTAAAGCTAAGCGCTCTTAATTAACCATTTTTACCCAGTAATAAACCCATTAAGTATGTGATCTATTTAACCTAGTAAAAGCATTACACTCTGTGGAAACAGGTTAATCTAGACAACAAATTCATTAAGCATGCAATTCATTTAACCTAGGTTCTATTTAACCCAGTAAAAGCATTACACTCTATGGAAACATGTTAATCTAGGCAACAAATTCATTAAGCATGCAATTCATTTAACCTAGGCTCTATTTTTCATTACAATATCCTAATTGTAATTTATCACTCTACTTATAATCATAAACTATTAGGTGAATAGTAATCCTAAGACGATAGTAGAATAATGCAAAATCCTAATTAGCAGCCGTCTAAATAAGATTTTACAAGATCCATGACATTCAAATACAAAAATAGAAGCAATTTAATATAAGTGAATAGAAGAAATAAAATTCATCAAAGCATTCAAGATCTCACGTCTAGAGTTTTGAAATAACCCTCAACTATAAAGAAAACTACTTCATAATCATATTCATAAACATAAATATTCAATGAAAATAAAAGAGTTTTGAGAAGAAAGAAAAAATAGATTGAAGAATGTTATTGTTGATGTTTTTTCTCCTCATCTGCTGCTCTAGCCTCTAAAATTCACAATCTAGCCTTTAAAATTCGCAATCCAGAGTTATATTAAAAGTTATTCCTAACTCCTTTTATAGCCCTTTCAAAAATACATTTAAAATTCAAAAATTAAGGAAAAATCAATCACCAGCTGCGGCCAGTGATTCTTGGTGGCTGCGGCCACTAGAACATGTATTTTCTAGAAAATTGAGCTCTGGCCGCAGCCTGGAACATTTCTGGCCACGGCCACTACGTTTTGTCCCCCAGGCCACGCCCTGAAATAAGGCTGGCCGCGGTCGTAGCAAATTTTCTGTTTTTTTTATTTTCTTCAGCTACAGTCACTCTCGGTATTTTAATCATAACTTCATGGATATAACTCGTAATTAGACGATTCAAAAAGCTATGGAAATATAAGAAAAATATCTAAAACTTATATTTCTAGTAGTATTTCCAAAAGAGTAAAAAAATTTATCAAAATCAAGTGTGAAGTTTCAGACTTGTAATTCCAAGCTTAACCATTGCTTGTAAAACATCCAAAATTCATTATTTTTCACCCAAATGTCTTGAAAATCTTAGTAACACAAAATAAAATAATTCAAAATATATAAATAAATAATTAAGTGCATAATTATAAAAGAATAATAAATAAAAAATAGACAAATTTGGTACTTATCAACCTCACTACAAGAAAAACGTCTTTTAGCAATGACAGTATTAGCGGCGACTTTGGGTCGCCATTAATAATGTCAATATCAGCGACAATAAAGCATGTTCCCCGATGATATCACAATGATTTTCTTTTTTAAATTTACAAAATTATTGGCGGAGTCACCGCTAATTAATTCAAAAATACACAAAAAAAAGACGAGGGAATTTCCCAACTAGAATTTTTCAGCTAATCATTAGCGGCAACCTGTGTCGCCGCTAATAGTTGCCACGTGTTTAAAAAAACACCAGTGGAAACTATTAGCGGTCTAATAATCCCTACAATAACCCCTTTCTCAGACCTTCTTCTTCATTTCTCCCCATCCCCTTCTCCCATCCGCCACTTCTCCAGCCCCCAACCCACCTGCAACGCCTCCCCAGCCCCTGACCCCGTCGCTGCACCACCCACCTCCCTGGAGCCACCCTGTCCCCCTCTCTCTCTCTCCCGCCCGCATCACATCCCCAGAGCCACCCCGAGGAGCCCCGTCCCCACCTCTCTCCCGCGGTCATCGATGTTGAGATGGCTAAGAGACACCGAGATAGAAAAACTATGAGGCACGCCCACTTCAAAAAGTTCTACGAAGGACCAGATGATTAGGATGCGGTCCTAAAGAATCCACCCAAAGATGTTGTTTACCCATAAAAGATTCACTTGATGACGTGGCAAGATTAGTACACATGTGAGATGCGCGTGACTATTTAAGTAGTTACGTTCTGGTTGACCATCGACCAGAGGAGAATTCGTACGGCAGAGGGCATATTTCTTAGGTGACCAGGGCTGGTCACAGTATATCAGATATTTTCTAGAGATATTTGATCTTGCATTTATGTAAAAAGTGTAATTTCCATTATTATTCAGATATGTTTGTATTAAATGTAATCAAGGCCCATCGACCCAGAGGTAGATCCTTGAGCCTATAAATAAGACTGAAAGGGTTCATGAGAGGGATCTTTAGAAACTAAGAGAGAAAATAATTGTTCTTACACAATTCTTTGTATCTATTACTGAGGTTGTGAGACTTAGTAAGCCCTTGATTACTGATCGCAGGTTTTCATTACATTAATAAGAACACTAAGTGGACGTAGGTCATTACCATCACTTGGGGTCGAACCACTATAAATCATTGTGTCATTTATCTTCTTGACTTGAATTCATCTAAGTTTTGTCGTTTTATTTGACTCTGTGTCGTTGACCAAATCAAGGGTCAACATTTTGGTGCTTTCATTGAGAGCAGAGCTCAAGACCTTCAAGAAGATCGAATGGCGAAAACAACTAGGAAAATTGGGCAAACCTCTGGGAATTTGCCAAATCAACCTCCTCCACAAGGTGTAGCTGAGGATGAGCCACAAGTGGAATTGGAAGAGGAGGAGATGGATGCTGAAACTTTGAGGACAACTTTGATTGTGTTGCAAGTAGAATTAGCTAATTTGAGAGCTAATAAAGAGAATGTGGCTGAAACAGTGGTGTTGCAGCAGAGGGAGATTGACCGGCAACGCCAAGAACTGAATAAGCGGCAAGCTAACATGCACCGCCGACAAAGGGATGTCACTGCAGCCTTAGAGGCAGCCATTCAATTAGCACGAGGACAACCTACACCTGCCTCCCAACTGGATCAACCACCTAGTACTCACCCATAACAAAATTCACATTCAGAGCATCCCCAGCATCACCACAATCCACCACAACCAATGCATCCTCAGAGGCCAGAGAAACCCCCTGCTGCTCAACAAGATAGGTCGTTCCAGGATCCTGAGCAGCAACTACCCTATTGCACTGGTCGAGATAACACCCAACAGCAAAGGCAGAATAGGGCCAGACAGCATCCTAGAAGCCCTAGACGCCAGACGACTGAGGAACAAAATCCTCCAAGCAGAGGAAAACGTCCTTCGGGGAGCAGAAGGCAGGTGGAGTCAGGCTCTGCGGTCAGGGGTCCCCCACGACATAATAATGCCAGGGGACCTACCGACCAACGTAGGCCTCCACCTATCTATCGGGGCCTTCCAGCAGGGAGAGAGGGAAATAGTGCGAACAACAGGTTGCACCATCATAGGTCACAATTTAGAGATGGCCATGATTATAATGAGGCAGACTCTGGCAGGAGGAATGTTGGTCTATGGCAAGAGGAGAAGGGTGAAGGACAGAACCCTCCACTAATGGAGAACCGACCAACAAGCCAAAATGTTGGGGGGAACCTAAATAGCCCAATGTCTTTGACCGACTAGGTGTGAGCGAGCAAAGGCATAGGGAAGAAGATCTGAGGGATGTTCTCAATGATCGAAGGGAAGGGCACGACGAGTACTTCCCCTCAGCACCGGTCGCTCCAGCAGTACCAGATGTTGTACAGGCCCAGCAAGATGCCTTAAATCAGGTCGTCCAGTAACTAGTTGGGAACTGGACATCCCATATAGAATTTGATCGGAGAAATGGCCCTCCATTTGTGCATAGAATTGTTGTGGCATAAGACTCCAAGAAAATTTAAAATGTCAGTCTTGCCCAACTTCACTGGATTGGAGGATCATGTATCTCACATTAACAAATTCGAGATACAGATGGACATCCAAAAGGGGTCAGACGATGCTCGGTGCATAATTTTTCCGGCCACCTTATCTGAAACTGCGCAGGAGTGGTATTTCAAATTCTCTTCGGCCAGTATAGTTTATTGGGAAATGTTCGTAAAGGAGTTTTATGGACAGTTCTATGCTGGTCGAGTACATCCGATCGAGGCCAATCAGCTGGTCAAAATACGTCAAAAGGAAGGAGCGACCCTGAAGGGGTATATTCAACGATTCATGTGAACAGCTGCTGGGGCCAAGACGGTTGGGGATGAGGGAAAGATGATGGCTCTCACTGCTGGGATATGACGCCACTCATCCCTTTGGAACAGTTTACGAAAGAATGGAGTCAAGAGCACTCATGAATTTCTGGATTGAGCAGACATGTATATCAAGCTCGAGGAGGCCATCGCCAATGAAGGAAAGTCTCCTATAGACGACCAGGGCCAAAAAGAAGACCCCACCAAAGCTTCCAATGGATTTGGGAAAACCAATGGAAATGGAAAAAATAATGGGAAGAATGGGGGAAAAGGGCGAACCACGATCCGAAAACGTTTGATAACAAGTGCCCGAAACAGAATAGATACGAGCCGAAGTTCACCAATTACACAGCCCTAGTTGATAGCAGAGTGGAGGTATACCAAGCCAGTCACACTACCGTTCCCTTTAGGCGACCAACCTCAATCAGGAAAGATATATCCAAGAGAGACACTACTAATTTTTTGTCGTTTTCATAACGACTATGGCCATGACACCAACGAGTGCAACTAGCTCAAGGATGAGATTGAGTTCCTTATCAAATAAGGACATATGAGGAAGTATGTGCGAGCAACTGGAGGTTCTCATCAAGGGGCTCAAGGAGGCAACGAGCAGGCACCTATACGCCAACGCTCGCCTCCTTTACAGCCAGCTCTAGTTGCTGGTACATTGCTGACCATCTCCGGAGGACCACACATAGCAGGTGGCAGTGGGAAAGGAAGAGAAAGATATGCTAGAACCTTACGTCACGATCAGGATATTGAAATATTGAACGTCGAGGAGCGAACTCCGAAAAAAGCTCGAACAGAGGAAGAATCAATAACTCTCTCCGAGCTAGACGCTTAACATGTTTAATTTCCTCATTCTGATCCTCTGGTCGTGGATGTTCAGGTCACCAACATGATGGTCAAGTGAGTGTTGGTGGATACAGGAAACTCGGTCAACATTTTGTATAAATCTTCAATGGAAAGAACGAAATTATCCGTGCAAGATTTGGAACCATGCAACCAAACCATTTATGGTTTCTCCGGCGAAGGACTCGTGCCAACTAGGTCAATCAGGCTTCCAGTCATAGCAGGGGCTGCGCCTGTGAATAGGACATTACTCGCTACTTTCATAGTAGTTGATTGTCCTTTCGCATATAATGTTGTGATTGGAACGCCCATTCTCGTCGATCTACGGCAGTGGCCTTAGTATGGAATTTGGCCATGAAGTTTTCAACCGATGCAGGAATTGGATGCGTGTTAGGAAGCCAACGAGAATCATGGGAATGTTATAATTCCTCAATCACAAAAGCAAAAAAAGGCGGATCAGGAGAAAAAACTGAGAAAAGGTTGCTGGTAACAAATGAAACACAAGCCTAATCAGGTGAACATGCCACCAAATGATATGTGTTGCCCAAAGTGAGGATAGAGAATTAGATCCTCGCTTTGGGGATTTTGAAGAGAACGTTGGACCCGTGGAGGACCTCGAGGAGGTCCAATTAGAAGAAGCAGATCCGACCAAGGTAGTGAAAGTCGGTAAAAACTTAGAGACAACAACAAAAAACAAACTGGTGGAATTTTTGAAGGAGCACCAGGAGGTGTTTTCCTAGTTGCATAAAGATATGGTTGGGATAGACCCAGTGGTGATCAACCATGTCTTAAATATAGACAAAACCTTTCCATCTGTACAACAAAAAAGAAGGTTGCTCGACAAAGACAGATCGAAAATCCTAAAAGAAGAAGTCGAGAAGCTGAAGGAAAATGGATTTATCAGAGTAGCGTTTTATCCATCTTGGGTCTCTAATCCTATACTAGTTCCCAAGCCGAATGGCAAGTGGAGGACGTGCGTGGATTTCACAGACCTTAATAAAACTTGCCCCCAAGGATTGTTTCCCACTTCTAAGAATCGACCAACTGGTCGATGCTACATCACGGCATGAAATTTTATCGTTCATGGATGCATACTCTGGATACAACCAAATCAGTATGCATCCACCTGATGAGGATCACACTAGCTTTCGAACAGATACAGGACTTTACTGTTATAAAGTAATGCCCTTCGGTTTGAAAAACGGTGGTACGACTTACCAGTGACTAGTCAATCATATGTTCAAAGAGCTGATCGGCTTTAACATGCAAGTATATGTCGACGACATGCTGGTCAAGTCAAAGAAGGCTGAAGAGCACATCAAGGACCTACAAGAATGCTTCAATATCTTGAACAAATATCAGATGAAGCTGAACCCTCTCAAGTGTTCCTTTGGTGTTGGATCAGGAAAATTTCTGGGATTCATAGTAAACTCACGAGGAATCGAAGCTAATCCCAAAAAAATTCAGGCACTGATCGAGATGCAGTCTACTACCAAGATTAAAGATGTTCAAAGCCTAACTGGAAGAATTGCCGCCCTGAGTAGATTCATATCCAAGTCAACAAACAAGTGTGTTCCATTTTTTAATGTACTCAGGGGAAACAAGAAGTTTGAATGGACATAAGAGTGTGAGTAGGCCTTTCAAGCACTAAAATCCCACATGTCATAACCATCAATCTTGTCCAAACCAGTCAAAAAAGAAACTTTGTTCATCTACTTGGCAATCACAGAGTATGTCGCTAGTGCTATTTTAATCAGAGAAGAAAACAACATTTAGAAAATAGTATACTATGTAAGCAAGAGGCTAATGGGGGAAAAATTATTGTATCCACCCATAGAAAAGTTGGCCTATTGCTTGATTCTGGCCTCTAGGAAGCTGCGACCCTACTTTCAAGCTCACCCCATCGTGGTACTCACCGACCAGCCATTACGGCAAGTCTTGCAAAAACAAGAAGTCGCTGGTCGGTTATTAAAATGGACAGCTGAACTAGGGCAGTTCGAAATTTCCTATTCTCCATGCACAGCTGTGAAAGGACAAGCTCTAGTAGATTTCGTTGCAAAGCTCACTGGAATCCCAATTAGCAAACCGATGGAAGAAACTGAAAGTCAAAATCAAGCTCCTCCCTGGAAGTTGTTCGTAGACGGCTCTTCCAATGAGCACAATGCAGAAACTGAAAGTCAAAATCAAGCTCCTCCCTGGAAGTTGTTCGTAGACGGCTCTTCCAATGAGCACAATGCAGAAGCAGGTTTGATTTTGATCACACCCGAAGGACATTGGTTCCACTATGCTATCAAATTCAACTTTACAGCATCCAACAATGAAGTCGAGTACGAAGCTCTGCTCGCAGGATTAAGACTAGCTAAAGATATGGATATAACATCACTAGAGATATATAGCGACTCCCAGCTAGTCGTTAATCAAATTATGGGAAAGTATCAAGCTAGGGGTCTCAGGATGGTTGCTTATTTGAACAAAGCAAAAGACTTATTGGCACAATTTCAAAAGTATACTCTCCAACAAGTGCCTCGCGATCAGAATTCAAATGCTAATGCCTTGGCCAAGTTAGCAAGTGCGAAAGATGTTGACGCCTTGAACATAGTACCAGTTGAACATTTTTTGGCACCGGGCATTCAAATGGAAGAATCCTCACTAGTGATTCAAGCGACAAACACGTGGATACGCCCATCATCGAATATCTCGAACAGGGATTGCTGCCAGTGAAAAGGAATAAAGCGAGGACGCTTCAAAGACAATTGATTCGATTTATTCTGGTTGATGGAATTTTGTATAGAAGAGGACACTCAATGCCTTTGTTATGGTGTGTTTCTAAGGAGAAATCCAAGGAACTGATGCAAGAGGTCCACGAAGGTTTATGTGGAGATCACGCTGGGGGGCAGAGTTTGTCGAAAAAGATTCTAAGGCAAGGGTATTTCTGGCCTACCATGAATGAAGACTCTATATATTTCGTTAGAAAATGTGACAAGTGTCAGAGATTCTCCAAGATACCATGAGAAGTCCCAAATGAGCTCAAACAGATGCAAAGCCCGTGACCATTCGCAGTATGGGGAATTAATTTGATCGGGTCTTTACCTGCAGGAAAAGGGAATGTCAAGTATGCAGTAGTTTTTGTTGACTACTTTACAAAGTGGGTCGAAGCTAAGCCACTAGCAACAATAAAGACCAAGAAAGTATTGGAATTTGTTGTCAAGAACATCATATGTCGGTATGAATGGCACACAGTTTGACAGCGATCTTTTCACTGATTTCTGCGAAAGGCATCGAATTATAAAAAGTTTTTCATCGGTAGCTCATCCACAGGCAAATGGACAAGTCGAGGCCGTTAACAAGACTCTTAAGGACACACTGAAGAAAAGATACGAAGAAGAAAAAGGGGTGTGGCAAGAACAATTACCAAAAGTACTCTGGTCGTATAGGACATCCCACCGAACAGCAACAGGTCATACACCATTTTCCTTGGCCTATGGGTATGAGGACATTGTGCCTGTTGAGCTAAATCCACCATCATATAGAAGGCTAACATACGACCAGAGCACTAATGACCAATTATTGATGGAGTCTTTGGACCTAGTCAACGAAAGGCGCGAGCAAGCTCAACTTTGAGTAGCAGCTTACCAAAAAAAGGTCGCTCAATATTTTAACTCTAAAGTACGTGAAAGAAAGTTTAACGTGGGAGATTTGGTACTTAGAAGAGTTTTTCTCAACACTCACGATCAGGCTGCCGGAGTGCTCGGACCAAACTGGAAAGGTCCGTATCAGATTGAAGAAATCCTTCAACCAGGCACATATAAACTTGCTCGCTTAAATGGAGATCTCATTCCTCGTTATTGGAATGGAGAACACTTATGCAAGTATTATCGATGAACAATTATTTTTAAAGAATTGGCTTGTATTAATTTTACTTTTTACAAGTTTATGAATAAGGGTTAGTCAATTATACGACTGGTCGCTTACAAGTGTAAGATCAATTTTTTATCACTCGTACAGACATTGTTTTTGTCCATTTATTACGAGAAATAAAAGGAACTGTGCGCAGCCAATTATTCTTGCCAATTATTGTATTTATTACAAGAATTTGCTCATTACGTGTGTTGTTTGCTATATTATTTTTTTGATTATAAGTACGCGAGCAGTAATGTTCGAATAGGACTTGGTCATGGCAAGTGACTGAGAACCCTAAGCTCCTCGATCACTTGGGGGGCATATAAGATACCAAGCAAGAAAAGCATACCAACAGGCATATGTAAACACACGAGCAAAATAAGGGAAAGCATACTACGACACTTAGAGTATTTTTCAAAAATTTTGGTTTAATTTTGTAAAATCAAAACAAAGTGCTATGCTAAGTTCGGTCATATGAATAGATGTTATAATAATAGCAAATATTATGATATCATAATGAAATCTCTTTACACCACGAGCAATTACTGCTCGGGTGTAATTAAAAATTAAAAGAAAAGCTGCCTTATGCAGCAAAATTGTCTTAACATTACGAACCGTTGTTCGCATGTTTTAGTTACAAATTTTAAAAGAAAAAAAATTATTATAAATCATTGTGCAACTAGAGGAGGTGTTATCCAAAAAATTAGCATTAGTGACATGGCAAGTGATCCCTGGACACGTGGCTGACACCTGGAAACGTTCTGCTAGAGTATCGACCAGAAGACACATTAAAAGCAGTGCAAACCAGTCTTACCTGCGACCAGTCTGGTCGATAGCTCCGCATACAAGGCAACATTAATGGGAAGATCTTTGTGAATCCCGAATTTATCTCACACAATCTCCTGAGTATTCGATTATTCAGGAAAGAATATCTGTAACAATCTTTTGTAATCCCCCTTGAGCCTATAAATAGCAAGAGATAGCTCAAGGGAGATAACTTTTTGGCTTTTGAATCATTCAAGACTATAGTAATTCTCCTAGTAATATTGTATTGTTCTTCAGAGATTAGTGAAACTCATTGAACCCAAGTTCTTTGATCACTCATCTGATTTTTATATCAATATCAACCTAAGTGGACGTAGGTCATTACCAGATCCTGGGGCCGAACCACTATAAAATATCGTGTCTTATTTACCTTTGTCATTACGTTCTTCTCATTACTTTCATTCATATCAAGCATATTCTGACTCCGTGTCAGTTGGCCAAATCATGGGTCAACATTCTGGTGCTTTCATTGAGAGCTTGATTTATCGTTGTTGAGAAAACTAATGGCGAAAGCTGGAAAGAAAACTGGACAGGCGGCCGCCGCTGCACCGTCAAACCCGCCACCTCCTCCTCCTCCTGCAAGCATGGCAGAGGATGAGCCACAATTGGACTTTGAGGAGGAGGAAATGGATGATGCAACGCCGAAGAGTACCCTGGGCGCGTTGCAGGAAGAACTGGCTAGTCTGAGAGCCAGTCAGGAGACTGCCGCTGAAGATATGGCGCGGCAGCAGCAGGAGATTGAACGGCAGCGCGCAGAATTGAGCGAAAGGCAGGCGGAGGTGGACCGCCTCCAGAGCGAAGCCATGGCAGCCCTCGAGGCAGCCTTGCTATTGGCTAGAAATCAGGCTGCACCTGCCTCGCAGCCTGACCAACCTGTGAATGGGCCACCCCAGAGGGGTCCTAATCCAAGCCCACCGATCCAGCCTTCGAGTCTGCAAAGGCCCGAGCAGCCTCAGATGCCCCATGATGATGTCCCACTGGATCCTGAGGCACATCCACCATCCCAAGCTGCTCGGGGTAATCCCCCGCAACAGAGGCAGAATAGGGCCGAGCATCAGCCTTGCAACCCTAGACGCCGTAGGGATGATGGGCTGAACCTACCGAACAGAGGTCAGTACCCTCTTGGCAACAGGAGGGACTCAGATTTAGGCTCTGCGGTCTGGGGCCCCCCACGTCACGATGATGCACGGGGACACCACGACCAGCGCAGGCCACCCTCTAATGCTCGGGACGGTTCAGCCAGGAACGGACATCGAGGGAACAGTCGATCTCATCATAGCCAGTCGAGGTTCAGAGATGGCCACGGATATAATGAGGCCGACTCAGGCAAAGGAAATGCCGGTGGGAGGAATGAAGAAAGAGGTAAAGGCAGAAGCCAGGTACCTCAAGATGACCAACCAAATAGACAGGATGCTGGGGGGCAGCCCAGAAAAAATAATGTCTTCAACCGGCTCGGGGGAAGCGAGCAGCGGAGAAGAGAAGAGGACCTGAGAGATGTACTCAATGATCGCTGTGAGAAGCACGGCGAGAATGTCCCCCCGGCAACGAAGACCACAGCGATTCCTGCCGCTGTACAGGCCCAGATAGACACCCTCAACCAGGCAGTGCAACAGCTGGTCGGGGGAAGGACTTCTTACATCGACCACGATAGGAGGAAAGGCACTCCTTTCGTATAAAGGATAGCTAACGCTGAAACTCCCAGCAAATTCAAGATGCCTACGCTTCCAAACTTTGACGGATATGGAGACCCAGTCTCGCATGTCAATAAGTTTGAAATTCAAATGGACATTCAGAAAGTGTCCGAAGACGCTCGGTGCAGGATCTTCCCTGCAACACTTTCTGAAGTTGCGCAGGAGTGGTTCTTCAAATTCCCTCCCGCAAGCATTGTTTCCTGGGAAGTGTTTGTACGGGAGTTCTACGGACAGTTCTATGCTGGTCGTATACACCCGACCGAAGGAAACCAGCTAGTCGAAATTCGCCAGCAGGATGGGGAGTCAGTGAAAGACTACATCCAACGTTTTATGCGAGCAGCAGCTAGAGCGAAGACGGTCGGAGACGAAGGAAAGATGATGGCCATAACTGCAGGAGTAAAACGTCATTCTCCCCTCTGGAAGAGTCTCCGAAAGGAAGGGGTGAGAACTACCCAAGAATTTTTGGATTGAGCTGATCGCTATATCAAGCTCGAAGAAGCCATTGCCGAAGATGGAAAGCCCTCAGGCAAGGATAAGAAGGCTTCCGAACCCGCCAAGTCCGCCAATGGGTCCAAACCTAGTGGCAACGGCAAAGGCAACGGGAACAACAATGGTAATGGCAAGAACGATGGAAAACGGCCGTATAACGAGCCTTCCACCTCCGACAACAAACGAGCCAAGGGTAATCGTTATGAACCTCGGTTCACTAACTACACTGCCATCGTTGAGTCTTGGGGAGAGGTTTACCAGGCCACAAGTTCCAGTGTGCCTTACAAGAAACCTGGGCCCATTCGAAAGGACATTTCGAAAAGAGACACCACCAAGTTCTGTCGTTACCATAATGACTACGGACATGACACTAATGAATGCAACCAGTTAAAAGACGAAATCGAGTTCCTTATTAGACAAGGACACTTGAGAAGATACGTACGGGCCTCGGGAAATTCCCAACGAGAAGCTCCGGGTGGCAACGAGCAGACGCCCACACGCCAACGCTCGCCACCATTACAGCCTGCCCCCGTGGCTGGAACCCTCTTAACCATCTGTGGAGGCCCGCACCTCGCGGGGAATAGCGGAAAGGCCAGAGAACGATATGCTCGGACTCTGCGCCATGACCAGGACATCGAGATGATGACTGTGGAGGACCGTGCACCAAAAAACGCTCGGTCAAAGGGAGGAGAGATAACCTTCTCTGATGACGACGCCCAACACGTCAGGTTCCCACATGCCGATCCGCTGGTCGTGGACATCCAGATGGCCAATATGATGTTGAAGAGGGTACTGGTCGATACAGGAAGTTCAGTGAATTTCCTGTATAAATCAACACTGGAACGCATGAAATTGTCCGTGAAGGACTTGGAGCCCTGCAATCAAACGATATATGGCTTTTCTGGAGAAGGACTCGCCCCAGCCGGATTGATCAAACTCCCAGTAACGACGGGTACAGCGCCGGCAACAAGGACATTACTCGCCACTTTTGTAGTGGTCGATTGTCCTTCGGCGTACAACGCCGTTATTGGAAGACCCATACTGGTTGAGCTACGGGCCGTCATCTCTATGTGGCACCTAGCCATGAAGTTCCCAACAGGCGCGGGGGTAGGACGCGTTTTGGGAAACCAAAGGGAAGCCAGGGAGTGCTACAACGCCTCGATCACAAAGGCAAAAAGTGGAACGCCGAGGAGCACTACCCCAGATAGATTGCAGATGGCAGTTGATACGCAAACCCAATCCGGTGATGAAGTCACCAAATAGGGTGTTGCCCAAAGTGAGGATGGAGATTTGGATCCTCGCTTTGGGGATTTTGAAGAAAATGTTGGATCCGTCGAGGACCTAGAGGAGGTCCAACTCGACAAAGAAGACCCAACCAAAGTCGTAAAGGTTGGGAAAAAATTAGAGCCTACCACGAAGCACGCACTGGTGGAATTCCTGCGAAAAAACCAGGAGGTCTTCGCCTGGTCGCATAAAGACATGGTTGGGATAGATCCTGCAGTAATCATCCATGTCCTGAATATAGACAAAACCTTTCCATCTGTGCAACAGAAAAGAAGGCTGCTCGACAAAGATAGATCACGAGCCTTAAAAGAAGAAGTCGAAAGGCTAAAGGAGAATGGGTTCATCTGGGTGGCATTTTATCCATCGTGGGTCTCTAATCCGGTGTTGGTCCCCAAGCCTAACGGCAAGTGGCGGACCTGTGTGGATTTTACAGACCTTAATAAAGCCTGCCCAAAGGACTGCTTCCCGCTCCCAAGGATCGACCAGCTGGTCGACGCTACTTCAGGACATAAGATCCTCTCATTCATGGATGCATATTCAGGCTACAACCAGATTAGCATGCATCCCCCTGATGAGGATCACACCAGCTTTCGGACCGATACGGGCTTGTACTGTTACAAAGTGATGCCCTTCGGATTGAAAAATGCATGTGCGACTTACCAACGGCTTGTCAACCACATGTATAAGGAGCTAATCGGTGTAAACATGGAGGTATACGTGAATGACATGCTGGTAAAGTCTAAGAAGGCAGAAGGACATGTGAGGGATTTACAAGAGTGCTTTGATGTGTTAAACAAGTACCAGATGAAGTTGAATCCCCTCAAGTGTTCCTTTGGAGTCGGATCAGGGAAGTTATTGGGATTTATCGTGAATTCAAGAGGAATCGAGGCCAATCCCGACAAGATAAAAGCTCTGATCGACATGAAGTCGCCAGAAAAGATCAAAGATGTACAAAGTTTGACCGGGAGGATCGCGGCCCTAAGTAGATTCATTTAGAAATCAACAGACAAGTGTGTTCCTTTCTTCAATCTACTTAGAGGAAACAAGAAGTTTGAATGGACAGGAGATTGCGAGCAAGCATTCCAGGCGTTGAAAGCCCATATGGCACAACCTCCCATCTTGTCGAAGCCGATCGAAGGAGGGACTTTGTTTGTTTATCTGGCGACTACCGAAGTTGCTGCTAGCGCGGTACTTTTACGGGAGGAAGAAGGCGTACAGAAAGCAGTTTACTATGTCAGCAAGAGGCTGATCGGTGCAGAATTACGATATCCGCCAATCAAAAGGTTAGCATATTGCCTAATTCTAGCCTCTAGGAAGTTACGTCCTTACTTCCAAGCCCATCCTATCACAGTTCTAACTGACCAGCCCCTTCGGCAAGTCCTCCAAAAACCTGAGGCGGCTGGGCGATTGTTAAAATGGGCAGTTGAACTAGGGCAGTTCGATATAACCTATTCACCGCGAACAGCAGTAAAGGGACAAGTCTTGGCCGATCTTATTACGGAGTTCACCGAACTCCCGGACAGTGAGCAGTGCGAACTACCTGAAGCACCCGTGCCTCAAGAGAAAGCTCATTCGTGGAAGTTGTTCATAGATGGCTCGTCCAACGAATCCCACGCTGGAGCGGGAGTGATATTGATAACGCCAGAAGGGCATCGATTTCACTGCGCTATCAGGTTCTACTTCACTGCATCAAATAATGAAGCGGAATATGAAGCACTCCTCGCTGGATTGAGAATGGCAAAGGATATGAGCATAAAGACGCTTGATATCTACAGTGATTCACAGCTGGTGGTGAATCAAGTTCTATGAGAATACCAAGCGCGAGGCTTGAAAATGGTGGCCTACTTAAATAAAACAAAAGACTTGTTAGCCCAGTTCACGAAGTACACCCTCCAGCAAATCCCGCGAGATCAGAATTCAAACGCAGATGCCTTAGCCAAACTCGCAAGCGCGAAGGATGCTGACACTTTGAACATTGTGCCAGTAGAAAGACTGAGTAAGCTGAGCATACAAGCAGCTGAGTCCAGTATGGAGATTCGAATGGAGGATACATGGATGGCACCTTACTTGGAGTATCTGACAAATGGTACGCTACCAACAGATAGAAACAAGGCCAGAACTCTACAAAGACGAGCTGCTCGATACATACTGGTCGATGGCGTTATGTATCGAAGAGGATATTCGATGCCACTACTCAAGTGCGTTACACCAGAAAAAGCTAAGGAACTCATGAAAGAGGTGCATGAAGGCTTCTGCGGGGATCACGCTGGGGGGCAGAGTTTGGCAAAAAAGATTCTAAGGCAGGGCTACTTCTGGCCAACGATGAACGAGGATTCGATGGAGTTTGTACGAAGATGTGATAAATGTCAAAGGTACTCCAAGATTCCACGAGCAGCTGCAAACGAATTGAAACAAATGCAGAGTCCGTGGCCTTTTGCAGTATGGGGGATAGATTTGATTGGATCCCTACCTACAGGGAAAGGCGGAGTAAAATACGCAGTTGTGGCAGTTGATTACTTCACCAAATGGGCCGAAGCTGAACCACTCGCAACCATCACGACCAAGAAAGTTCTCGACTTTGTCATTAAAAACATTGTCTGTCGGTATGGTTTGCCCAGAAAGATAGTTTCAGACAATGGAACCCAGTTTGACAGCGATTTATTCACCGATTTCTGTGAAAGACATGGAGTTATTAAAAGCTTTTCTTCAGTCGCACACCCCCAGGCGAATGGGCAGGTCAAAGCAGTGAATAAAACTCTTAAAGACACCCTGAAGAAAAGACTTGAGGAAGCTAAAGGAGCATGGCCAGAGCAGTTGCCTGAAGTCCTCTGGTCGTATAGAACGTCTCACCGAACAGCGACAGGAGATACTCCATTTTCCTTAGTCTGTGGGTATAAGGCTATGTTGCCTGTTGAGTTAGATCCCCCCTCACATCGGCGTTTGACTTACGACCAGGGTCAGAACAGCCAGCTAATGATGGAGTCCCTAGACTCAATCGATGAGATATGAGAGAAATCTCAACTCCGAGTTGCTGCATACCAGCAAAAAGTTGCCCGGTATTTTAACTCCAAAGTTAAAGAAAGAAAATTCAACGTCGGTGACTTGGTGTTACGACGAGTTTTCTTAAATACCCGCGACCTACTGCTGGAGTGCTCGGACCCAATTGGGAAGGACCTTACCAAATTGAAGAAGTCCTTCATCCAGGCACCTACAAACTTGCACGCTTAAACGAAGATCTCGTTCCATGCTATTGGAATGGAGAACACCTGCGCAAGTATTATCAGTAAACAGTCCTTTATAAAGGACTGGCTTGTATTAAATTTCAATTTTTACAAGTTTTTCAAAGAGGGTTAGCCACGTTGTATGGCTAACTGCTCGTATATGTAAGGTTCTGTTATAGAATCACTCGTAAAGACATGTTTAGTCCATTTTTAATACGAGATTATAAGGGACTGTGCGCAGCCAGTCATTCTTGCCAACCATTGTGAATTTACATTTACAAGTATTTGTTCATTACGTGTGTTGTTTTGCTGTATTACAAGTATCATTTTTCACACGAACAGGAATGTTCAAACAGGCCATGGTCAGGGCAAATGACAAAGGACCTAAAGCTCCTCGATCACTTGAGGGGCATATAAGGCACATCGATAGCAAAGCATACTCGCAAGGTATGTAAACACATGAACAAAATGAGTGAAAGCATGCTACAGTACTTAGAGTATTTTTCAAAATTTATGTTTTGTTAAATCATGCCAAAGTACTATGCTAAGTTCGGTCATACGGACAAATGTTATAATAAATAAAGATATTATAGCATCAAGATTTAAGCCTTTACACCGCAAGCATCGCTGCTTGGATGTAACTGTTCAAGTAAAAGAAAAAAGAAAAAAAAAGATTTATTGCCCGTGCAGCAAAGTTTAAAACAAAAATATATTGTCTTTACATCACAACCCGTGGGTCGTGTAACCAAAAAGAAAGAAAAAAATAAGGGAAAAGTTTAAGAGGCATTTAGGGCTGGAGGGTCCTGAGCAGCATCCTGGTTAGTCGCGTCCTCAACAACTTCTTCTTCTTCTATAGCAACAATGTTGGGAGAGGCGGGGGTCCTCGCTCTTGCCTCCTCTTCGACCAGTTGGACAGTGCAGCGGGCCAAATCGGTAGTCCTGACTTCCTTCGAAAGATAGCTGAAGTCGGCACCCTGATTGTGTTTCCAGAAGTTGTAGAAACATCGGAGCGTCGTCCTCTTGTACCTCTCCAGATTTTTGGAATTGTCAAGCTCCAGCTGCTTCACTTTGCCTTCAAGAGTGGCAATGGCCTCATCCTTGGGCTTGAGCATCTCTTCCAACCTTTTGATTTCACGAAGATGGGTTACGCTGGCATCTCGATGTTAGAGAATATTATTTTATTGCTCAATGGAAAAGTGGAAAAACCAAAAATACAACTCTATGCAAAAATATAATGGACGAGATAATATTGATTAAATAAGTATTACAACTCAATTGCTCAAAATACAAGTAAATCAAAAGATGTAGAAGAAGAAGATTACAAACTCAATACTATAACAATACAAGTAAATAAGAAGAACACAAGAATGAAAAACACAAACAAACTCTCACACAACAAAAGTGTAGAGTAGTGGGGATCACCAACTTGAACAAGGTTCAAGACCTTTGTCCAAAAGCTTATTTCCCCCTATTCTCTAAGCACTAAGGGATATCTCTAGGAAATAGCTCTCTGGAATTATCAAGCCTCTTGGTGTATTTTTCAGCCAAGTGCTTTGTGGATGAAAAATGGTGTGTCTTACAAGTGAGCATTAGGCTCCTATTTATAGAGTTTAGAGACACCCTTTGAATTTCAAATTCCACCAACCCCCATGGCTGTTACCAATGATTAATTGGGCGTTTTATGGAATTAAAATAGAGATTTGGGAGTTACTTGGCTGTTGGAAACGTTCAAAATTGGATAAAAACCGAATTAGTATGAATCTGTCAGCCACTAGCGCCGCGACGCTAGTTTCAAGCGCCGCGGCCCTTGGTCAGTTTCAGCAACCAATTTTTTGAGTTTTTTCCAAAACGTTCCAATTTATTCCCACTTGATTTTGTAACTTCCATACACAATATGGGAGTTAAAATCACATCTCTATCAGCCATTTCTCATATGGCTTTATGAAATCCAATCTCAAATGTGTAACATATAATATACACATTATTGGGTAATATTTGGGAGTTACAAATTTGTAACTCCAAAATATGTCACATTTGGGCACACACATGTGTCCAATTTTGTGACTCTCAATAATATGTTACAAGGTGTGACAAATCACATTTGTGTGACAAATCACATTTTGTCACATTATTTAATCTAATATTATATTATATGAAATAATATAACACTCGATACTACTGTCGCGACTTTATTGCAGCTTCCTTTGCAGCTTCAGCTTCTGACAGCTTAGTCACCGCAGCATCCCTCTCTTGAGCCATTGCCTCCAACTCCTTGGCATGCCTAGCCTCTGCAGCCGAAAGCTCCTCAGCTGCCTTCACCTGATGCCTCTCAGTGGCCTTCGCCTTAGCCTGCTCGATGGAAGCCTGGACACGGGTACGAGCAGTAATAGCAAACAGCAAGGCCTGTGAATAAAGGAAAAAAGTTAGAGCTTGTCGTGAAGAATAAAAGACTAAGGCTTAAGAAGTGAAGAAGTACTCACACTGGAGATTTCATTCAGGGTCCTATTCAGAACCTGGTCGGCCCCCATGTTTTCAGCCTCGACCATTGCATCCTTGACGCGGTCACTTTTACTGATGCGTTCAAGGCGATCCTTGGCGGATCGAAGGGCACGACTCATGAGTTTGGCCCCGAGAGCTTCTTCACAAGTAATTTCCTCTCTGGTGGGCGCAGCCGGAGGATTTGGCGGGGCAAGAGGGGTCTGCTTCGCAGTAGGAGCTGGTGGATGGGCAGGAGTATGCCCAGTTGGCGCGTCCTTGGGAAGGTCTTCTGTTCGACCCTTCTTGGCTGGAGGACCTCGGCTGGATTCACCAGTTCTCCTCTTGGACCTCCGTTGGAGTTGAGGAACTTCCTCTTCCTCCTCAGCCTGATACATGTCAAAGATGTTGGGAGTGGTCATGTCTGCATACAAGTAAACACAGGAAAATTATAAGATAAGAGGCGGATGAAAAGTTATTATACAACAGAAAAGAGGTAACAAAGTGAATACCCGAGCTACAACTACTGGTCGCTACACTATTGACTCTATTAGTCATATACTCATTATCTGGCATGAAGAAGTCTGGCCCTAGGTTTGGAGCATATGTAAAGTTACCCTCCCCATCAAACAAATGACAGGGAATTGGCAAACCAATTAAAAGTAAAATAGTGTTACCGTTCTCATCAGAAGACTCTTCCAAGTCCTCAACTGGATCTTTGGCCTTTTGTTTCCCCTTGGCTTGGGGAGCAGAAGGCCTTTCTGCGGAAGGATTGCTCGTGGGCTCCCTAATAGTAATCCCCGTTGGCCTCCTCCGAGGAGGAGACACAGGGGGTTGCTCGGGAACCCCCTCGGCAGTGGTTTCGTCCACCACGGACCCTCTAGTTTCATGGCGAAGAGCCAGAAGGCCAGACCGCCTCAAGTTTTCTTCAGTTACAAGGATCTTGACGCGTTTTGCTGCGTCGGACATCCTGGCCAAGGTATTGGACCTCAACACCATGTCTAGTGTTGGGGTCGGACGTAACCAGGGGCCTAAAAAACATATTACAGTTTAAGAAAAATGAAAGGGAACACATCGATGAAAAGTATCGACCAGTCGAAGACAAGCACTTACCTCCTCGAGCGAAGGCCAAGTTATTGCTGGTTATGTTCGGAGTAAGGAAGTACTCCTTACTATATTGCCCCACATTCGAGATGTGCGTAGTGTCACTCAGGAATGTTCGATTGGTTTCCTGGTGACAAAAATGAAAGAAACCCGTTCCGTGTTGTTGCGGGTTAAACTTAAGATCAAAAAGATAGTTGACCTCATGGGGCGAAGGTTCTGGCCATTTCTTAAGTTTATACAGGATATAGAGTGTGGCCAACATTCTATATCCGTTTGGAGTTATTTGGAAGGGGGCGACACCGAAATAATTGGCCACCCCCTCAAAAAAGGGATGAAGAGGGAGATAAGCTCCCGCCTCAAGGTGATACCGGGACCAGGCGCTGTTTACACCTCCAGGGAGGTTAGCCCTCTGGTCTATGGCAGGACGTATAATGGAAACCCCTGTGAGAGGGAATTTCCTGAAGCAGTTAGCAACCATCCGAAGAGTCACTGAACTGGCCGGGGAAGTATACCACTCGACATCAGATAGGTTTTGATGGCGAGGGCGAGCCATAATTTGGATATTAGGGTCGGGAACAAGATTTTCTCGACCACTGGTCGAGGGAGCCCTTGCCTGCGAATCAGGCCGGGCAGGAGAATTTGGGTTGTTTTCAGACTCGGGCCTTTTCTTGCCTGAAGATTTGGAACGGGCCATTGGAGGAGAAGGATGGGGTCTGGAAGAGGATCGCGAAAAAGGGATCTCGTGCACATGGTCAGCTGGTTGTTCTTCTCCCTCGAGCAGCTGGACGAGAAGGTCGTCGTCAATAGGCCTTTCACCTCCCCACAAATCTGGCATTAAAGTCTGCATACAGAAGAATGGGGAGGTGAGAATAGAAAACTTTTAAAAGCTTTTTAGAATAACGCTGGTCGAGTATAAAAGTTAAGCTTTTATACAACAGCATTCTAACAAAAAGCTAAATTTTTCTACACGAACAGTTTGAAAAACGGATCAAAGGGTGAAAGTAAAATTTTTTCTGAAAAAGATTTTTCAACTCCCCTTAGGACGGGAAACACTTATTTTTTCAACTAGCTTAAAGATCGAATTTTACTTCGATTTTACGTCCTAAAAAGCATGATTCTGGATTTTAAACTAACTCGTAACTCTATTTTGCCTACAAAATATTCTGTCTACAAGCGTCGCAAACCAGAAACAGATAAACTCAAACAGTACACATTCAGAAGCATGCACCACAAAAAATTAGAATCATGGGAATTCGAAAACTTACCAAGAAAAGTAATCGTGAGATGGAAGAAGGGTTTTCGGAGATTAAAGAGCTCTCGGGCGGAGTCCTGAAAGTACAGAGGGAACGGTCTTCGAGAACGATAAGAGCTCTGGATTTTAGGTTTTCTGGTGAAGACGATGGCGTGCGTAAAAAGAAAATAAAGCCTTCGAATGTCTTATATAAGTTTGTCTGTGGCATTAAAAAGATGTAATCATCAGTTTCCCTTTTTCAAAGTATAGGGAAGCGGGATGGCCGTCAAAATATTTTCTGGGGAACCGAAAGGACATGATTAGACAGAAGTGGGTTACTTTTTTCAAGAACACACGAAGGGTTCTGACACGTCAGGCGGGGTTACCGAAGAGTCGTTCGTTCAAAAGTTTATTTACTGCTCGTGGTAAATAAAATTGGGGGCAAATGTTATCCAAAAAATTAGCATTAGTGGCGTGGCAAGTGATCCCTGGACACGTGGCTGACACTTGGAAACGTTCTGCTAGAGTATCGACCAGAAGACACATTAGAAGCAGTGCAAACCAGTCTTACCTGTGACCAGTCTGGTCGATAGCTCTGCATACAAGGCAACATTAATGGGAAGATCTTTGTGAATCCCGAATTTATCTCACACAATCTCCTGAGTATCTGATTATTTAGGAAAGAATATCTGTAACAATCTTTTGTAATCCCCCTTGAGCCTATAAATAGCAAGAAATAGCTCAAGGGAGAGGACTTTTTGGCTTTTGAATCATTCAAGACTATAGTAATTCTCCTAGTAATATTGTATTGTTCTTCAGAGATTAGTGAAACTCATTGAACCCAAGTTCTTTAATCACTCATCTGATTTTTATATCAATATCAACCTAAGTGGACGTAGGTCATTACCAGATCCTGGGGCCGAACCACTATAAAATATCGTGTCTTATTTACCTTTTTCATTACGTTCTTCTCATTACTTTCATTCATATCAAGCATATTCTGACTCCGTGTTAGTTGGCCAAATCGTGGGTCAACAGGAGGATATGGCTGAGATTGTTGGTTGACTGTTGTCCCCGCATCTTCTTCGGCGCCATCAATGCCTGTCGCCAAGGAAATTTCAGGAGATTCCTGAGCTTTTTTTTTCCTCTTCCAGGCGAGTAGCGCACTTCCCAAGTTCGACTTGCCTTATTTGCTCGGGAAGGTAGTCGAAATTCACTCCTGGGTTGTTCTTCCAAAATAGATAGAAGCAATTGAAAGTTGCTCCTCTAAACTTCTCCAGGTTCTGGGAATTGGTTTCCTCAAGCAGCTTGACTCGCTCCTCCACTTCAGCGGCCTCCTTCATGCTGGCCACCAAGTCCTCTTGGAGTTTGGTCACTTCTTTGAAGTTGTTCTCCGAAGCCTCCTTAAACTTTTCTTTGGCAGCAACAGCTTTGGCCAGCTCCTCTTGGCTCCTCTTCAACTCCTCGGTTAGACTGGAAACTTTGTCTTCAGCCTCCTTAACCTTCTCCTCGCACACCTTGGTCTCCTCGCCATGTTTGGCCTCTATATCCTCAGCACAATGCCAACCATGGCCCATGGTTAGGATACCCTGCGAATAGAGAAAAAGTGAAATGGTTAGAGACTTTTAGAGAAAATGTTGCTCAACTGAAACTAAAAAAAACACACACACTTACACTGAGGACTTCAAAAGCCCACGAATCATGACCTGGCTGTGCTTCAGTGGGGGAATATGGGAAAAGGCTTCCTGGCTGCGACGGTGCCTGGAAAGTCTTTGCAACTTCTCATAGGTAGCGTTGAAGGCGTTGTTCAACAAATCAGCGGCCGGGGATCTCCCTGCCTGCTCGAAGGAAGGGCCATTACGAGGTGGAGGAGGGGGCGTTGTAGTTCTGGAAGGAGTTGGAGCCGGAGGATCTTCTGTTCGAGCCCTTTTTCTGGAGGGATCACTGTTGTTTTCCCCAGGATTCCTCCTGCTCGGTTTCTTTTTTATCGCAGGAGCTTCAACATTGGCGTACATGTCAAAGCTGTCTTTAGAAGGCATGACTGCAAAACAATAACAAATGATTAGACAAAGTAGTTTGGAGAAGTAATGGAATAATGGAAAGGGAAATTCTAAGTAGTATACTTGAACTATTATTACTGCTCGATATATTATTTATAGAACTACAGCTACATTCACTATCTGCCTCGAAGAAGTCCGAATTAAAACTACTGGTTGTAAATTTAAAGTTGTCATCCCTGTCAAATAAGTGGCAAGGGATGGGCAAGCTATCTAAAAGTGAGAAGTCTATACCGTTCTTGTCAGAGGATTTGGATATAGGGCCAGTATACTCTGGTAGTTTATGTTTTCCCCTCCCATGGTGGGCAGGGGCAGCAGCAGCCCGAGGGTTGCTGGGTGGTTCTTGGATGGCCACTCCCGTTGGTCGTCGCCTCTGGGGTTGTGACACATCTTGCTGTTGCTTGGGGATTTCCTCTCCAGTAGCACTCCCCGCAGTGGATTCCCTCACTTCTTGGTGAGGTTCCAAAAGGCCGACAAGCCTTAGATTGCTTTCAGTGACTAGCTCCTTGATGCTCTTTTCTATGTTCGTCATGCTGGCTAAGGTTGTGGCCCTTATCTCCATTTCTGGAGTGGGTTCTTGTCAGTGCCATGGACCTAGGCGCAACACCAATATGCTAAGGATAATGAAAGGAAAAACCGACAATAATAAATGACCAGAGATTGCAAAATTTACCTCCTCGAGTGAATGACAAGTTGTCAGCGACCAGGTCTGTCGTAAGGAAGTACTCTTGGAAGTATTTTCCTACGTTGGATTTTTAGGTAACATCACTCAAGAATAGGCGAGCAGATTCCTGGTGGCAGAAGTGGAAAAACCCCGTGTTGTTTTGGTTAGGGTTGGATTTGAGATCGAACAGATAGTTAATCTCGTGTGGTGTAAGCACAGGCCATTTTTTGTGATTGTAAAGGATATAGAGTGTTGATAGTACTCTATATCCATTGGGTGTTATTTGAAAAGGGGCGACCTCGAAATAATTGCCCCTGCCTCGATGTGAAACCTCGACCAAGCGCTGAAGGCGCCTCTAGGCACGTTTTCCCTTTGGTCGGGTGTGGGTTTATGTAAAGTAATTCCAGGAAGCCCGTACTTCTTGGAATACTTGGCCACCATCCTGGTCGATATGACACTAGGGGGCAACATACTAGTATGTTTCTGCTCGGGGGCCATCGCAAGTGCGGGCTTTTGGTTGAATGTCTGGTGGTGAGAAATTTAAAGGTTGAGGGTCATTTGAAGGACCCTCAGTATTGGTTGCTGGTTAGTTAGAAGGAGAATTGGAGGTTTTCTTTTTCTTTCAAGCTGTGTATTTGACACGACCCATGTGTGGCTGACTGTCTAAAGGATTGGTCATGGGATTTTGATGTGAAAATAAAGGCTCAATGAAGGGAAAGGAAGGCTGTTCTTGATCCTCGAACAGCAATGCGAGAAGATCATCGTCTATTGGTCTCTCACCTCCCCAAGGATCGTGCATGAATATCTAAGAAGAGTAAAGGGGAAGTGAGAATCTATGACCAATAGAAAGAAGAAAGAGAAATATAAGGATAACGTTGCTCGTGTATAAAAGTTAAGCTTTTATACGACTAGCAGCATCCTAGTATAAACACTACAAACATACGAGTAGTTTGAATAAAACAGATCAAAAAGTGAATGTGCAAAGTTTTTTTGAGAAAACTTTTTGACTCCGAATACAGGCGAGAAAAACCTAGTTTTTCCGAAAACAATAAAATCGAATTTTTACTTCGATTTCGGGTCCTAAATCAGTACTCATGTGTCCCACATTAAAATCTAAACTCCACCTAGTGTTTTATACTACCTAAAATCTCTATTCTAGCATGTTTTTATATATATTTGTATGAACCCGGTTACCCGGATAGTTTTTTCTCAGAAACAATGGAGACATAATAAGAAAACTCACGAAATTTATTCTAGATTGCATAAAAGAGAAGGTGGGCTTGAAACTTACTTGGATTACGGTTTGCAGAGGAATCACAAAGATTGCTGCTCGAAGCTAGTCGAAGGCGTCTCGGATCACAAAGGTTTTCTGGGTTTTTTCTTGAGAATTTTTTCTGAGTTCTTGAAGAGAAAGAAAGCTTCGGTAAAAAGTGAAAACTGGAAAGGTGATATATTTATACTGATCGTAATGCTAGTGAAAATTAATGATGGTAGTGGGATTTCGATGTATGGGAAATCACAATAACCGTCGAAATATTTTTGGGAAACTGTAAAAATTATGATTGCTTACTTTTTTGAAAAGGTGCTAACAGATGTGACAAGTCAGATGAATAGCTGGTCGAGTAAGTTTATTAAATGCTGGTTGCAGTAAAATAAACTTAGGGGGCAAATGTTTACCCAAAAAAGATTCATTTGATGACGTGGCAAGATTAGTACGCACGTGAGATGCACGTGACTATTTAAGTAGTTACGTTCTGGTCGACCATCGACCAGAGGAGAATTCGTACGACAGAAGGCATATTTCTTAGGCGACCAGGGTTGGTCGCTGTATATCAAATATTTTCTAGAGATATTTGATCTTGCATTTATGTAAAAAGTGTAATTTCCATTATTATTCAGATATGTTTGTATTAAATGTAATCAAGGCTCATCGGCCCAGAGGTAGATCCTTGAGCCTATAAATAAGACTCAAAGGGTTCATGAGAGGGATCATTAGATACTAAGAGAGAAAATAATTGTTCTTACACAATTATTTGTATCTATTACTGAGCTTGTGAAACTTGGTAAACCCTTGCTTACTGATCGCTGGTTCTCATTACATTAATAAGAACACTAAGTAGACATAGGTCATTACCATCACTTGGGACCGAACCACTATAAATCTTTGTGTCATTTATTTTCTTGACTTGAATTCATCTAAGTTTTGTCGTTTTATTTGACTCTGTGTCGTTGACCAAATCAAGGGTCAACAAATTTCAACCCCGATGAGTGGAAACAAATTTGTGAGTTTTTCAGGAGTCCAGAGCTTATTGCGCGCTCCATGAAGAACAAAATAAATCGAGACCAAATGAAGTACTCTACAACACAAGGCACAAAATCATTAGCGACCACTCTTCACGAAAAAGTAAGTGAAAATATTGACTTAATTAAGTTGTATGAATTTATAAGTTCTCTAACATACTCATTTTCATTATTAGTTGAACCTGAACCTCATTGAAGAATGGAAGGAGTATCACTGGACAAAAAAGAATAAGAATTTTGTCAACGAGGATGTTGAATAAGATTATATAAGTTTAACTTTATTATCAATTCAAATAATTATATTTTTCTTTTGTATTATAATTTTTTTAAAAAGCAGGTTAAGTTGAAGTCAACTCTTGAAGCTGAGACTCAGCAGACAGTTGAATTTGGTACCGATGATTATTCCTCGGTTGATCAAATGAAGATACTAAGTCAGGTTCTTGGTGAAAGGCGGGGCCACCAACGAGGAGTTGGCCGCAAATTAAAGGGAAAAGCCTTAACCCGTCCCTCTTAAAACACTCAGTCTCAAGCACCACCTCAACAGTCAACTGAGGAAATATGTGAATTGGTTGACATTGTGAAGGTCATGAATGAACAACTTCAGTACGTGTATCAGCAGCTTTCACCTGAAAAACGTCCGGAAACCAACGTGGAGATGCATAATACATATCAACAGTTTTTCGAGAAGTATGTAGGCTCGTCTTCTGAAACTCAGACACAACACACATCTCAAGCTTCAGCTTCTAAGCCTTCACCAGGCCATCCCAACACACTTGCACCAACTTTTCCATCTCAACATTCGGCCCAACCATATTTGTATCAATGGTCGATGCCTCCGTACCCTCAGGCTTATCATTCTCATATGAGCGGACCTTCGTCCCAACTCCCGCCTCCTCATATGAGTGGGTTGTTATATCAACATCCGCTCTATCCGTATCCATACATGTATGGACCTGGAGGATCATCGTTACCTCCAAAGTATCAATGGGCGATGCCTCCGCACACACCATAGGCACCGCAGCCACCAAAAGAAGGAGACAATATGGAGGACGCCGAGGGTTGAGATGTTTTATATATTATTGTATTAAACAATAAATTTTAATTAATATATTATTGTATGGATATCTAATTTGAATAATATTGTATTAGTTGTGTAATTTGAATAAGTTATTAATTTTAGTATTATTATTTTTATGTATATTTAAATTTGTTATTATAAATTAAAAAATATTATTTAAATATTTTATTTTAATAATTTTTTTTTATTTTTTAGTATGTCGCCCCTAATAATATAAAAGTCACCACTAATATTAAATTATTAGGGGCGATTTTTTATTACCAGGGGCGAAATATGATCTGGGAATCAAGATTATTAGAAGCGACGTTCAATTTATTAAGGGCACAACTGTTGCCGCTAATACTAATTATTAGGGACGACTGTTTTGTCGCCGCTAATAATTGACATTAGCGTCGAAATATTAGCGGCGACACGTCAGCGAATGACCATCAATGGAGACTTTGGGTATTATTAGGAGCAACATCCATCGCACCTAAATACCATTTTTGTTGTAGTGTCTCTTCAACAAAACATCCATCTTTTAAGGGAAAAAAATGAAGCAAGTTTACAAAACATCCCATATTCATAATACTACTTTTATAAACATGAGATAAATGCCAAAAAAAAATAAAAAGTAAACATTTTTAAAGAAAAGGGGTCATTATTTATAAAGATAATTGGAAAAAACGAAATTTCTCACGATGGTGATTCAATACTGGCACTACTACTTTATTACTTTCCTAACTGTACGGAAAAATAAAAACATGGACAAAATAATTAAAGAACGATATCAATGAGTGGTAGATATTGAATTTTATATTATCGAAGAGCGAGGGGTCTGAGTCATTGCATTATTGGGGTTGGCATCATGAAATACGAGTCACAAAATAAAACCCTAGCTAGGAACCCACCTCAAATCATTTAGGAGTTTTGATAACATTAACATCAGAAAAAGCAAAGCAAACCCTTTTATTTTTACCCCTTTTTAGGGGAATAATGGTCGATATATGCACCACCACACCACCTACGTACGAAAAGAAGCAAAATTCAAAACAACCAACGTCACATCGTATTTTGATGATTATTATTATGATGATGATGAATATCACCCAATAATTTTCTGAAAAGAAAAAAAATCAATAGATATCTTCTTACCAAACTCGAAATGAACCAACCAACCAATATTAGTAGAATACAAACAAAGAACACATAACCAAACCCGTTATCGTTTTCTATTACTCATTCTTGGTTTTATTTTGGTATAGTCCTTCCCCAATGTGTAACTAAAAAAAGACTCATCTCATCATCATCATCATCATATATAGTCATAGATATATGCATGAAAGGTATGTCTACATGTCCAAATACACACAAAAGAAGAAGGTTTGAATATGAAAAAAGAAATTAAAGTGTGGATTTCCTCTGTGACACGAAACCCCTTCTAGTTTCATTTATTGCATAGTTAAAACAAAACCTAAAGAATAAGGCAATGATACACATTTCGAGAATATGGATTAGGGGAATTTTTTTTTAAAAAAAAAAAAAACTGGATTGTGTATGGAAAAATTGATTGCATGTCATTCACATAATTAATAATACTCATTTGCATTTTTATGAGGCTTCAGCTCTAAAGTATTTTCAAAAAAGATCTTTTTTATAAAAGATAGAAGGAGAACATGGTGAT